>NC_056736.1:254753946-255096446 GCF_019279795.1 Protopterus annectens | reverse complement strand
AATATTCCGATCTTCACTGTACTGTGATCTCAAAAAGCATATCGAGGTCCGGCATTTTTGGCCTTTAGGCCATTCAATATTTTCACTATTCGATGTTGTGATAGGAACCCTCTTTTTTATTATTATTAAACAAGAGACATCTTTATTAAATTATATTCACTTATAACATAGGCATCATACATTTATATAAATGAAAACAAACCATACTGACATAATTTTAGTTGCAAACATTATACATCACTTATAATCTATCCAGTCACTGTCAGTCAAACATTACTTAGCTCATTCAAATCCTGCCTTATTTTAAACCTCATTGCTTGTCTGCATGTAGTGTTTCCACAATTTCCATTTTTTTCAATGTAATTTGGACCTACCCTTTTCTAAATATCCCATTTCTAACTGTTTTCTCTGTTACTGTATTCACTACTTCTAGTACAGTCGGTTTAGACTGTGATTTCCATTTCCTAGTAATTGCTTTTTGACAGCCACCATAATTAAACTCAGCAAGGCCTTACTGTGTCTAGGCAATTCAAATTCTGTATCACAGCTCAAAAAATAATATCCTTAGTCATACCAATTTACTCATCCAGTATTTCTGCAGGGAATTTTTAAAGTCTGCCAACTCATTACATTCCCAGAAAGTGTTCCCAATTACCTCTTCTCCATCACACCTCCAACATTTACTATCTACCTGAGGAAAAATTCTTTGGAGTCTACTTGGGGTATAACAGTACCTATGTAAACACTTGCAAGCAAAGACCCTAAATCTTCTAGACTTTGTTGCATATTTGGGAGGCATACATATATACCCCCATTGTTTCTGTGTGAATTGCTTATCTAGTCTCTCTTTCCAATCTTTTCTAACCTCCTCTGATTGATTCTTACATTTATCATGCAATATTTTCTATGCTCTACAAATTATTCATTTTTTAACAGCAGCTTCTGTTCTATATTCTACTATGCTGGATGGGTGGATTGGTCTGATGAGGAAGATGATTTTTCAGAGCAATGATACAGAATCAGAATTGCCAAGAAATGGTAAGGCGTTGGTGTATCTAATTATGGTGGCTGCCAAAAAAAGCAATTACTAGAAAATGGAAATCAAAATCTAAACCAACTATATTAGAAATAGTGAATATACTAACAGAGATAAAACAACTAGAAATTAGATCTTTAGAGAAGGGCAGGAGCAAACTACCTAGAAAAAAATGGGAATTGTGGGAACAATGCATATAGGGAGGAATGAGGTTTAAAAGGAAAGCAGGACTTAAATGAGCTATGTAATATTTGACTGAAAATCAGTGGGTAGATTATAAAGTGGTGTATAATGTTTGCAACTGGGAGTGTGCCAGTATGGTTTGTGATGTAAAATGCTTGCAACTAGGATTGCATTGGTGTGGTTTGTTTTCATTTATATAAATGTATGATTGCTTATGCCATAAGTGATGGTGTAATAAAGATGTTTCTTGTTTTAAAAGGGGGCAGGAATTGAACAATTTATGTAATGTTGATTAGGTTATATGATATATAGCAATGGATTCACTTCAGAATCTCGCAATTCCGAAACATCGAATTTCATATGATCGAGACCATATGATCGATGTTTTGGAATATTGAAATTCCGAAAGAAATCCAAAAAAACCCAAAAAAACAACAATTTTAATGTTTATGCTGCATCCCCAACACCCCCACTACTTAAATATTCCAACTCCGAGATTGCACTACAATGAGGAAAAGGGAAATGTCCTATTCTGCTCTGTATGCAGATCTCCGTTCACAATGTCGGGATTCTGAAAGTTTAGTCATATGGTCTTGGCCATATGAAATTCAATCTTTCAGGATTTCGGAAGTATAATGCTTGTTAATTTTAATTTGTTAATACAGTTTGATTACTTTCATATAAATGTAAATTTGCCTGTCACAAGTAATAATTCAATAAAGGTGTTTACAAAAAACACTCTGCCAGTGTTGGTCTTTCACATAGGAGCCCCCTGTTTCCTTCTCTTTCCCTATACTCTGATATCAATCCTTGATAGGGAAGGCAATCTCTAGCCTGCAGTCCAAATAAATTATTTGCCTCTTCCTATTCTAGTACCTTTCCCTCTCTAATTATTTGCTCCCAATACCTTAGTTCTTTTGCCAGTTTTCTCCAATAAATTCCAGCCCCCTCTTGCCTATTGTCTGTATCCCTAAATGCTGTCATCCCTATCGACAGAATCTCCTTTCCATGTTAGCTTAGTTCGTATAATTCTATCTGCTACTTTATGAATATAATATTCTGTATGATTATTGTTATTCTCCTTAAGGGCCTGCATCCAAAATCCCAGTCTCTCCTTGTTTATTGTGCTTCCCCCGTTTCATCATTATTCCTTTCTACTTTAAATTATAGGTTTCTGCTTGTGCTATGTATAGGAGCCTTAACTGTGTAGCTCTGAAATACCCCTTCAGATCTGGTAATCCCAGACCGCCTTGTTCTATTGAAAGAATCAGCTTATCCCACTTGACTCTTCCTGTCTTCCCCTCCTAGATAAAATCCTGCATCTCTTTATTAACTGCTATCCACAACTTTTCTTCTGGTTGATAAAAATATGCCTGACCTGTGTATAAACCTAAAGGGACTAAAAACATTTTAACTGCTTGCATCTTGCTATCCATATCCATAAAACATAGCTTCCAGTTTCTCAGTTTTTGTATTATCTTTCATTTAGTCTCTTCTCACATACAATTGCACTTCATCTTGTAACAAAATAGGTAGACTGAGTTTTCCATCCCTTCAAGGGGATGTTTAGTTTGGGCAGAGATTTCCAAAACAAATACCACAGTCTCTGTAGCAGCCCTATGCAAAACATCATCTTCTCAAACATATCTGCTTATCACCAGATAGGGAATTAAGGGTAATAGACAGATTTAGAAAGCAGGTGTTTGTGTCAGCCACAGACATTTGGTGTGTTGAACTCCATTACTTGTATGGCATATTTTGAAGGAACCTACCAGCAATGCTGACCACTGACAGGAGACTGTTTCAAAAGACATCACAACATATTTATTGGCATTTAAAAATTATATTTTTAATAAATAAATACTGATCCACAAGCATAAAACACCCAAAAGTAGTGCTAGCTTTCAGACGATATGTTTTACTTGTCTTTCTTCAGGCATATTTAAAGCACTGGATGTAAATGTTCCTTTAAGTGAATGATTATATTTCAAGAGAACCTTATTTAATTAAAAGGTTAAAGAAAATGTAATCTGTCATAGCAAAGACTGTTACTATTTATCAGTGTGCATGGACATTATAAAAACATAACATTTATGAAAGTGTTTAATTACTTTTATACTGTTATTGTCTCTTGAAATTATGTGATTAGGTTTAAATATGTGTTTAATGCAGATTGTCCAAAAAAGACTCCCCTATCACTTTCTCTTTGCCAGATTGTCCAAAAAGGACTCCCCTATCCTTTTCTCTTTGCCTATACTCTGATATCAGTCCTTGCTAGGGAGAGTAGTCTTGAACTTGCAGTCCAAACTTCTTATTGGACTCATTCTACTGTGTTATCTTTCCGTCTGTAGTTGTTTGCTGCCAACACCTTGGTTCCTTTGGCAGTATTCTCTTGTAAATATTAGCCCACTCTTGCCTATTTTATGTACCTCCATTGGCATACTGGTGTAGTTCTTGAAATATTTTCTGCAACTTTATGACTATAATATTTTGTATGGTGGTTATCATTCTCCTTAAGGATCTACAACCAAAATCCCACTCCCTCCTTATATTTTGATTCCCCTCCTGCTTCATCATCATCATTCCTTTCCACTGTGAATTATAACTTTCTGCTTGTGTTATGTATATGAGACTTATCTGCATAGCTCTAAAATATCAGTTCAAATTAGATAATCCTAAACCACATTGTTCTATTGGAAGGATCACCTCAGCTTATACCACTTAATTGTTGCCATCTTCTTCTCACAGATAAATTCATTCATCTCTTTTTTTTTCTGTTATTGTCCAAAATCTATCTTCTGGTTGATAAAAATATGCCTGATCTGTATATAAAACTAAAAGGACTAAAACATTTTCACAGCTTGTATCTGACTATCCATATCCACAAGGAAGAGCTTCCAGTTTCTTATTTTTTGATTTATCATTTGTTTAACTTCTTCCCACATATCCTTAGCTGCCATAACAGAAGCATTTTTAATTCATACTCCTATGTACTTCATCTGATATGGAATATATCCGACTGATTTTTCACTGTTGATGAGATATATATTCTGGAGAAAGGATTTACTTTTATTTCGACAAGGAAAAGTGATTTAACTGATACTTTATTTGACATTAAACTTTTTAGTAGAAATGTATTATTGAAATTTGAACTTGGCAACACTGTAAGTGTAGATAATTGATGTTAAGTTGTCAATCTCGCCTTCATTCTTGCTTGATGGGTTCGAGCCGATCCTCGGCTCCGACTGCTAAGCTTGAGAGTCACTTTTACCAGCTCGAGGCAGCCCCATATCCCATGATGCAAGGCGATAAGTACCCAGATCTCGTTTGCCGCTTCGCTGATGAGGTCCTCCTTTTACCAGCTCCTGGTAAGTGATTCATACACTAATACTTTTGCCCCTTTTTCAGTTTAAAGTTATATTTATAGTTAAAATTAGTAGTTTTAGACTACTGGCACTGGCCCAAATGCTACATAGTCCGTCTCAACAGACGACTATTAGTCCACACCCCATTGCAGTTCCTCCTTCGACTCTACCCCAGAGTTTGGAGTTGGAGTCTTCGGGAATAGTTTCTGCTACGGCTGAGGGACAGATACCCCCTTCTGCTCCTTCAGCCTCTACTCTTATCTCCTCTTCGAGACCTTCCTTAGAGGGATTCGGTGGTCGGGCTTCCCTGGTCTCCTCCGAGGGGGTGAGTGGCATAGTCCTTTCCTGACTAAATTTCCCTCTCTTCTAAAACATTTTAGTCAAGCCTTCTCCCATCCCACCCCCCCCTTGTTAGGGTGTGTGTGTGATTGTGAGACAATATTTTATTTTTTCCCTTTTGGGATTGTAAAATTCTTGGACAGGTGTTGTGTGTGTGTGTTACAACATGTCTAAGGAAAGGGTCTCAGGCTTTAAGAAATGTGACTCGTGCTGTCAGAAAATGTCTCTGACAGACGGTCACACTTCTTGCCTATACTGCCTGGGACCTCTCCACCTGCAGGACTCCTGTGCGATTTGTCATTCTTTTAGCCAGAGAGTCCTGCAGGAAAGGAGAAATAAACTCATTTTGAGGGGCCTTCTTAAGCCGGAGGGCTCTCCGGCTAAGTCGGCTCCATCTAAGACTTCTAAGTCTTCCAAGGCCCAGGCTTCTGTGTCCAAGCCTGCGGCCTCAGCTCCGACTCTTTCAGAGTCGAGATCGGCTCCGGCTGGAGCCGATTCTGGTTTACACAAACCTTCGGCACCGATGGCTATCGGTGCCGATTCTGGTTCGACCACTTCGGTGTCGGCTCCGATTGGTTCTGATCACCATGTGGCTCAGGCCTCGGTGTCGGCGACGATCGGCTCCGACACAATTACCTTTAAGTCTGTATCGGCTCCGGCTGGAGCCGATGCATCAAAACTATCTGTCGGTGCCGAGAAGTTGTCGGCTCCGACAGCTTCTATAGTTTCATCGGCTCCGATGGTTCCGTCGAGGAAGAGGTCTAGGTCCCCTTCCTTGGAGCCGATACTCGGCTCCGGCTTCTCCTCCTCTCGGAACGGAGCCATCGGAGCCGATCTTCAAGGTCATCCAGGCTTTCTGACCATGATTTAGAGAGAGTGGTCAGCAGATTATTAAAATCACAGGCACTGGCCCAAATGCTACATAGTCCGTCTCAACAGACGACTATTAGTCCACACCCCATTGCAGTTCCTCCTTCGACTCTACCCCAGAGTTTGGAGTTGGAGTCTTCGGGAATAGTTTCTGCTACGGCTGATGGACAGATACCCCCTTCTGCTCCTTCAGCCTCTACTCTTATCTCCTCTTCGAGACCTTCCTTAGAGGGATTCAGTGGTCGGGCTTCCTGGTCTCTTCCGAGGGGTGAGTGGCATCGGACCCTTGTCCGACCCCACTCTTCCCTTGGGGCCTCGGCCTTGGTGAGCTCGGCTCCGACATCTGCCTCGAGCCTTCCCTTCGGTGGGTCCTGGAGTTCCTGGTTCTTCGAACGGGTTCTCTCGGACCTCCCTGGGAGGGAGCCTTCGAGGTGATGAAGAGTGTGCTGGCCACTGGACTCAGCCAGCAGTCTGTTCCCTTAGCTCCTCCCTCTATGGTGCCTGTCAACATCTCTGCCACTTCTCTTGCTCCCGGACCCAGAGATCCTCCGGCTCAGGTTTCCCCACTGGGAAGAACCCTCTTCCGAGGATTCTCCTGATTTGTCAGGAGATCCTCCATGAAGAGGACCTGTAAGAGGAAACACGAGACTCCCGAGTCTATCACTTCAGATACTGACTTAGATGAGTCAGAGGGATCCCAAGATCCCTCTGAGGATGTCTCCTTCTCGGACATCCTAGAACTCCTTAGACAGAGGGGAAACTGGCCCACCAATAATCCCTCTGAGGATGAGTCAGTATACCTGGAGGCATTTGGATCTCGGCCCTCCACCTCCTGGGTGTCTCCGCCTTCGACCCCTTATGCAGGTTATTGCTCGAAAGGTGTGGGCTGCTCCTGACTCTGTAGAGCCAGTCCCTAGAGGCCTTCTAAATTTATTACTGCCCGTTGGACAAGCAATTCCTCACAAAGGTGTCCCGCTGATGCCATGGTGGTGGCGGCTGCCACTAAGAAGGAACTTGCAGATCCTTCCGCCCTGTCTATCCTCCTAATAAGGACTCTAGGACCATGGATAGATATGGTAAGCGGATGTTCTCTTCAGCGACCTTTGCTATGCTCGCTGAACTACCTATGTCACTCCACCAGACTCCAGAGGGATATCCCTTAGGGGGTAGGTGAAGAAGTACAGGTTCCTACAGCTGCAGGCGTTCAAGAAAAATTGCTTCGCAGCTAGGAACCCTTAATTCTATTGCTAACTCCTCCATGCGACTGATATCATATGCTGCTGATGGAGCGAGTAAGGCCGCAGGTACAGGTGTGGCTCTTAGACGCCAAGCCTGGATGCGGCTCTGTAATTTTGCAGATCCCTTTAAGGCGTCCTTCACAAACTCTCCCTTTGATGGGTCAGCTTTGTTTCGCCCTCAAGTGAAGGAAATGTTGACCAGGTGTGAGCAGGACGGCAAAACTCTTTCTGCCGTAGGAGTCCGTTTTTCCACCCCTTCTAGACCTTACCCCAAAGGGCAGAAGGGTGGCAAGATGTGGTTCGAAATCCCAAGGAGTCATGCCGGATTCACGTGGTCAGTTTACCCCTAGAGGCAGAGGGGGTAACAACAACAGACGCCGCTCTAGAGGCAGAGGGGGTCCACAAAACCAGGGAAGCAGAGAGCCTCTCTCTGACAAGCCCTTTCAGCATCCCTGAGATGTTGCCCGGCTGTCCGTCCTTGGAGGCAGTCGGGGGAAGACTATCGCTGTACCCAGAAGCCTGGCATTCCCTCACTCAAGACAGATGGGTACAGTCGATCATATCCGAGGGTTACAAAATTCCTTTCGAGGAAAGTCCTTTCTATCACTCAAATTCCCTTCCAGATGTACCACCCGGTCTAAGGGAAATTGCAGAGTTAGAAGTCTTAAAACTACTGCAAAAAAGAGCCATTCAGCCTGTTACAACAGATCATTCAGAGCCCGGAATCTACTCAAGGTTCTTTTTGGTCCCCAAAAAGACAGGAGACTGGAGACCAATATTGGATCTCAGCAGACTCAACTAGTCTGTGAGGAAGACAAGATTCCGAATGGTCTCTCTTCAGTCAATTCTGCCCTTCTTACAGAAGGACAACTGGATGTGCTCAATAGATCTTCAGGATGCGTACTATCACGTAAAAATTCACAGACGCTCCAGGAGATTTCTCCGCTTTCGGCTGGGGTCCAGTCATTTCCAGTTCAGAGCCCTGCCCTTTGGTCTCACTATAGCCCCCAGAGTGTTCACCAAATGTATGGCAGTGGTCACGGCTCACCTGAGACGTCAAGGATTCCAGGTGTTTCCGTATCTCGACGACTGGCTCCTTTCAGCCACCACCAGGCATCAGCTTGTTCAAGCCAGGGATTACACAATAAATCTTTGTTCTCAATTGGGCATCTCGATCAACTCCGAAAAATCATCCTTATTGCCCTGCCAGTCTATTACTTTCATAGGCGCAAACTTAAACACTGTTCGGATGTCAGCTACTCTTACAGATCAAAGAATTTCAGACATTCAAAGTCACGTCAGGATCATTCTAGCCAACAAGAAGGTACAGGCCAGAATGGTTCTAAAGGTATTAGGCCTCATGGCTGCAGCCATTACTCTTCTCCCCCTGGCTCGCTTCTACATGCGCCTTCTTCAATGGATGTTGTTCACTCAGTGGTCTTACCAACAACTTCCAATGCGTCACCAGATTCTGGTGACACAGATTTGCAAGAATCATCTTGCTTGGTGGATCACTTCTCCCTAGATTCACCAAGGCAGACACTTTGTACCCCCATCCCCCGTAGCCACTGTCACCACGGATGCCTCCCTGATCGGGTGGGGGGGTCATTATCAGGGCAGGGTGGTTCATGGGACGTGGCAACCTTTCGAATACCACCTGCACATAAATGTCCTAGAGATGAGAGCAGTGCTTTTAACGTTGCAAGCCCTCAACGACTTTCTTCCCGTAGGGACAATTGCAGTCCACACAGACAACATGTCTGTAGTTTGGTATATCAACAAACAGGGCGGAACCAAGTCCTACCCCTTGTGTCGAGAAGCGCTCAGACTTTGGCAATGGGCGATCTCCTCTCATCGGTTTCTGGTAGCAACGCACATCCCTGGGAAAACCAACATTTTAGCGGACAGATTGAGCAGAGCTATTCTCATGCCTCACGAGTGGTCTCTCAAGCAATCTATAGTGGAAGAGATTTTCTGGAATGGGGTCGCCCGTGTTGCGATCTTTTTGCTACTCCCCAAAACAGCAAATGCCCAGACTTCTTTTCTCTCTTCCCACTGCCAGGCCATCCCCCCAGAGACGCTCTGACCCAGGATTGGCCCCAGGGACTTCTTTATGCCTTTCCTCCTTTTCCTCTGATCCCTCAAGTTATCCAGAAAGCAACCGTTTTGAGAGCCAAATTGATTCTCATTGCTCCTTACTGGCCTCGACAAATTTGGTTTCCGTTCCTCCATCGTCACCTTTTGGTGCAGCCGTGGCATCTGGACCTAGTGCCAGATCTTCTGATTCACCAATCCGGTCAGCTGCACCGGTCTATCCCTTCTCTCAACCTCACAGCATGGTTGCTCCACTTCCTTCCTTAGCCAGGCTTCCTATGATCTCTAACCCTGTTAGAGACATCCTAGTAGCTTCCTTAAAATCCTCTACCAGGAGGATTTATACAAGCAAATGAAACGTTTCTCTTATTGGGCTAAAGCCAAGAATATTGATCCCTTCACTGCTCCAGTTCAAGCAGTTTTGGATTTCTTAGCGGAGATTTTTCATGCGGGCTCCTCTTCTTCCACAGTTCTATCTCGAACTTTCATGTCGGGTTCGCAAATCACAACATTATGTCCCACAGGCTTTGTAGAGCCTTCTTGAAAGGAATTTTCCTCCTGAAGCCTCCAGTCAGGAGTCCTCCTCCTCAATGGGACCTAAATTTAGTGCTGACATCCTTGATTCTTCCCCCCTTCGAGCCAGCTGTTTCTTGTTCCCTGAAATTTCTTTCATGCAAAACTTTATTCCTGGTAGCTATTACATCGGCTAGGAGGGTGTCTGAACTTCATGCTTTATCTGTTCGCCCCCCCTATTTGGTCTTCCACAAAGACAGAGTATCATTGAGAACTAACCCGACCTTTTTACCTAAGGTCGCCTCAAAGACTAATTTGAATCAAGCCATTGATCTCCCTGTATTTTTTCCAAACTATTCAAACAGATCGGAACAAAAACTACATTATCTTGATGTCCACCGCCAACTCAGATATTATTTGGACAGGACAAAACAATTCAGGAAATCCGATCAACTCTTTGTTTCCTATGCTGATAACAAGAAAGGCCTTCCTGTCTCAAAAGTGACCTTGTCTAGATGGCTTTCTTCTGTCATCTCTGAAATTTATCGGCTCAGGGGAAAACAGCTGTGCTCAAAACCTAAAGCACATTCAACCAGAAGCTTAGCGACTTCTACAGCCTTTCAAGCTAGACTTCCTTTAGACACTATTTGTGCAGCGGCCACTTGGGCCACTCCTCATACTTTTGTATCCCATTACAAATTGGATTTGGCCTCCAGGGACAGAGCCAGTTTTGGCTCTACAGTCCTCAAGAGTCTGTTCCATTGAGCCACCCAGGATAGAGGTGCTAGGGACGCGGTCCCATCAAGCAAGAATGAAGGCGAGATTGACAACTTAACATTGAGAAGTTATGTACCTACCATAACGTTCCATGTTAGTTGTCTTCTCTCGCCTTCTTTCTTGCACCTCCCTCCTTCCCCCAGGCCTGGACAGACCTTTCTCTACAAAGAATGATAGTTCTGAAGACCATACAGAGCTGGTCCTTCTACCATCCTGTGGGTTTTTCTCTTCTTCTTTCTTCCTTTGGGAAGTTTTTATGCTAGGTGCTATTGCCCTTTTGTCATCAAACGAGATCTCGGTACTTACCGCCTTGCATCATGGGATATGGGGCTGCCTCGAGCTGGTAAAAGTGACTCTCGAGCTTAGCAAGTGCCGAGTCGGAGCCGAGGATCGGCTCCGAACCCATCAAGCAAGAAAGAAGGCGAGAGAAGACAACTAACATGAAACGTTATGGTAGGTACATAACTTCTCATTTAAGGAAACCCAGCTTATTCACTCTCAGTTCTCACCCATTGATTGATTCATTTAACAGACTGGTACAGAATGATTTGTATGAACTATATGATGATAAGAAAAGTTTATTATATTTTAGAAATAGCAAGTACAATTTTAGCATGAAGCAGAGGGCAGCCCTGCTGAAGTTACAAAAAGTTGATACTATAGTAATAAGGCCAGCTGATAAAGGCTGGTCATGAATAGATATGACTATTATGCATCTATGAGATTAATGCTGAGTGATGGTAGTTTTTATTCTATCATTAACATGGTGCAAATCCATGCTTTAGAACGAAGGATACTTGGTATGTTGGAGGATATCCCGAAGAGTAAATTAATCTCCCATGACCTGTTGAAGTATTTAAAGCTGGACAATCCCCTTATACCCATCATAGGAGGACTCCCCAAAATACATACAGATGGGGTAAGACCGCCTTTAAGACCTATTGTTGCAGGAAGAGGTTAGTGCACAGAACCTTTCTCATTGTATGTTGAGACGTTCTTGCGCCCACTTCTGGATAGGAATGGATTTGTTTTGAAAGACTCTAGACAGTTTCTAATGGATTTGTATAGTTTTACCAGTACTCTGCCTATAGATAGTGATTATTACTTTGTTACTATAGATGTTCGATCCTTATTTACATTTTTTCTGAATGCTGAAGGGACTGAGTATGTACAGAGATATCTTATCAAGCATAGTAATTATAGTCGTAGTTTTATTGATCTACTATGCTTGTTTCTTGAAATTGTTCTTGAGAACAACATCTTTATGTTTGATGGTGTCATTTACTTACAGAAGGAGGGCATAGCTATGGGCATTTCATGTGTCAGTAGCTACACCAATATGTTTAAGGCATCATGGAAGGAGGATTTCATGTTTGGGATGGAGCTTTTTACCCGGTATGTCCCTTTTTATTGTCATTTTGTTAATGACTTGTTCCTTGTTTGGACAGGTAGTGGGGAACAGTTGGCAGTTTTTAATGAATAATTGAATGAAGCCACTAGTTATTTGAAATTTACCATGCCTTTTTCAGCATCTAAGATTGAGTGCTTGGATCTTTTTGTACAAAGACTAGATAATGGCATGGTCAATACAGGGGTTTATAGGAAATCTTGTTATAGGAGCACTATGCTTCATAGGCGTAGTATGCACCTGAATTATGTTTTTCGAAAAGTAATAAAGGGTCAAGGGATGAGGGCATCCAGACTCGATGCATCTGATTATGGTTTTTACTCAGAATTGTCAAATTTGAGAGGTAAACTCCTTATGAGGGGGTATAATACCTTGGAGGTGGATAAGGTGTTGGGGAGATGCCGAGCCTTAGAGGGAATCTGGCCCGCCCATATTTTTCCCATCCTATGAGGATTGATAGTCATATGACGCCTAGTAGAGACCAGATGAGAGTATAGGTACCATTATTTTATACAAGTGACACTACTACTATTATGGATTTCATTAGGAAAAACTGGGATATATTAATTGTAGACCCTGATTTGAGACAGATTGTGGGGGATGCTCCTAGATTTTTGTTTAAAAACAAGTTAAATTTAAAGAGAATGTTATGTTACCCTAAATATGTCATTGTTAATACATCCATGGAGAGGTCTTTTACTAACCCATGTGGTAGATGTAATTTCTGTGGAAGCATTGATAATAGTGGCTAGTTTGTCCATCCAGATACAAGTCAGAGATTTGTGTTCACAGTCTCTGCTGACTGTTATACTCAGCATGTGGTTTATCTAGCCTACTGCATAGTGTGTGGTTCATACTATGTAGGAAAAATTGATAGAATGTTTAAAGACAGGATTAGGGAACACATATAATATCAGGTATGTTTGAATAATAATGCCCTATCTAAACATGTGATGCAGATGGGAGATGAACATACTTTTAGATTCATGGTTCTAGATGTAAAAAGCCTCCCTTAAACCCATTTTAAAATCTAGAGGACATATATATATATATATATATATATATATATATATATGTGTGTGTGTGTGTGTGTGTGTGTGTGTGTGTGTGTGTGTTTATATATAGTTTTGGTGTTTTTATGTTGATGCTATTATGTAATGTGTTTGATATGTTGACCTTATATTTTGTTACTTTAAGGGCAGCTTATTAATTTATGTGAGCTGATTTTTGATTGGCCCCGTGATTATATTTATATGGGTTAAGGGGGACAAGTTTTTTATATGGTCTGAAGAAGCTATTAGTGAAAGCTCTTACCTCTCTTTTATGAACCTGGATTAAATGTTTTTTATGGTCCTTCATGCCTGTGTTTGTTCCGTTGCATGCATTTTTGTTGTGATTTATTTTTATTTATCTATTGACAATGGTACATTTACTCCTTGGAGTGGTTTTCTGTTTTTCTTTACGTTTTAATATGTATTTAATGCAGATTGTCCAAAAGCTATTAGCGTTTTTATTTTTGATGTCTTTGTTTGTTGATTGCAAAAAAACACAGCAAAAGGATTAAATCCTCAGAAAATAGTCAATAAACTGGAGAAAAAACACACATTTTAATAAAACACCCTTCAGTTAGCGCTTTTGTCACCTTAAGTAAGTGGAAACGTCTTCAAACTCTGAAGAAGTCTCCAGTTACTGAAGGAGACGAAAGCGCTAACTGAAGGGTGTTTTATTAAACTGTATGTTTTTTTCCAGTTTTAGTGACTATTTGGTCTTTGTTTGTTGATTGACTTTTTTAATGAAAGCACATTTTCTGTGGTTGCCTTTGAAGTAGTCTCTTAAGTTATTTTCACTGCTGATGGAGCTATTTTGCTGCTGTTTTTATCCATAGGTAACTCTCGATGTTTGCATATTTTGAAGGGGGCTTGAATGATAAAATGTATTACTATACATTATATGAGTTATGAACCATTGAATACAATTTAAGTCAGTCTACTGTACCTATAAAGATAAGCAAACTTATGGTGCAGTTCATTCACAGCATGGTAGAAGCAGCTATACCAAAAGGGTCCAGCACTGCTTTACACAAGTACTCCAGGCTGTGATGCATTGACTTTAACAAGGACTCAAGCAACATCTTTGGAGTCTGTCTTCTCTGGACTTCTGTTATTCAGTCAGGAAGTCTGTCAGCACCTCAAACAAATGTAAGACCAAGGCAAAACACTCACATTAGTGGTTGTAAAACTTTACACTTCATAGCATACCTAGACAGCAGGTGAGTTAGTACCACATAAGATTTAAACATAATATACAGCATTAGCAGCAACAACAGGAGATTGTAGGAAAGAGGCAGACTCCCTCAATTCAGATTTCAGCAAAGTGTTGTGCATAGAGGGTGGAGTTATTGATGATCTCTAGGAGGCCACAGTCATACCCTGGTTAGAGAGCAACAGTTCTTTGACTGTCTTACTGACCATTGGAGGATTCTCCTGCCAAATGAAAGCTTTGAGAAAGAGTTTGTAGGATATGTGGATAAGGGAAATAATAAACATTTTGAATTACATAAGTGTAAGGGAAATAATATTTAGTGGCTATACTATACAATTATGTTCTAGCAAAGCAACAGAGAGAAAGGTCTTCAGCATTTTAAAAATGCCATGTAGGAGCTCCCATTAAAGAAGAATAGCTTAGGATATTAACTAGAACTGTCTAGTTCTCCTTACTAAGCTATCTAACCTTAACCTATCCCCTGCCACTATCAATTGGTTCACCAACTATCTCTCCCATAGGCAACAAGCTGTCAAATGGAAAACAGCCATCTCCTCCTTTATAAATACACCCACTGGTGTCCCCCAAGGTTCCATCTTGAGTCCTCTCCTCTTCAATATATTCATAAATGACTTCTCCCACTCAATTCCCCACGCCAAACTTGTTCAATATGCAGATAACTCTACAATCATCTGCACAGCCACATCCATTCCCACTCTCTTAAAATTAACCCAAGAGGCCTTCTCTACCACAGAACAATGGATGAAAAACAATCATCTAGCACTCAATGCATCTAAAACCAAGCTTATGGTATTCACCCCCTCTAAAAACACAACCATTAACAAAAATCTACTCTCTATCATCAGCCAAAACAACACCCCTCTTGAACTAGTATCTGAAAGCAAACTGTTAGGGGTCCTGATAGATGACCAGCTCAAATTCAATAGCCACCTACTACTAAACATAAAAAAAACATTATAAACTTGGCATGCTTCATCGTCATAATAAATTCCTCTCCACATCTACTAAACATACTCTTGCTACAACATTCCTCATTCCTTCACTTCTATATGGGGCTCCCCTTCTAACAAATCTTCAATCATCCCTTAAAACAAAACCGTCCTCATGTTATAATAAAATTGCCAAATTCGCCACTGGCCACAAAGCATCTACCCACCACTGTCTATCTCTCCACAAACTAAACTGGCTTGAGCTTCCTAACTATCTCACCTTTACTCAGCTCTGCTTTGCCCATAAACTCATATTCCATCCATCTCTCTGTCCCTCACTCAGCTCCACCTTTAAAATGCACATGCCACAAAGAGCCCTAAGATCTAATAACCAAAATCTGATAGAACTGTACAAACCTCTTCACTCACCAGGGAAAAATCTGCTGTCCTTTTCCCTGGCACGCAATTGGAACTCCCTTCCCCCCTCCATTCGTACCACTGCTAACCTTCCATCTTTTAAAAAATCTCTACACTCACACTTAACATCTTCCTGGAAATACTCCTGCTCTCATCTCTCCTAGTCTAGCCTGCTTCCTACAGGCACCACATCATATATACCAGAAACTATAAATTAGCTAAAGCAATAACACCCTAATAATTCTTAAACTCTAGTATTCCATTCTAAATACTACATATTTTCTACAACAATGAAATGCTAGTCTTATATAGCATAACCAAAGATTCTTTGCTTGTAATCACCTGTTCCTCTGTTTTTTGTCTTGAACACACATTTCTCTTTTTGTCAACCACTGTTAAAGTTTTTTACCACTGTTTTTATCAATTTGTATTAATTTGACTGAATGTGTTAATGTGTAAACTTCTGTAATATTTTGTATCTTTATTCAGAAGCTTTTCTCCCCAGGACTCCATTGAAAATGGGTACTTCGGGCCCAATGGACAATCCTGGTAAATCAACTGTAAATAAAATAAAATAAAAATAAATAAATAAATATTATTTCAGATTCTATTGGATCCAACAAAATAAAAGGATCTCAATGATCACAATGACTTAACAACATTTATTCCAAAGGAAACATTTGAAATGGAACTGGTGCTGTCTATCTTTCATTCTTTTTTAAGAAAGTGGACATTTTTGGACCGCCAAGATACCATGTCTCTACATTAGGATCATCAAGAACTTGAGGAAGCTTCTGCAGTTTCAGGCTAGTTTATTTCATTATAAGTTCATGACATTTCCCTTTTATCTCACCTCTTCTTTCAGGATGCTCCACAAGTACATGACAGCAGTTGTAGGTCACTTAAGCATACAAAGATCCGGTATTTTCCTGTATCTAGATGGCTATCGCCTCTACTCAATCAGAAGAGAACCTCTACTCATGCTACTCAGTTTCATTGGAGGAACAGTTAACGTCAGGAATTCCCACTTATTCCCATGCTCTTATCTTTTATAATATATACATTAAATTCTACCCTGCACTGGCCCTTCTGTAGCAGGGCAGGATCCTATATCTTTAGCAAGCAGATGTCTGTATTCAGTAAGAGCTGTCTGTTCCAGAAGAGACTTGTCTGTGAATCATAGGCTTTGTGGCAGCTTCAGTTTTAATACTTTCTCATATCAGGCTTCTTTTGAGAGTTCTTCACTGGGAAGTTTGGGTCCAACTGTTCCAGCCTCTTTACCCTCTGTTTTTCCAGTTCAGGTAGTCTGAGCCTATCAAGTGCATGCAGCTATAAGGGTGGTTGGATTCAACCAACCAACCTTCAGTCTGAAGGCCTCTTTCAGCTTTATACATCCTAGGGCACAGTCATCACAGATGTATCTGCTCTATGGTTGGGGAGGAGTTACTATAATGTGTGGACAACGTATTCAAGGTGCCTCATCACCTCATCTTCATACCAATGTTAGGAAAGTGAGAGTACTTCCGATGTTCATCACTCACACTGACTTAGTGGCATGTGAGTTCTGTGCATGCACAAACCCACAGTGGCAGCTTTCCAGAGCTCAGAATCCCCTTCTTTGACTCTTTGCGGTAGGGGATTGGCTAAGCTTCTCCCTTCAGGGGAAGCCTAAACCTTGTCACAGAAAGTCAGTTATTCAGTCTTTTACTGACAGCTGTAGGACTCATACAGTTGAGTCTCCTCAGCAGCCTGCATTGGTGGATTACAGCTTCCAAACTCAGATAAGATTCATTTGGGAACTTCCTGTCCTCTTTATTATTATATGTGCTTGCTTTCTTTCTATTTTATTTTAAAAAAGTAAATATATACTTATGTGTGAACAAAAATGTAGAACACAGCACCACAGCAAACCAATAAAAAGCAGATGGCAAAGAGCAGTGTAAAATCCAAATAGACTTTTATTCGAACACAGGTGAGCACTTTTGCAATAAAATCGCTTCTTCAACCTATACAAAAAAATCAGCAGCATCTCAAATATTTAAAATGCAATCAATTAAATATCTACCAATAAAAACATTCAAGTGCAATAGCCATAAAATTCTAAAGGTACAGCTTTCTTTTAGGACAGAAAGTTCACAACCTTCAGAAGTAATTTATCAAAGTTTTAGGTTGGGTGATATAACCAATGTCACAGAAGGAAAAGAATTAAGATGGATTCTTAAATTAACAGCACATAGAGGTGCAGGTTTGAATGAATCAGTACCTCTTAAGCCATTTCTCAAAGAAAGAAAGCTTCTTAAATAAGTATACTGCTATGTGTATTTATATGGCAATAGCCTTTTATGGTTTCTGTCTTAAAAGAAAGCTGTATCTTTAATTTTTTATGGCTATTGTATTATCATGGATCAAATAAGTAAAAACATTATAGGTGGTCCATGGGAAATGAAGTTGGAAGAATGTGAACTATTATGGCAGTTAAGAACTAATGCCCATGTTCCACCAGTGCTGAATGAATTTAGTTCAATTAAATGCATTCTAAAGTTAAAATGATTGGATAGGCAATATGTCGTATGAAATGTGTATACATCTACTCAGTTACATTTTACAATGATAATACCACTTAATTTAAGTAGCAGTTTTCTATATAATATATGTTGTTGTTTGTCTTTCGGCTTTTCCCGGTAAGGGGTCGCCACAGCGTAATTCCGGTCCACTAATGATTGGCACTAGATTTTTACAAAATGTAGAGGTGCCAGCTCGACGCTCAACCTTCAACGAAGGCATGCCCATTTACGCACGCATGTCTTTCGAACGCTACCCAACTGCAGGGAGGACATGCAGACTCCAAACAGAAGGCACTCCCAAGCCCAGCCGAGAATCGAACGGGAGAACCTCTTGCTGTGAGGTAACATCACTACCGTCGTACCACCACTGCATCAGTTTTCTATAATCTATGATATTATTTAAAAAAAAAAGGGGCAAAGTTGATTCACTCTTTTAGCTTAACATTTAGATAGGAAGTGGAGGCTGTTTATCTGTCATTGCATTGTCTACATATACAATGTAATAATACATACATTTTAGTATGATCCGTACTTGTTTTATTGTGTTTGTGTTATACAGGGAATTATAATGTTTAAACCTCTTTGTGCTTTTTAGCATTTTAAACTCCATTTGTAATGGCATTTTTTTATAACACCTAACAGTTTGATTAACTTGAGCAAGCTTGTTAATTGTCTTATTAACCTATTAACTAATTAAGTGTCTTATATAAGGCATTGAATGTTGGGTGGAGTTTTGTCTGAAGAAGTTCATTGTATAGTGTGGATGAATGAAAGCGCTTACAATAAAGAACTGGGATTTTTTTTAGCTCTCCTTGGCTGTTCCTTTGTTACTCTGAGTCCATTCAGTCCGATTCTTCAGAAGGTGAATAAGTTCAAAAAGCCAAGCAAGTATTCACCTTTCCACAGATATAGCTAGGTTTACAGATGTATTTGACTGGCAGCTGTGTGGAGCTATGCCAGGGTGGTACAGTGGTGCAGAGTTAGTGTTGTTGCCTCACACCAAGGGGTTCCACAGTTTATCGGCTGGGATACCTTCTGTGCAGAGTCTGCATGTCCTCCTTGTATTCATATGGGTTTCCTCCAGCTGCTCCAGTTACCTCCCACATTCCCAAGATATGATGCAGGTGGATTGGACATTCTAAATTGGCTCTAGGTATAAATGTGTGCCTTCTGAGGGAAGGTTGGGCACTGGGCTGGCAACTTGACACGATAAAACTCTGGTGCCCTGCATTCTGTGGACCAATGATCTGCTGTTCCAACCCCTAATGGGGGCAGCCGAAAGGAGAAGAAATGTGGAGCTTCACCAGAGATTGACAGAGTTTACGATCTTATTGAGGATGAGATTCCAAATGTTTTGGCTGTTCCTTCTCTGTTACCAGCCTTAAAAGATGTCTATAAAATTGCATGCAAAACCCCTGCATACTGCCATACACAATTTAACCTCATTGTTGCACCCCCCCAACAAACCATATTAATGATCAGTATACTCCTGAGAAAAAAGGCACAGAGGTTTATCTTTGTTGCCAGTAGGGTTGCCAGATTTCTGAAGGGCCAGAGAGGGAAAAACAAAAAAGGTCTTTCACGCTAAGTGAAGACCAAAAAAGGTCTTTCGTTTGTGTGGAATAGCAAGCAGGTCTGCATTAAGGAGAAGTGGCTTTGCTTTGTGATTTTTGATTGGCTTGTATGCAGGTATATGAGCCAATCAAAAAGTTGCACGGCAGACCCTCTTCTGTTCAGTATAGAACAACCCGCTGTTCCACATTGAACAGAAGTAGCTGAACTTTCCGATTTATGATTGGCCCATATGCCGGAATACGAGCCAATCAAAAATCACAAAGCAGAGCCTGTTTATCTGGGATTTTCAGCAGGCAGTGCAGGACTTGGGATTGGGCTGCTGATCTCAGGGCAGTTCCACTCAAACAGGGACGTCTGGCAACTCTGGTCGCCAGACATAGTGACATGCACTGCAGACTGCATCCTGCGTTTAACTGGTAATTAACTTTACCAATTCAACCACACCACTCTAACAAGAAAACATTCAGCAGGTGAGTAAGCACCAATGAAGACAGTGGCCATAATTCATTAATGGGCAGTCTTCTGTATTCTAGCAGGTCTGGAGGAAAAGTAGAAGTCTGAAATTGCATTATAGTTTCTCACACAAATCAATACATAATCATTTCAAGTTGAAAAAAAAAATCCTGGCCAAAAAAAATTATCCAAATTATTGCCAGCTAAAAAACTGACAATCTGAACTTAAGACAAGTGAACCAAACTACCACAATTCTATTACCTTTTCTATTGTAACCTCAAAAAAAATGAATGTTAGCACAGGCATAAAAATGGAGTATTACATTACGAAGAGCTGAACCATGCCACCCCTTCATAAATACATAACTGAACATTAGTTCAAGCAGATAAAAAGAATTTCACATCAGTGCAAGTGTGGGGGGGGGGACTGCACATCAGTGCAAGCTAAAAAAAAAAAGAACTGAATGTCAGTGCACACAGCAAAAAGAACTGAACATCAGTGCAATCAGGAAGAAAAAGAAAAACTGAACATGCAAGTAGGAAGAAAAAGAACCACACATCATTGTAGGTGGAAAAAAAGAACTGCACATCAGTGCAAGTGGAAAAAAAAAGAACTGCACATTAATGCAAGCAAAAAAAAAACATTAATGCAAGCAAAAAAAAAAAAAACAATAACTGCACATCAGTGCAAGTGGAAAAAAAAAAGAACTGAACATTAGTGATTTGTAGCATTGGCTCAAGAAATGCATACTAAGTCAGAACTAAACTTCACTAACATCAGAATGGAACATTTCCCTCCAATGGCCCTTTCAGTAGTCTGTACATATATGCACAAGCACTTCACTGGCATTAAAATGAAACATTTTCCCCAATAACCATTTCATTAGTCTGTCCATGTATGCACAAGCACTTCACTGACGTCAAAATGAAACATTTCTCCCATGACCCCTTCAGTGGTCTGTCCGTGTATGCGCAAGCACTTCACTGACATCAAAATGTAATGTTTCCCACAATGACCCCTTTAGTAATCTGTCATAAGTTCATAAATGGTTACTAGGTTAATGTCCCAAGAGCTTTTACAGGTGTAGCCATAATTATCACAAGATACCCTAATTATCAGTACTTAGGTGAGCAAAGTTCAGAGAGGTTAAAGCATAATACCAACTGTCCCTGACTATGAGGGACATTGGCGCCACCCCAGGAGTGAATTTACAATTTCCCATCCATTAATCTAGATTGTGCTTGAAGAGGGTCAGGGAGGGGCTCTGCTTCATGTGAATGGGAAGCGTGTTCCAGAGGAGGGGTAGTCTATGGTAGACATATCTATCTCTCCAGCATTTGTTCATATCTGAGGCTAGGTTAAGATCCCTGGAACAAGTGACCCTCATGCAGTTTGATTTACGAATGTGTAACATTTCATCAGGGCTGAGTGAGAGACTGCCCTGTAAGGCACACACATATCACCCCTTAGTGGCCTGTAGGAGACAGCATATAGTAATAGGGCTTTCAATATTTCCACACAGGACATGCTTTGTGTAAACTGTATTTTCTTGGTGAGAAACCTCTAGGTTCTCTCCAGCTGTTGCAGGTGTCTCATCAGCTACATGCAAAAGGGTGTGCTGTACTCAGTAACTGGTCCAGTGAGGGCTGAGTACAATGAAATTATAATGTCCTTAGATCTAGATGCCATGTCTTTTATGAGAAATGCCACATAGAAAGACTTCCTCACAACTGTAGATATGTGGTGATCGAAGTTCAAATTGCTTTAAACCTGAGAACCCAGGTCTCATACCACTGGGTCTACTCTTAGGAGGGGTGTTGACTATATTGTAATTAGCAGGGATGTTAACTTTTGCAAAGGGAATAATTATGCATTTTTTTGCATTTAGCTTCAGTCCTTGGCTTTGGTACCAATCATTAGTCTGCAGTAATCCTTTCTGCAGTACATTGGTATCACTGGTGGACTTGGTAATTGCTCTCAGTTTACAATTGTCAGCAAATTTGATCAGCCGCAAGCCATCCACATTTGACCAGCCCTCTGAGACATAAATTCTGATAAGTAAAGTGCTCAGCACAGCACTCTGTGGTATGCCACTGGTGACTGGCCTTTTGCTTAATGTGAGTTCAGCTGCTTTGACAGTGTGTGTACTGTTGGTGAGACATTTGACTACCCACATAGTGATGTAGATGTTAATTCCCAATGGAATTAGTTTCTCTGTAACACCTGAGTGGGGAATTATGTCAAATGCCTTGGCCAGGTCAAGGTAGGAGGTATGCACCATCTTTCCCTCATGCATGCCCTTGTGACCTTCTTGAAGAAATCAACCAGGTTTAACAGACATCATCTACCCTTAACAGATCCAAACTGAGTTGGGTCCGGAGTCTGGAGATTACCTGTGTTGTTGTTGATAAGGTAAATAATGATTCTTTCCATGACCTTGCAAATGAGGCTAGTCAGTCTTATGGTCTATGATTCCCAGGGCTGGTTGATTGTCCCCTTTTGTGCAGAGGATGACTGTTGCTGTCCTCCATTCTGCCAGAACATAGCCAGTCCGGAGGCTATGGTTAAAAAGGGTTTCAAGTGGGTCTGCTAGGTCATGTTTTATGTTTTTTAAGAGGCAACCTGGGAGTTTGTCTGGCCCCATTGATGCCATGCTTTTGCCTTAGAGACAGCAATGATGACCTGCTCCCTTGAGATAACAGGCTGAGGAATGGTGACAGGTATACTTTGGGAGATGACCTGTGGGGACAGAGGGGTGAAGTTTGATCCAAATCTGTCTCCTAGAAGATTGTCTGTTTCCTCTGGTTGAGCATCCACAACCAGCTCTGCACATCACAACCAGCTCTGCACACCACAACCAGCTCTGCACATAGCTGGGTATTCCCCTTAAGATTTTGGACATAGTTTAAAATGTCTTATGATTTTCCTTAGCTAGGGAGGCTATTTTTGATTTATAATTTGCTTTGGGGGATTTGACAAGAGTACTAATTTGTTTGTTTAGACTAGTGAGGGATTTCTTTCCCTGTTGAGTCAGTTCCCTCTCGTTTTGAACATTGGTTTCTTTATTTTGTTGTATAGCCTGTTTATACCAGGGAGTCCACCAGGGTGGCTTGTTTATCTGGCAAAACCTGGTTTTAATCTGGTCTGGTGCAACCAATTCTATACAGCTGCTTAAATTGTTATACACGATGTTGGTGTACATCTTTGCATAGGAGTTCATGTTTTTTGTGCTCATGGCGGCTTTGATGGTTCTTATGGACTCACTTAGTAGGGGTAATTTGTTTTGAAAAAATTCTTAAGAATTTTTAAGCTTGCTGGAAAATCTGGCCTTATAAGTATTTCAAAAGAGACTAATTTATGGTACTATCTCCCCCATGTTAGTGAGCACTATGTCCAGAATATTTGAGCCCATCATGGGTGTGCTGACTAGCTGTTCCAGGGCATTTGCATTAACAAAGTCCAAGAAAATCTGAGCCAACACATTTGTGATCATGTATATTCTCCCAGTCAATGGTAGGATAATTAAAATCACCCATGAGTAAGATGATGGACTATACAGTAAGTAACTCTAGTAAGTCCAGGTATGCGGCATACTTTTTCTGGTTCACTGTGGGGGATCTATAGCTATCAATGATGTGGTAGGGAATTTTGCCTACAGTCAATTGGACACAAAGTAGCTCAAGAGAGTCATACTGTTTGACCAGTCTCGAGGTGTACTTATCCTTAATGAAGATGGATACTCTTCCTCCTTTGGTTCTTTCTCATTCTGTTTGTGATCTGAAGGTAGGAAGGTGTTGTAACCTTGTTCTGGTAGAGTGCTTTCTGTGGCTTTGAACCATGCCTCAGTGACTGCACAGACATCAGCATCTTCCAAGGAAAGGAGTGCTTCCAGAGAGTACAGTTTCTTGTTTAGACTCCTAGCATTGAGCAGCAGTATCTTGAGTTTATCCAGAGAAGATTCTATTATGTCAGGAGGTTGGTTATTTTGACATTGCTTGAAAAGGACACAACAGAGGTGGCTAATGCCTTTGCTAGTATCTGAAAGCCTAGATGAGGCAGGAGCAGACCATCTCTGGCAAAGCAGTGTGATTTGTTGACCATGTCCTCCTAGGCTGACAGATATTGGATCCCCTTGGACTGACACCAGAAGTTAAGTCAGTTGTTAAGGTCAATCATTTTTGTTTGTATTGTGGCATCATCATTGGTTATGTCAGAATGCTGCTCAAGGCTAAACTCTTACCTGCCTGTGACATATAATCTGAGAGCTCAGTCATGTCTCTTTTCATATAGTTCCAGGAGGTACACCTGAGGTCATTCACACCCACATGGACTATCACAGTCATACTGGGACTTGTGGTTGAGTAACATGAGTGTTTGAGTGACCTGATGGATCCTGGCACCTGACAGGCAGATAACCGTAACCCTGTCCTTATCCAGCTTGGTGAGGGGGACATCGCTTTGTCTCACTATGGAGTCACATATGACCAATATGCTTGGTTTTGTGGTGTTACGACTTAAGAGCTTGTTTGTTGAGACACTGGTGTGAGTGTTATGTGTTGTGGTTGATATTTGCTTTATTGAGTGTGGTTTCTGAAGACAGCATCTGGGAGACTTCTGGGCTTTTGGTAAGTTACTAGTGAGTACATCCGCATATGTGGGTTTATGTGTCATGTCCTTATTAAGTGTGGGAAGTGATGTGTGCGTGTGTTGACAACCTGTTTGGTGTTAAATTTGTCTATATGTGAAAGTTTTGCTTCCAATTTCATAGTGTATCTACATCTCTGACACATAGTATTAATTTGTTTTAGGAGTAGGTGTTGTCAATATACAGGAGACAATTGCTACATTGCCTCAAGATGGCAATGTCCATCAGGCTGGCCAGAGAAATGATGGAAAACCACCCATCTATGAGAGCAGTTTTTTACTATGTATTTTCTTAGGAAAAGAAATGGTCAGTTCCTAAGCCCAGAGGCTATGAGTGGGAGCCATACTTTGTGTAGTCTGTGTAGTCTAAGGTAAACCAATAAAGCAACACTGTTCAGCACCCAGCTGAGTTGCTCCTAGAACAGCAGAGGGCTGGGAATGGTTTCACGGATAGTTATTTAAGGTAAAGCTTATCTACAAGGCATTTATCCACACAGGGCACTGCTAGCTGCCACTATACAGGGAGCAGCTTTGCACAAATGCAAGGCTTAAATATCAGCACAAATAAACAAGTATAATGCAATCTACCAATTGGAAATAACACACAATGAGCCTTCCCCCAGCAATCCACAACTCAAATGAGTTTATATCAGCACATTTCTACCACAAGAGTGCAGAAAAAAACTTCTTAATATAAGATGGCTGGTTTTAGAGGCCAAGTGTAAGCAAGCACACTATCTAGATAGAGCAGTCCAGAATCAAGTAGACCCGATGTAGCCTGGGTCTTAAAGCAACAGTTCAGATTAAAAAGTGCATAAATGCTGCAAAATGTCAGCAATGAAACAGTAAATAAATCACAGTAATCACAGTGAACAAAGTGCAAATAAAGCTCAAATAATACTTATTTTTGTAGATTCAGCAGTGGATGGCTTGGCTTTGGAAAAAGAATCTCTCAGGCTCTCTGTCCAAACTCACACAGCAGCATTACACCCATACAAAGACACACTCCACTGCTTTCCTTTCTCACCTCATTCAAACAGTAACTCATCACTCTTGCAAAGATTACATACATACAAGCGTATATATATATATATATATATATATATATATATATATATATATATATATACATACACACACACACACACACACACACACACACACACACACACACACACACAGAAAACTTACCTTAAGGCTTAACTGCTGCAGACTCATCCAAAAGAAGAATACTGCTCCAAAACAAGACCACCAGCAACTAAAGGAGTGGGAACAGTCTTGAGTCTGTACTATATACCAACACAGCTTACATGCAGATGTAAAACACAACACATGGTTAACTGGTCCTGACCTCATTTTTTAAAGTGACAAGACCAATTAACTGCAAAAAAGAAGAAAAAAATACATGTTCCCCCTACTGAGGCTTTTGTGTGCACAGAAAAGGCATTGGTGGGCCAGACTGTGGCCCATGGGCCACCAGTTGGACAGCCATGGTGAAGAACATTTTCAAGGCTTTCTGTCTTCAAGAAGCTACCTCCACAAGAGAATTTCTCAAAATTCTAGGTTTCATGGAAGAGAAAGATTCAATGGTACTTAAAAAAGTGTTGGACCCAGCACTTGCGTCCCTTGAAGTTCCAAGTACTAGTGCTTGATTTTGTGAAATGAGAGTTTCAGTGGAGGGGGGGATCAGATGCCTTAATCCAGAACAGGCGGGCTCATCAGATTTTGCATGAAGAACAGTGTCCAGTGGAGCTCAAGTGCAAGGTGAACTGGGTCTTTTGGATGCTACAAAGCACATAAATTCAAAGACATGTTAGTAGTGATTCAGACTTTACAAGTTCTTCACCACTTAAGGGCTCTAATTCCACTTTTATTGGGCACAGACAACACCACAGTCATATGATACCTAAACAAACAAGGGAACTCAAGGTCATTTCCTCTTTATCAGTTGGCAGTGATGGTTTGGGAGCTAGTGTTACAGCATTCTCTAACATTTCAGGCCTCATACATCCCATCAGAGAAAAACCTGTTGGCAAATAAAGCAGAACCCAGACATACCTTCATGAGAGGAAACTCAGGACAGAGGTCTACTTGAAATTTTTTCAAGATGTGGGGAACACTTCAAATAGTTTTGCTCATCTCTTTTCAGAACAAACATTTTCAAAAAATTCTGTTCTACACAGCTTTGCAGCCATGCTTGGAAGACATAATCTTTCTCATTCCATTGGACAGGAATGTTCCTTTATGCATTTACACCTTTTCCACTGATACCCAAGGGTACTTGTCAAACATCATTGTTGTGACCCCCATTTTGAGTCAGGCAGACTTGGTTCTCTCTTTTAATGGAACTAGCCAAGGACAATTACTACAAGCTTCCTCACACTTTGGATCTCCTCACACAGTCTCAGCTGTGACTGGTGCACCCTAACATAGGGCATTAGTAACTGACAGCCTGGATGATTCTATCTTGATACCTTTTAGGCGCTTTTTCTGTGAGGCTGTGCTACAGGTATTGAAGGAGGCATGAAAACCTGCAATAAGAAAATCTTACATTTATAACTGGAAAAGATTTTCTAGGTGGTGCATAACCAAGATCAGAGGGCCTGCTATAGTAAGTACGTGTCTGTTTGAAAATTTGTGTGAGCTTTTCAATAATGGCTTAACTTACACATCTTATGGCCATCTCAGTTTGTCTGCCCATGGATCCCCCTCTTTCATCTCTTTCTATGGTCAAAAAGTTTATGAAAAGAGTGCTGCACTTGAGACCTCCTAGAAAACAAATTCCTCCTCCATGAGATCGCAACTTTGTTCTTGAAAAATTAACCTTATCTCCTTCTGAACTTGACTTTCAGGCTAATTTGAAGTTCCTGACATGGAAAACCGTTTTGATTATTCCTCTGATATCTGCAAGGAGAGTCTCTGAACTGCAATCTCTCATGATGGGCCAACCTTAAGTGGGCCGATCTTAACTGATTTTCCAAAAGGACATTGTTTTATGCACCAATCCTTCATTCATGTCAAATTGTTTTTTCTGAATTTATCCTGAATCTACCCATCAATCTCCCAGTTTTCTTTCTGGAACATAAAAACAAGGAAGAGAAGATTCTGCATACTCTGGATCTGTACAGATAGCTCAGGTACTACCTTGACTTAACTAAGCTCTTCAGGAAAGCTGAAGAGCTGTTTATTTCCTATTCTGGGGCTAAGAAGGGTCAAACTTCCCCTAAACAAATGATTGCTTCTTGGTTGTCCTCTGCTGTTGTTTTTTTTGTTACTCCTACCATGGTATATCTTTTCCTGGCAAGGTTAAGACACATTTCATAAACGCCTTATCCTCTTTGCTGACATATTAAAAATGAAGGGACTCTAGAAGCATTACTGAGGCAGCAGTATGGTCCTGTAGTCATACCTTTGCAAATCGCTGTATTCTTTTTCAAGTTCCAGAGCAAGCTTTGCAAGGACCATTCCCCAGAGGCTCCTGGATCTTTATCCTTTCTCCTCCCAGATAGGGTAAGCTTTGGGAATCCATATGTATGCCACTGAGGCAGTGTGAATCATAAACATAGTACAGTTGTATAAGTCCTACTTACCTGTAACAGTAGAAGTTTGAATTTCACACTGCCTCAGTGGTAGCACCCACAATCCCCCTTATTTTTATATAGTTCAATGGTATCCAACCGTGTTACGTTATTGGCTGTGTTTGGTTATTTATATTGGTGTTTTGTGGCTGCAAATTGATTGGTTTTAGGATATTCTTGCTACTGATCCTTCTTTTTTTTCCTACTTAGCAGTAAAAACTTAAATAATTGACTTTCTGTAACAGGGGTTAGGATTCCCTCAATGAGTGGGGCTTAGACAATCTCCAATCACATGGAGTCAGAGGAGGGCATTCTGAGCTCTGGAAAAGCTGCCAGTGTGGGTTTATGCAGAACCCATATGCCACTGAAGCAGTGTGAAATTCAAACCTCTACTGTTACAGGTAAGTAGGACTTATGCAACTGTACTTCCTTCTGTTTAAGTCTGCATTGCTATACTTTCTGCATTAGGAAGGGCTTGTATTTTGCTCCCTGGAATATAATTCCAAGAATTGTAGATATATGTTGGTTGCTATGTTTGAAAAACAATGGGAAAAATTCATAAAGGTTACCATGAGGTATACACAATGTGTACACCTCAAGGGACCCTTTTGAATTCACTGACTGCACTACCATGGTACTTTTGCACAAAGACATGAATCACCATGGTGGGCTGCCTCTGCAGCCATGATAGAGACTAATGAGGCAGTCTGTGGGAGATGCATATGCTAATTAGTCATGTGCTGTCCCTCTCCAGAACTGCCTCCTGGAAGGTATCTACACATTGAGCAAGTGAATTGTTTGACCATGTACATTAGCACAGCTGCTCCTTGCACCTTGCATTAGTGACACAGTCAAAAGGCCATGTTCATGTTTATGACAGTGATAATCTTGTCATTTTGCTAAATACAACAGCAAAGACAGCACTCTTACCATATAACTATTTATATAGCAATCTGTGAAAAGATTACCCTTATTTTTACTTGGTTACCACATTAACAAACAAAAAAACTAAAACAAAAAATCTCTGAAAATGCGGGCCTCTCATCAGGGTGGATAAAGAGAAAGTCACGGTTAGTTGTTTGTCAGGTCCCAGAATCCGCCATGTCACACACACACTTAAGTCTCTCAACATGTGATGTTATGACTCTGTCATAGTCCAGGTTGTCGTGAATGACTTGAGACGTACCTCCCTGGAGTATATGAAGAGAGACATGACTGAACTCGCTGAATATGTGTCTCAGGCAGGTATGTCCCTAACTTTAAGTAGCATTCTACCGTCACCCAGAACGATGCCTCAGTACAAACAGAAAATGTTTGACTTTAACAATTGGCTTAGTTTCTGGTGTCATTCTAGGGGGATCCAGTACCTCACAGCCTGGTAAGATATGATCGACAGACCATGATGCTTTGCTAGAGATGGCCTGCATCTGTCTCACTTGGGCTTCAGGCTTCTGGCAAAGGCCCTTGCCTCCCCATAGTGCCTTTTTTAGGAAAAGTCATGAGGTCGATACAACCAACATAAAAATTCCAACAAAATGCAAATTAAAGGTCATGTTGCTAAATGCTAGGTCTAAACATGAAACTGCACTCATTGCAAGCATTCTTAACCATGGAAGATGCTGACATTTGTGCAGACACAGAAACCTGGCTCAAAGCTGTGGAAAGCACCCCAGCCTTGCCTGGTTACTCATCCTATCATACATTCAGACTCCAAACTGTGGGCAGCAAGGCCAAAGGAGGTGGAATTTCAATATATATTAAAGACACACACACACCTCCAGGCTGGTCAAACAGTATGATGCACAGGAGACACTCCAGGTGCAGTTAACCATTGACAAGACCCCTATTCAAATCATAACTAGCTACAGGCCCCCAAATTTGACTCAAGATGCCTACTCCACCTATCTGCACCTCTTCAAATTTATCAAGATTCAAACCTTTACCTTGATCCTATACGACTTTAACTACCCAACCATAGATTGGAAAAACTACTCATGCCTGAACACAAATGCCCAGAGATTCCTCGAGTTTATCAATGCAAATGTCTTGGAACAGCTAGTTGATACCCCCACAAGACGTGATAATATCTTGGACTTGGTACTAACCAACATGAGTAACTACTGCAGCACCCCTACAGTATCATCCTCCCTGGTAAGATCTGACCATAAACCGGTCCCTTTTTAAGTCAGCATCTCCCCTGACCCCGTCTAGCTAAGGTCAAACAAAAAAGCTTCTCCAAAGCTGATTGCAACTTCCTGACGGATGGTATAAACAGCTTCACAGCCCCCTCCCCCTCTGGAGGAACTGGCACCAATGTCCAAATCTGCATTTATATAGATGCATGGAATCAGGAGTACCCAACAGGACAAAATCATCCTCTGCAAGGAAGAGTAAACCTGTCTGGTGGACATCTGCAATAAATAGACTATATAACAAAAGGAAAAAAAATGCTGTCCAGGACCAAGAAGGAGCAAGTGGCCAATTGGAAGAAATCTCTCCTTAGTCTGAACAGGCAAATAAGAGCCAACTTCGAGTCCTACTAGAGACAATCATAAGGACTTCTTCACATATATCCGCAATCTCAAAGGAAGCACCCAGCTCTGTACAGAGCTGGTGGTTAAGGACACCACATACACAAATGTTGTAGATATAACCAACCTACTGGCTGACAGATTCAGCAAAAACTTCACCCCTCTGTACCCCCCATCAGTAAATCAAGTAATCTGTGTGGTATCCCTGAAGTCTCAAAACAATCCACTAAAGTGTAGTGGGTCCAAAAACCAAACAGTGTAAGAAACTTCTCTGTGTGGAAGATTTTCAGTCCATATGTTTCTAGTTAATCACTGTATATTAATCAGATCAGACAATAGTAGTAGAAGTAGCAAACGTAAACTCGTCTTAAGTCAAAACAAAACAAAAAGTAATAATAGAAAATATATAATTGTACAGCATTACTAAGTATTCAAAAGTAATCCAAGCAAGGCAGGCAGTCTATTTCCAGTCGAAAATCCTTTATTAAGTGCACAGACAAGTGATTCAAGTAAAACAAAAATAGAATAATAATTTCCTCACAAGCTTTCTAAATATATATATACTTTTTACCAGGCATGGGAGTGGTTTATTGTGCTGTAAAACAAAGTGTTATTGGTACATATGTTAAATTCACATCCCTTCCCCCATCAGTGTAACATTTGAGCTGGTCCTGCCTGGTAGCTGTCATAATAATGACAGTAAATGTTAAGTAATTCCACAGAGAATAACAAATGCAAAAATAGCTGCATCCTGACATACACTTTGGATTATCACAGTATCAAAAATATTATTGAAGAAAACTGGGACATTGTCACAGGAAACCCTTTTCTGGTTAACATCTTAGGTGAAGCCCCATCATTTGTTTATAGGAAAGCCAGAAACATTAGAAGTTTTGTTGAATTTAAACCTAGACCATGTGAGAAAAGCACTAAAAGATGTGAAACTAATTGTACATTTTGTATATTTGTACAGCAAGGTGATAGTTTTTATTGCCCTTATTTAAAGAAGATCATTAAAACCAGTGCAGGGGGTGACAGTAACACTAAAAAAGTAATTTACAGGGCACAGTGCAATGAATGTGATGCATTCTATGTGGGCAAGACTGTAAATAAACTCAAACGTAGGGTTTCATGTCATCTGTCAGAAATCCGCTCTGGATGTAAAAATAATGCACTAGCCAAACACGTTTCTCTTCATAAAAAGACACACAGGTTTTAAGTTCCAGATCCTGGATTGCGTAGACATGGGTGATCTTGAAGGAGACATCCCGAATATTCTAGAGAAACATGAACTCATGTGGCAATTAAAGCTGAACTCTTTTAGGAAGCCTGGACTAAGGACTGGAACTTAAAAAATTGCCACATTGTTTACATGACTAATTGTATTTTATTTTATTTTATTCTACAAATTGGTTTTAAATACCATTTTAAATCAGTTGAAATTTAAATGTATATTTTGTTTCCATCATCATACATACATTTTTTCTTATTTTTATTTTTTTCTGGTTCTTTTTTCCACTTTATTCAAAATGATGCGTAATAACAATACTAACTAATTATACAATTATATAGGTTTTTAGGGTTCTTGTACACAGATCTGAAGAAGTCTAGAAGGACGAAAGCGATCTTCATTAACAATAGCTTATGAAAATAGAAATTGATTTTTACATGCAAAATGTATATGTATGTATTTATATATATTTTTTGATTGCCAAATGAACTAAGGTTGATATATTTCCAGCCATGTAGTATATTGTCTTGGATAAAATCACAGACTTAATAATCTACTTAATCTTCTTCTTCTTTTGGCTATTCCCGGTTAGGGGTCGCCACAGCAGATCACCTGTTCACTCATGATTGGCAGTGGAGTTTTACAGTGTCGAGTTGCGCGCCCAACCTTCCACAGAAGGCACACACACACACACACACTCACACCTAGGGCGAATTTAGAGTATCCAATCCACCTACAGCATGTCTTTGGGATGTGGGAGGAAACCAGAGCACCCAGAGTAAACCCACGAAACCACAGGGAGGACATGCAGACTCCACACAGAAGGCACCCCAGCTGAGGATCGAACCGGAGAACCTCTTACTGTGAGGCGGCAACGCTAACTGCTGCACCACTGTGGCTGCCCTCAATAATCTACTTAATAATTTGGAGAAATAAGAGGTACCACATCATTATAAATTTTATTTAAAGTACATAAGGGTTATATATTATTATGACAGGTACTAGGTAGGGCAGGACCAACTCGAATGTCACACTAATGGGGGAAGGGATGTGAATTTAACATGTGTACCAATAACACTTTGTTGTACAGCACAATAAACCACTCCCATGCCTGATAAAAAGTATATATATATTTAGAAAGCGTGTGAGGAAATTATTACTCTATTTTTGTTTTACTTAGATCGCTTGTCTATGTACCGTACCTCTCAACCTGGAATCATCAAAAATCTGGACAAGGCCCATGAAGAATAAGTACAAATCTGTATGCTGATTAACGTAAAATTTGCATACATAATTACATAACCCCACTCACTCCAATGGAATTGTGGGATACCAACTTTCAAATGCAAACTGAAGAACAGACAACCAAAATATGGCCCCAGGCCCAGGTCCTGTATGTGTAGCAATTATATTCACTGGGAAGGGAGAAGATGATGAACCATAGGATTTTATTTTTGGTGACTTGTAGTATGTGGATTTTATGTAAAAGTAGGGCATTTAAAGCTAGGCAATATTCTAATCTTAGCAAAAGAATATTACAGTTTGCTAGGACCTCCAAAAGTAATTCTCCATGGCCTACTGATCAGTGGTGTAGCACTTTGAATTTGCCCGCCACCCTTCCCCCCTCACAAAATCATGGTCGAATGGGGCCTCCCCATACACAGCCCTCCCCCTTGCAGCCTTTCCAATGTCCCATTGCTTGGCTACTTCACCCCATTTACCATAAATACTAATGTGCATACTGCTTTACTTCTACAATGATTTGGATTTCATTTAAAAGTTTTGTTTTATTTTACATTTTACAGCACAAGCTCTAATAGACATCTGCTAAACAAAGCAATTCAGTCTCACAATGAAAACAGACTTAGCATTAAAACTTCTCTGCTCTTGAAACTCACATTCATTGAAAGAGCACGGAAACCCACATTGAAAGAAAATGCATCTGACTAGTGGCAGATAAAGATTACCTTTAGGCTGTTTTCAAATCATAGGTCCCTTGCACACGAAACATACATGTGTTCTTTGATGCACCTTCCTGATTGTATTACATTATATTCCTTGTATAATACATTACAGTTGTTAGAGGACATTTTAAATTTATTGTTTTGAATATTTTTTCAGTAAACAATGAAACAACTGCATGAACCAATAATGAGAAAACTGCCCAATTCAGAACATTTTCTTCATAAAAGTCTGCTCAAACTTCTACAGTCCACCTGTATCAGTAAATATGCACAATCTCTGTAGAGGTAAATGTCATCTAAATAATTCCACATTAAAGAGATCTGTAACTAATGAAGAGGTTGCTGCTAGCAAACAGCTTTATATTTCATTGTTTCATCTACAAATAAAGTGCCTGTTGCCCTTGAGGAATAAAAAAAATAAGCTAGTAATATTGCAGTAGGAATGGATGGCAAACTAACAGGCTCATAGTAGCTAGCAATTCTGTGCTAGCCTTTCTCAGGTGTGTGTGTATAAATCAAACCTCAAAGTGTGTATGTATATGTGTGTGTGTGTGTGTGTGTGTGTGTGTGTGTGTGTGTGTGTGTGTGTGTGTGTGTGTGTGTGTGTGTGTGTGTGTGTGTGTCAGCTACTTGGGCATGGAGTCGGGGACTCGAAGCACTAGTTGGACAGAGAGGGTGCTGGAGGTCTTGGCGTGACCACTCAGCTGAAATCTGAACCCTATAGCTATACCAGTGGGGAGTCTTACTGGGGAGCTGGAGAAAGAGGCAGAAACCACCCCAGGACTGACTGTGGCCTCTGTGTGCTCATAAGGGAAATTGCACTATATACAGAGAGCTGCATCTGGAAATACTGTGTTTGTGTACCTGTCATCCTCCATTGTATGCCCCCACTGGTATTAGTGCTGAGGATTGAGGCTCCTTGATTACTGGGTCAGTGGTGTGGTATCACAACATACATGAAAACTTTAAAATGCATGCTCATCTCTCTTAACACTGAGCAGAGTAACGTACTATAAAATTCCATCTTGTAATGGAAAATGTATTTAAGGAATGCATATATTTTACCAAACTAATATAATTTCTGTTCATTCATTAGCCATCTAAACCTATTGGACATAAGTGCTTCTCTTCTGGGAAACTGAGATGACCAACATGTTTAAGCTACTAGTACAAGACCACACAGTATGCAAGGATCAAGTGAGGAAATCAAAGTCTTCACAAATGAATGAAGTTCTAAACTACCTAACCACTTATCGACTCATAACACACCTCTATGTGTATGCAAAATACCTACTCACTACTGTACACATTACTCCTGAATGATTAAAGCCAAAAATATAATTATACAGCCGCTGTCTCCACCCTATGAAATACGTAAAAATCGCAAAAACAACCTTTACCTCACAGTGAGATGTAAGTTTATGGTGTATTGCTTCAAAACTTTCTAATACTTAAATGGAATTGGAATATTTGATAATTTTCATAAACATATGTACATACATTTCTGCTTTGTACTTAAGACAATCAGAAGGTAGTGCACCTTCTGAGAAAATGAATTAGTAAAACAAAATTCAAGGAAACTTTCAAAATGTTCAGTCTAAAAAAACAGATGCTAGTATGGTCTCTCATTTTACAGTAGGACAAATGTATTTTTAAGTTCATCTCGTGTGCGTGCCAGAATATTGAGTCTGGTAACATATTTGTATCTTTCTTATGTAGGTGTTTCCATCTTAGTAAGGAGTTTATTATGGCTATAGTTTTTCTTTTCTGGAGGTAGAATCAGGAGGTGAACAGAACAAAGTCGTTTTCTTTGTAAATATCTTTTTCTCCTGAGATAAGCCAATAAAAAAGCAGATTAAATTAAATTCTAGCATGTTCGAGGCAGCATGGTAGATTTCGCTGAAAATATCATTTGTGCGGGTGCATTAACACCTAACACTCTGTGCTCCAGCAATTGCAAATTAATAAGATATAGTCTACTTCTGAATAGCACTGATTCCTGTCACTTCGTTCAGCACACCTAGTTCATTTTCTAACTTAAGATGAGAACAGAGCAGGTAAAATACACACTGCCTTCGATTGGTGAACCACAATGAAAGTAATGATTAACATTCAGAAACTGCTGTGTGCAACAGCATCTTCTAACATCATGGCTATGGAATTGCATGTTCACTTTGAGGGCTCATAGTGGTTAATGAAATGTCAGACAAAAGGTAATACCAAAAACCGTGACAATGAACAAACTTACAATACGCCACTTACAGCCTGCATATGTAAAAGAAGAAAAAAAAAACACTCACATAAAATGAAAACACTTCAAAGTATGCTGCATACTTCCACAACACAAATCAAAAAACACGGTAACCACACCACACATAACATTCATGCATAAATCCAGAACAACCACACCACACTGAACATACATAAAACAAAAACTCTTGAGCCTTAGCACAACACACGTGCATACATAAAACTAACATACTTAAACAAACCCCATCTGCATTCATAAAACTGAAGCACTTAAACCACACATCTCACATTTACATACTGCAACGCCACTAATCAGTAAAACAAACACTTAAAATATGTCAAACTCACTCTACATGCATAAAACCAAAAGATGTAAATGACAGCAGACAGAAATACTGTGCATAAAACCAGAACACCTGTCCTGAACCACAAACACACACACTCCTTACTCGGTTTGCAGCTGAACAGAAGAACTGCTTGAAAATAAATGCTCCTGACTCGAGTGCAGTGCATCCATGCTTATGATCGCGAAAAGAACCGCTAATTCTTGCATTTGAAATTGCTCACCTTGCATGCATGCTATGTACAGTGGAGCCCTTGGCCAATTCTGACAGCCTGTTTATGGAGCTGATGTCATCGTACATGCCGCTGCACATGATGACATCAGCCGGAAGAAACATTAAAAAAAAACAAGCCAAGAAATTTGGAAATGAAGAGATGCCATTCGGGAATCGTGGCACCCCATTTTTTGAAGCTCAAAACTGGTAAAACAACGAGGTTCTCGGTATGGTTGAGAGGTATGCTGTGTACTTAATAAAGGATTTTCAACTGGAAACAGACTGCCTGCCTTGCTTGGATTACTTTTGAATATTTAGTAATGCTGTACAATTATATATTTTCTGTTATTACTTTTTGTTTTGTTTTGACTTAAGACGAGTTTACGTTTGCTACTTCTACTACTATTGTCTGATCTGATGTATATACAATGATTAACTAGAAATATATGGACTGAAAATCTTCCACACAGAGAAGTTTCTTACACTGTTTTGTTCCCCATCAGTAAATCAGGACATCCCCAGTACCTGCCCCCTCCCCTTACCTCTAGGGAACAGGTTATCACTGCCCTCTGAAAGGCAAAAAATACAGCCTCCTTGGGACCCAATAACATCCCAGGCTGCATTTTACATGAACTCAGGCATGAACTTGGAGGCACCATTAGGCACCTTATTCAACCAAAGTCTGAGTACCAGCTATGTCCCAGCTACGTGGAGGACAGCCACTGTCATCCCTTTACTCAAAGGGGGAGCATCCACCAATCTGCGAAATTATAGACCCATCAGCCTAACTAGCCTGATCTGCAAGGCCATGGAGCGGATTATCATGGACATCATTAACAGGGACATTGGCAACCTCCAAACACTTGACCCCACACAGTTTGGCTTTGTCAAGGGGAGGTCATGTCTATTAAATCTGGTCAACTTGTTTGAGACAGTCTCCAAAGCCATGGACCTGAGGAAGATGGTGCACATCACCTACCTTGACCTCGCCAAAACCTTCAACACTATTCCCCACATGAGCATAATACATAAACTCTCTCAACTAGGCATCATTCCATATGTTACCAGATGGGTAGAAAACTGGCTCACTGATAGAACCCACCTAATCAAAGTAGGGGAAGTCACCTCAAGCAGTAGACCCGTAATGAGCGGCATACCCCAGGATTGGTCTTGGGGCCTCTGTTATTCAGGATATACTTCTCTGAGGTGCAGGCCAAAACCAGAAGGCTATGGCTGACCAAGTTTGCAGATGAGTGCAAGCTGGGCATGGTCATCAATTCCCCAAGTGATGCAGACGCCCTCCAAGAGAGTCTCACCCAAACAAATGACTGGTGCCAAAAACATGGCCTCAAGCTGAATGCCAAAAAATGCATCATCATCATCCCCTTTGGGGAGAGTGACGGCCCCATATATTATCACATTAATAACAATGTCCTAAGCATGCAATCAGCCATGAGGGACTAGAGCACCCAGGTTGATAGCAACCAGATTTTTGACCACCATGTTGCTTCTCTTGTATGGAAAGCTTTCTATATAGCCCTCCTCATAAGTAAGAGCATTTAATCCAGGAACTAGGAGGTCATAACATCCCTGTATTCTTCCCTTATAAGGCCAATTATGGAGTATAATGCCCTCCTTCTGCATGTACCTCGCAAAGCACATACAGCAGCTGTAGAGACCACAGAGGTTCCTCACCAGGAGAGTCCAGGGCCTCAAACATCTACCCTACACAGATAGGCTAAAAGCCCCGTCCCTCTACTCAGTTTCATACAGACTCCTCAAAGATGACCTCTGTCTGGCATACAAAGCCATCTCAGACCCTGCCTTGATGGGATTGCTGCATTTCTGCAAGTCAAGCTCAACTCAAGTAACCCTCACGCATGACATCAACCTGGTCTGTGACATCAATAGGACTTGGAGGGACAGATTTGTGTCTCAGAGACTCCCCTATTATGGAATAGACTACCTCTCCACATCAAGCAGAGTACCTCATTATCCCTTTTTAAGCACAACCTGGATAACTGGATGGGAAACAGAAAATTCACCCCTAGGATTCCACCTGTGTCTCTGCTGGACAGGGGCTTTGGGTGCTGACTTGTCTAAACATGGACTAAACTCTTGGCTAGACTTATAAGGGCCTCAGGGTCAATAGCCTAGTAACTTCCTATGATCCTATGATCCTAGGTACTTATGATCCATCTTATTTTTTTTGTTTATTTCGTTCTAAGGTAACCTCTGTCAAGCTTAAAAGACATGCTTAGCTAAAGGGGCAGCATTATCAAAATATTTTTTCCTGGTTTACTATCAATATAAAGAATGAAGGTTCAGCGAACATGGGATGTCGAATTACAGTTGGTTGAATCCCGTATTGCTGACCTTCATGTTTGCAAGTGTCCAGTGCTGAGAATGCTACTGTGCATTCGCTGATATGTGGTCAATGTTATGAATAGGGATTGCGGTACAGTGCAGATTGGGAAATTTCTCCATCTGATGTTGTTAATCTTCATTCATTCCTTACTGATGGTTGTCAGTTCAATCCTTGGAACTGAGTCAGCCTTATAACAAGCTCATGCCAGTCAGAAAAACTCTTGACCTAAGCTTTACCCATAGTGCCCCTCTCCCTGTTACCTCAGATCTCATTTGCCACGTACATATCAAGATGTGTCAAGGCAGCTCTCAGCTAAGTACTATAAAAATTATTATTCTGAAACCTCCTTTTTCCACAGAATTTCTTTTACTTTTTTAAACCCTTCTCTTATTTGTTGCTAAACTTTTACCCATATTGAGTGAATTTCCTTCTTCTTACCTCCTTACCAACTCAGTATTCTTAGTGCCATCATTTGTACAGGCCTTCCATTTCTCTTTGTTTTCTTTCTCCTTATCTCTTGAGGTAGTCTGCATAGCATTGTTGGTATTCTTCCTTGCCTTTCTAAAAAAAAAAAAAAAAAAAAAACTTTCCTATCTGCCCTTCCATTTAGAGTTTGTATTTTGTATTGAATTTGTGTTGCATTTTGTTGATATTAAATAAACAATTTGCTTAAGTTGTTCCCACCATGTCGGAGAAGAAAGGGACAACAGAATTCAAGCAATTTGACTAATGCAGTCGCAAAATGCCAACTTCAGACACTCATGTATCTTTTGTCTACTGTCTGGGTGTTCGGCATCTCTCTGTTCAACCCCCTTGTGACATTTGTAAAGGGTACAGTTCTCGTACCCTAAACGAGAGGAAAAACAAATAAATTTTTAAAGGCCTATTAAAAATACCTGCTTCAGAGGCTATTTCTGGTCAGAGGGCTCACCTCCTGCAAAGAAAGAACACAAAAAAAATTCACTCTGTTCCTTTTTCACCTCATTCTGGTGATGGAAAGTTTGAACCCAAGCCAAAAATTCCTAAATTGGCACCAACGACTTCGGCTGTGGGGCCTCAACCGCTCTCCATGGTGCTGTCCTCAGTTCTGAAGCTGCGTGTATCCACTTCAATGCAGTCTTCAGTAACACCATCCCCGGCACCAGCCATGGCACTGATAATATCTACTGCACCGACTATGCTTTCAACTAGTACTTCAGCTCCATCCTATTCGGCACCAACAATAGTAAATCCAGCAATGGTCACTTCCCTCCTCCTTGTATATGTTACTGGTCTTGAGACCATGGTGGCAATAGGAGAGCCTGTTCTTCAGACCTGATACTCTCCCACAGCAGATCCATTCATTCAGCAGCAATATAGCCCTTTTTTGGAACGGCCCAATTCTCGATCAGGGATATCAACCCAATCTTCCAGGAGCCCCTCAGAATTGGACGTCTTGTGGATCAGCTGCTGACGGCCATTGGGATTTCAACACCTTCCAGAATTCCCCTCCCAACCAGAGTTGGAAGTTTTTCTCCACAGACTCCTGCATATTCTCCCCCTTTGACTTCCTAACAGATATCAAAGCACTCGGCACTGATGCCTGTTTCGGTTCCCACTTCTTCGGGTCCACTGGTGGACCTCACAGTGGTTCTGGAGCTGACCCTTTGGTCTTTGGTTCACTCAGAGCTGAGCCATCCTCAGGATCATGACTGGACTGCAGCCACTGTGATCTCTAGTACGGTCCCGATTTTTTCTATGGCACCATCTACTATTGTTCCGGGAGTCTTGGCAGTACCAAGTCCTCTTGGGGCTCCTTCCTTAGGAGTTGGCCCATCAGATCAGGGCTCCCATCTCTCTTCAGGTGGGCCAGCTTTCCAAGCGATGGAGAGGGCCCTTGCCTCAGTAGGCAAACCATCTGCGTCGGAATACCAGATATGTCTTCCTTCTGAACCGGAGCTGACACAGGCCACCACATTGGGACATTGAGCACAAGAACCTCAAGATACCCTAATGCAGGGAGTCCTCTCTTCTTAGTCCTCATCAGAAGCATCCTGCTGAAGAGGTACCATGTAAGAGATCATGCAAGAGGAAGCACGTGGACTCCCCCGAAGAGTCCCTTAGGAAAGATACAGACTACGATGAAGGGCAGGAGCCCCCATGGTTGCCCCCTTAGTATGTCTCCTTTGGAGACATACTGGAAATTTTAAAGCAGCGGGGAGACTGGAAGCCCACCAAGCCTTCCTCTGAGGAGTCTGTATTCTTGCAGGCTTTTCGTGCTCGATCCTCTTCTTCTTGGGTGACTCCTCCTGCAGACAAACTTGTCCAACTCATTCTTCAGTGAGCATGAAAGAGTCCTGATACTATTGAACCAATCCCCAGAGACCAGACAAAATTTTGTCCCCACCTGAAGGAAATCCACACTGGTCCAAAGGCCTACCAGTAGATGCTATGGTTGTGGTGGCGGCTACTAGGAAATAGCTCACTGAGAAGAGCCAGACTCTCCACCCCCCAAACAGGGAGTCTCAGGAGGTGGACAGGTTAGGGGAGCAAGTGTTTGCCTCATCGACTTTTGACATTCGGTCCTTGAATTACTTGGCACACTTTACTAGGATTCAGAGAGACCTAATCTTGGAACTCTCCAAACCTTGGCAGGAGCAGTTTCTGATGAGGTGCGGGACAAAGTTGCCAAGCAGCTTGCGACCCTGGAATCTATATCCAATTCGTCCATGTGGTTAATCTCTCATGCTACCAAAGGGGCAGCTAGAGATTCTGGTTCAGGCTTTGTTATGAGACAACACACCTGGATACACCTTTATGACTTTACAGACCCTTTTAAGTCTTCCTTTCTTAATACTCCAGTGGAAGCTTCTTTCCTTTTTGGCCCAAAAGTGAAAGACACATTAGCCAGGTGTGAAAAGGATGGCAAGACCCTGTCTGCCATGGGCATAGGTTTTTCCACCCCTCAATGATTTTACTCTAAGAATCAAATGAGTGGAAAGATGTGGCACAATAAATCACAGGGTCCTTTCTGTGACACACATGGCGAGTTTACTGCCCAGGAAAGAGGGGGTAGCTCATCGGAAAGACACCCCTACAGAGAAAGAGGGGGTCCACGTAACCAGGGTTCCAGAGATTCTTTCTCTGGACAGCCCTACCAGCACTCCTGAAGAGTGGCCCAATTGCTTTCCTCTGGAAACAATCAGGGGACATTTCTCTCTGCACCACCCTGCCTGGCAAACCATAACCACAGATTCTTGGGTGCAGAATATAATAGCTACAGGTTATCACATACCCTTCAATATTTTTCCAAAGCCATTAAGGCATATTCCCAACATTCCACCCACTCAAAGGGAATCAGCAGCTCAAGAAATACAAAAGCTGTCTAAAAAGTGTCATCCAAGCAGTCCCACCAGACCAAATAGGATCTGGATTTTACTCAAGGTTCTATTTAGTGACAAAAAAGACAGGGGACTGGAGACCAATTTTGGTTCTCAGCATTCTGTACAAATTTGTCAACCAAACAAAATTTTGGATGATCTTGGTTCAGTCTATCCTACCCTTCCTGGAGAAAGATGATTGGATGTGCTCAGTAGAGCTTCAGGATGCGTATTCCCACATAAAAATAAGCAAACACTCCAGAAGATTTCTTCGCTTCCAGCTGGGAGCCAATCATTACCAATTCCAGGAACTGCCCTTCGGATGCTCTACAACCCCGAGAGTGTTCACCAAATGCATGGCAGTAGTAACAGCTCACTTGAGACTACAAGGATTCCGAGTGTTTCCTTACTTAGACGATTGGCTTCTTACCTCCCCCACCAAGCGTTTACTGGTTACAGCCTTAAACTACATTCTAAAACTAACAAAATACATAAGGATCTTTATAAACAGGGAGAAATGCAAGTTGACTCCTTCTCAAACCTTAGAATTTATAGGAGCAACTTTCAATACCTGTTGTGTCAAGAGGCCATGAGAATTTGGCAATGGGTGATAGCTTTCAACCGCTTTCTGATAGCAATGTATATTCCCAGGAATTCCAATGTGATTGCAGATAAACTGAGTAGATGTATCCTCCTGCCTCAAGAGTGGCCCCTCAATTCAAGCATAGCAGTGAAGATCTTCAGCTGCAGGGGCCAGCCTTGCTGTGACATATTTGCCTCTCCAGCAAATTACAAATGCAGCAGCTACTTTGCCCTAATTCCCTCCTCAGGGGGAGTCCCCGAGGGATCCTGTAATACACTATTGGCCCACTTCTGTATATGCTTTCCCTCTATTTCCCCTGATCCCTCAGTTTCTAAAGAAGGTTCTTTGGCTGAGACGCATAGTAATCCTCATTGCACCCTACTGGCCCCGACAAATCTGGTTTCCCTTCCTTTGGCCTCACCTAGTCTGCTAACCATGGATTCTGGATCCAACTCCGGAATTAATCTCACACCCACAGGGGTTGATTCACCCAAACATATACAGTCTCAAGCTGACAGCTTGGTTTCTCCACTTCCAGAAATTGTCAGACAGAAGAACCTTACCTCCCACCAGTACATAACATTCTTCTGGCTTCACATAAACCATCCAGCAGGAAAATCTATCTTTTAAGTATTTTCTTCTGATTTTTTTGTTAAGTTTTTCTGCTTTGCCTCCTACTTTTTGGCATTTTCCGGTTTGCTAAAGTTTATATCTGTAACAGTAACAGTACTTGGAACACATCTAGAGCCTGTTTAATGCATTTCCTGTGTTGAACTTAATTTAAAATCGTTTTTTTTCTCTAAAAACTGCATTTTACCTGATTTTGGCCTAGCACTCAAGTGTGGGGTCATTTATTGCACTGTTGTGATTATTTTGCTGCTTGTGTATCTCTGCTACCTTTAAACTACAACAAAAAGAAAAAAAAAATCTTGCTTTTTTCCCACTTTCTAAAAGTTAAGAAAGTTCAGTTACAGATTTGCTGTTCTGAACTGTTTGGAAGTTTCTAGAAGGCCAGTGCTTGCTTGGGCTAAAGGGAAGTCTCTGTGTTCACCAGTGGGAGCGGTTAACACTGAACAGCCTGCCTGTCCCTGGAGGAGTGGTTATTACCTAGAAGCTGTAGTTTTATTGGCCATTTTGGGGCAATTCTAAACTCCTTGATCTCTCTCTCTTAAAACCCTACAACTCTCTTTTTGCAGTTTTGCACTGAGCAGCGTTAGCAGCGCCGCTAAACAGGTTTAAACTATTCCAGGCTCCACAAAGTCTGCTCTTCACTTTTTCCCTTAGAACTGTTCAAACTCTCAAAGTAATCACTCTATTCTCTTTCTAAAGCCCTGCACTTGCTCAGCTCTTATAAGGAAACACTAACTAACTAAAGCACTACACCCTCCTTGACTTCTCATAGGTATTAGACTCCCGATTGGTCCTTCCTGATCAAGTGAAAAATCAGTTCCCTTTCGTAATCATCTGATCAGTAAAAAAACAGTTCCCTATACTAATCTGGTATGTCCAAGGGTCAGTTTCAAGGCTACTCTCCAGTCCAGCTGGTGAATCTGTGAATTTTGAGGCAATGTTACAATTGCCTTATGTACACAGACAACCCTCTCCTCCTTCCAACAAACTCTAATACATGTGAGAGATGCAGTTACACAGCCAAACTGGAGGCAGAGCTCTCTCAACTCAAGACTGGCACAGTCAGTCAGGAGGAAAAGGTAACCACCCACACCACAAATCCAGTCTCACACAGACCTATTGCATCTGCATACCCAACACATAAACACACAAAAACATACTCGGAGGCTCTAAATAAAAATCTGCCTAAACAGCAAAGACCTCCTAAGCAAATATCCAAGCAACAGCCACCCCTCAACAATACCCATGAATCACATATCTCACAAAATCAGTGTGCCTCACAACCACAGCCCTTAAGGCCAAACAACACACCAAATACACTTAGTTTAATAGTTTCATAGTTTAGTACTAAGCTATCTGCCCTGGGGCATTTATAAGCCTAGCCATAGTGATGTGGCTTTCGCCACCCCATGTAATGGTACAAAAGTGTACAGAATAGATTTAGAATACTGTGCCTCTGTCTAGTAGTGACACAGTGAAGACCCCCTTACATAATAGAATTAGTTTACTGTGCCTCTGTCTAGTAGTGACACAGAGATGACCCCTGGGGTAAACCTACGATCTCCCATCCACTCATCAAGATTTCTCTTGAAGAGAGTCAGTGAGGGGCTCTGCCTAACACGAACTGGGATTCTGTTCCAGAGTATGAGAAGCGTCTTAGTTATGAATCTGCCCCTCCAGCATGTCCTATTCATATTTGTGCTGACGTTTAAATCTTTAGCTCTCGTGGTACTGATGGATTTGGATTTTTTGAGGTGGAGCATGTCCATCAATTCCTGATTGGACATGGCCTTGTACGTCAGGCACAGATCACCTCTGAGTAGGTGGTATGCTACTGAATAGAGCTGGAGTTTCTTTAGTCTAGCAGCATATGACATATGTTGGAGACCCTTGATCCTCTTGGTGAGGTACTTTGGGGTCTCTCTAGCTGTTGCAAGTGCCGGGTGAGGTACATACCAAATGTGGCATTGTACTCAATCATGGGCCTGATAAGGGAGGAGTATAGGGGTACAATGACCTCCTTTGATCTGGATGTGAATCCCTTCATGATAAGGTGGGCAAGGTAGAAAGTCTTTCTAACCACTTTGGCAACGTGGGTGTCAAATGAGAGGTCACTATCGACTTGGGTCCCCAGGTCTCTGATTACTTTTTCCGTACTCAGTGGGTTACTGTCTATGTGATAATTTGTGGGTACTTTGTTTTTCCAAAAGGGGATGACTATACATTTTTTGGCATTTAGTTTAAGGCTATGACTCCGGCACCAGTTGTCCGTTTCAGTGAGGCCTTTCTGTAGGATGTATGTGTCAGCTGGGGTATCGACTATGGCGCCTAGTTTGCAGTCATCTGCGAACTTTGTCAGCCACAACCCTCCCATGTTTGCTTTCACATCTGAGAAATAAATGCCGAACAAGAGGGGTCCCAGGACAGAGCCCTGTGGGACACCACTTGTGACTGGCTTTGAGTCTGACATGGCTCCAGCGATTTTGACTTTATGGGTTCTATCCTTTAGCCAGTTTGCAACCCATCTTGTGAAATATGGATTTACATTTAAGCTGTTGAGCTTGTCTATGATGCCTGAGTGGGGTATTGTGTCGAAAGCTTTAGCCAAGTCCAGGTAGGCTGTATGGACTGCTTTGCCCTCGTCAATGGCTCTAATGACTGTTTCGAAAAAGTCAACCAGGTTCAAAAGGCAGGATCTGCCCTTTACAAAGCCGAACTGGGTGGGATCAAGTGTCTGTAAGTCCCCAATGTCTCTGTTTATGAGTTCCATAATGATTCTTTCCATAGCTTTGCAGACCAGGCTGGTTAAGCTTATGGGGCGGTTGTTACCAGGGCCTGTAGAGGTGCCTCCTTTGTGGAGTGGGACTACTGTTGCTGTACGCCAGTGTTCAGGTACATATCCTGCAGTAAGGCTAAGGTTAAATAGCATTTTTATGTGCGGGTTTAGTTCCTCTTGGAGTTCACATAGCACGCAACCCGGGATACTGTCAGGTCCCATTGATGCAGTGTTTTTAGCTTTGCTGAGGGCGGTTCTCACCTGGACATCTGAGATGACAGGGAGGTTACATTCAGCTGGGATAAGTAATTCTTCTTTTGGGGGTGAGGGAGGGGAGAAATTTGCACTGAACCTGTCTGCCAGAATGTTGGCAATATCTGTGGGTTCAGTGTATTTTTTGTCATTGTGAACTAACTCTGAACATATCTGAGGGTTTCTGCCCAGGTTTCTAACATAGCAGAAGAAGGCCTTGTGATTATCTTTAGTGTCCATAGCGATTTTTCTCTCAAAGTTGGCCTTGGATGTTTTTATGAGAGAACGTAGCTTTCTACTAGTGCTGATCAGAGATGCCATCTCTTTATGGGATTTTGTTCTGTCGTGCAGTAGCTTCCTTCTTTTGTTATACAATTTGTTTATGGTTGGGGTCCACCAGACAGGGACGCCTGCCCTTGGCGGAGAGGGTCTTGGTTTTATTTGGGACTGCATGATCCATGCATTCTTGGAGATGTCCGTAGAAAGCATTTGTGAAGGATTCAGCATTGTGGGATGTGGTTTCCACTGGCCCAGTGGGCTTAAAGGATACCATCTCAGTTTTAAGAAGTGTAAAGTTGGCTTTTGAGAAGTTTTTCACTGTAGTCTTTTGTGTTGGGGGTGGAGGTGGGATATGTATATCCAGGGTGATTAATTTGTGGTCAGATCTCATTAGTGAGGGGTATACTTCTGGTGTGGAGCACTTTGTCCCCATATTTGTGATGATCAGGTCTAGTATATTATCTCCCCTTGTGGGAGAGGTGACTAGCTGTTCCATTGCATTTGAATTTATGAATTCCAGGAACCTTTGGGCTAGGGTATTTGGGCTAGAATAATGCACCCAGTCTATGTTAGGGTAGTTGAAGTCTCCAATATGATGGTGTTTGGTGAGACATTCATATTCTCCAATGTCTTCAGGAAGGCTGAATGGGGTTCCTGAGATTGGGAGGGTGGTCTGTAACATGCTACCAGTTGTATAGCAGTTTTGCCTACCGTTAGTTGCACCTGGATGGTCTCTGATGCTTCATGTGTTGCCATTAACCTGGAGGTGTGGGTGTCCTTGATGAATATGGACACTCCCCCTCCCTTTGTAGTTTGGTCCGCGTTTTGGGGCCGAAAAGCATGATACGAGGTATAGCCTGGTAGCGCTGGGGTGCTCTCAGGAGCCTTGAACCAGTTTTCAGTTACTGCACAGACATCAATGTTCTCCATACTGAGGAGTGCTTTGAGAGCCTGCATCTTGAGATTTAGACTTCTGGCGTTGAGCAGCATTACCCTTAATTTTTTTCCATTTTTGTTTTCTAAGGAGCTGGGTTTGTCTTTTGAGCCTTGCCTAAAAAAGGCACTATGGGGGTGGCAAGAGCCTTAGCCAATATCCGGAAGCCCAGTGGTGACAGATGCAAACCGTCCCTTGCGAAGCAACATGGCTTGTCCAGCATGTCATCCCAAGCAGACAGACATTGGATCCCCCTAGAATGACACCATTAATTGAGCCAATTATTAAAGCTGATCATCTTGTCTTTGTATTGTGGCATCATTCTTGGTGAGGGCAAGATGCTGCTCAGGGTCAGGGTCATACCAGCCTGGGCTACATAATCAGAGAGCTCCTCTATGTCTCTTTTCATGTAGTCCAGGGAGGTACGTCTCAGGTCATTCACGCCGGCATAGACAATGACGGAGTCATATTTGTACTTGCTTTGGAGTGACCTGAGTGCGTGTGTTATGTGGCGGATCCTAGCTCCCGATAGGCAGCTCACCGTTACCCTCTCCTTGTTCAGCCTGGTAAGCGGAACATCAGTGTGTCTGACTATAGAGTCACCTATTACTAGTGTATCAGGCATGGTGTTTGGCCTTAAGGGCTGTGATTGTTTGATACACTGATTTATGAAGTATGTGTTGCATGTGTTATGTTTTGAGGTGGTGGATTTTTGGGTGTCTGCTTTGGGAGCCTCTGTTGTTTTGGTAAGTTTTTTGTTAGAGCCTCCGAGTATGTCTTTGTGTTATTATGTGTTTGGTTTGCAGTTGTGGTAGGTCTATGTGGGACTGGGTTTGCTGTATGTGTGGTTACCTTCTCCTCCTGTCTGGTCTTGCCAGTCCTGAGTTGAGAGAGTTCAGCCTCCAGTTTGGCTATATAGTTGCATCTCTCACATGTATTTGTGTTTGTTGGGAGGAGGAGAGGGTTGTCTGTGTACATGAGACAATTGTAGCATTGTCTCAAGATTCCCAGATTAACCAGCTGAACCGGAGAGGATGCTAGTAATCTACCACTCGACATGCTAGAATATTATAAGGGAGTGCTGTGCCTTTAAAGGAAGTGAGTACTCACAGGGGTGGTAGGTGGATGTAGTGCTTACTTTAGTTAGAGAGTGCTTACTTAGAAGAGAGGTTTTGAGAACAAGTGCTAGGCTTATAATAAAGCGAGTAGACTGATTATTATAAGAGTAGAGCTTTCTTAAGGGAAAATTTGAAGAGCAGACTTGGCGGAGCCAGAAAAAGTTTAACCTTGTTTAACCCGCTCTGCACAATCACGCAAAGCCATGCAAAAGCAGATTTTAAACAGGGAACTTCAAAAGAGCTAGAAATGGTCCAAAACAACCAATTACTACAAGCTCTTGTGCTGAGGTCACTCCTTCAGGACAGATAGGCTGCTCAAGGCTCCCCACTCCCACTGGTGAGCAAAGAAACTTCCTTCTATCCAAGTAAGGCAATGGACAACACAGGAACTACACCACAGCCCAGAATACAGCAAAGCCTGTATACTGGTCTAAACTAGTCGAGGGGAGGCGGGAATACAAGGAGTTTTTTTTTTTTTTTTTTTTTTTTTTTTTTTGAGATAGAAAGCACACAGAAATGTAGGAAACAGTAATAAATCAGTTACACAGGCTAGCACACTTTAGTGGGCAGCCTCAACAGTTAAATTTAACAAACAAACAAACAACTTTCAACCAATTTTCGACTAAATGAAACTTTAAGTGCAGATAATATATAATGCAACAAACATCTAAAAAAACAGTTTAAGCTTGTTCAAAGTAAGCAAGAGAAGGTATTTCAGGTAAAAATCAGCATAAAATACTTAAATCAGGAAAGTAGTCGCTTTTCTCAGTTCTCTGCTGCTAGGACCACTCTGCAGGACCACGAGGAGCTGTTTCTGAGTAGTATAGCCAGAACAAAATGCTCAGAGGCGGATTTTAAACAGGGAACTTCAAAAGAGCTAGAAATGGTCCAAAACAACCAATTACTACAAGCTCTTTTGCTGAGGTCACTCCTTCAGGGACAGATAAGCTGCTCAAGGCTCCTCACTCCCACTGGTGAGCAAAGAAACTTCCTTCTATCCAAGTAAGGCAATGGACAACACAGGAACTACACCACAGCCCAGAATACACTTGTTATAGGGGACTCTATTGTCTGGCACACTGACGTCCCGCTCACCAGACTGAACAAGGAGAAGGTCACTGTAAGCTGCCTATCGGGTGCCAGGATCCACCACATAACGCAAGCACTCAGGTCACTCCAAAGCAAGTACAAGTATGACTCCGTCATTGTCCATGCTGGTGTGATTGACCTGAGACGTACCTCCCTGGACTACATGAAAAGAGACATAGAGGAGCTCTCTGACCATGTAGCCCAGGCTGGTATGACCCTGACCTTGAGTAGCATCTTGCCCTCACCAAGAATGATGCCACAGTATAAAGACAAAATGATCAGTTTCAACAATTGGCTAAAGTATTGGTGTCATTCAAAGGGGATCCAGTGTCTGTCAGCCTGGGATGACATGCTCGACAAGCCACGTTGCTTCGCTAGGGACAGCTTGCACCTGTCACCCTTAGGCTTTCGCATACTGACCAAGACTCTTGCCACCCCCATAGTGCCTTTTTTAGGCAAGGCTCAAAGGACAAACCCACCTCCATAGACAACTCAAGGATAAAAAAACTAAAGGTAATGCTACTCAATGCCAGAAGTCTAAACCTGAAGATGCATGCACTCGAGGCTCTCCTCAGTATGGAGAAAATCGATGTCTGTGCAGTAACAGAAACCTGGTTCAAGGCTCCTGAGAGCACCCCAGCACTACCAGGTTATAACTCATACCATGCGTTTCGGCCCCAAAACTCGGACCGAAGCACAAAAGGAGGTGGAGTATCTATATTCGTCAAAGATACCTACACCTCCAGGCTAGTGGCACTGCACGCGAGCATCGGAAACCATCCATGTGCAACTAACAGCGGGCAAAACTACCTTTCAGTTTCCCTCCCTATTACAGGAACCCCACTTGGCATTCCTGAGAACACTGGAGAATATGAAGGTCTCTCCAAACACTATGTTATTGGGTGACTTCAACTACCCAAACATTGACTGGGAAAACTACTCAAGCCCAAACACCCTTGCCCAATGGTTCCTTGAATTTATAAACTCTAACGCAATGGAACAACTGGTCACAACTCCCACAAGAGGAACAACATATTGGACCTGGTCATCACCAACATGGGGTCTCTATGTTCCACACCAGAGGTAAACCCCTCATTGGTAAGATCAGACCATAAACAAATTTCCCTGGACATCCATATCCCGTCCCCACCCCCAGCCAAGGAAATCACTGTAAAGAATTTCTCAAAAGCCAACTTTGCACTTCTCAAGACTGAGGTGGAATCCTTCAAAGCCCTGGGTCAGAGAATAATACAGCCCAATCCACAGAATCCTTTATAAATGCATTCTATGACCACCTGCAGGAATGCATGGATCGTGCTATCCCAAATAAAACCAAAACTCACTCCTCCAAAAACAGGAGACCGGTCTGGTGGACCCCTGCCATAAATAAGCTATACAACAGAAGGAGGAAGCTACTACATGACAGAGCAAAATCCAAAAAAGGGAAGGCATCTCTGATCAGTATTAGCAAGAAACTTCGATCCCTCATAAAATCATCAAAGGCCAGTTTCGAAAGAAAAATTGCCCTAGACACTAAAGATAATCACAAGGCCTTCTTTAGTTATGTCAGGAACATGGGCGGAAACTCCCAGATATGCTCTGAATTGTTGCATAACAGTACAAAATATACCAAACCTAGAGACATAGCCAACATCCTGGCAGACAGATTCAGTGCAAACTTCTCCCCCCCTTTCCCCCCAAAGGAGCAAATGCCTATCCCAACTGAATGTAATTTCCCTGACATCACAGATGCACAGATGAAAGCTGCCCTCTCCAAAGCAAAATACACAGCATCTATGGGACCGGACGGTGTCCCAGGCTGTGTCTTACACAAGCTCCAAGAAGAACTAAACCCTCGCATTAAGTCACTGTTCAAACTTAGCCTTACTACAGGATATGTACCCAAAGAATGGCGTACAGATACAGTGGTCCCACTCCACAAAGGTGGTGCCACAACGGACCCCGGAAACTATCGCCCCATAAGCCTGACTAGTCTGGTCTGTAAAGCTATGGGCATATTATCATGGTCTCAAGGTTTGGGCTCCGAGGGGCTAGTGGCATCGGACCCTTGTCCGACCCCGCTCTCTCCCTCTCGGGCTTCGGCTTTGGTAAGCTCGGCGCCGACATCGGCCTCGGAGCCTTCTCTCTCCTTGGAGCCCGACCATTCCTGTCTCTTCGGAGCGGGTGTGCTCCGGTCTCCCGGGGAGAGGAGCCTTTGAGGTGATGAGGAGTGTCCTGGCCTCTGAGCCTGGTCAGCGGTCTATCCCTCTAGCTCCTCCCTCATCAGTGCCTGCAGATGCCTCTTGCCAGCCTCTTGCTCTCAGGCCCAGGGATCCATCGCCCCAGGTTTCCCCACTGGGAATTTCCTCCTCTTCTGAGGTTTCTCCTGATCCTGCAGGGAACCCCTCGAAGAGGACGTGTAAGAGGAAACACACAGACTCCCCTGAGTCTACTACATCTGATACCGACTTAGATGAGTCGGAGGGTTCCCCACGGTCCCCCTCTGAGGATGTCTCCTTTTCAGACATCCTTGAGCTCCTCAAACAGAGGGGAATTGGCCTCCATTGACCCCTCCGAGGATGAGTCGGTATACCTGGAGGCTTTGGATCCCGACCCTCCACCTCCTGGGTGTCTCCGCCTTCGACCCACTCATGCGGTAGTGGCTCGAAGGCGTGAAGCTCCAGATTCTGTGGAACCTGTCCCCAGGAGACCATCCAAGTTCATCACGACCCCTTCGGATAAACAGTTCCTGTCCAAAGGTGTCTCTGTGGATGCTATGGTGGTGGCGGCCACTAAGAAGGAACTGGCGGATCCTTCAGTGCCTGTCCATCCTCCTAATAAGGATTCTAGGACCATGGACAGGTATGGAAGCGGATGTTTTCTTCAGCGACCTTTGCCATGCGTTAAGCTGAATTACCTTTGTCACTTCACCAGGCTTCAACGAGATATTCTCAAGGAACTGGGAGAAGTAGTCCAGGATCCTTCTGCTGCTGGGGCTCAGGAAAAGATTGCCTCACAGCTTGCTATCCTGAATTCCATATCTAACTCCTCCATGCGGCTCATATCTTATGCGGCCGATGGAGCGAGCAGGAACGCAGGCACAGGGGTTGCTCTTAGGCGCCAAGCCTGGATGCGGCTGTGTAATTTTGTGGACCCCTTTAAGGCGTCCTTCACCAACACCCCTTTGACGGTTCGGCTTTGTTCGACCTCAGGTGAAGGATACTTTGACCAGATGTGAGCAGGACGGTAAAACTCTTTCTGCCGTTGGAGTCAGTTTTCCACTCCTTCTAGACCATACCCCAAGGGTCAGAAGGGGAAGATAATTCAGTAAAGCCCAAGGAGCTACACGGACACACGTGGTCAGTTTACCCCAGAGGCAGAGGGGTAACAATAATAGACCGCCCTAGAGGCAGGGGGTCCTCAGAACCAGGGCAACAGGGAGTCTCTTCCTGAGAAGCCCTTTCAGCATCCCTGAGGTGTTGCCCGACTGTCCACCCTTGGAGGCAGTTGGGGAAGAATTTCACTGTACCCAGTAGCCTGGCAATCCCTATCCCAAGAGAAGTGGGTACAGTCGATCATATCCGAGGGTTACAAAATCCCCTTGAAAGGTTTCCGTACCTCTACAATCCCTTCCAGACATCTCACCCGGTCAAAGGGATTTGGCAAGACAGGAAGTTTCAAAACTCCTGGAAAAAGAGCCATCCAGACAGTGCCGGCAGACCAAGTAGGATCCGGCTTCTACTCAAGATTCTTTTGGTCCCCAAAGGACCGGAGATTGGAGACCGATACTAGACCTAAGCAGACTAAACAAGTCTGTCAAAAGGCAAGATTCGGATGGTCACGCTGCAATCCATTCTGCCCTTTCTGGGCAAGGACAACTGGATGTGCTCTATAGACCTTCAGGATGCGTACTATCACATAAAGATTCACAGGCGCTCCAGAAGGTTTCTCCGCTTTCGGCTGGGAGCCAGTCATTACCAATTCAGAGCACTGCCCTTTGGCCTCACTTCAGCCCCCAGAGTGTTCACCAAATGCATGGCAGTGGTCACAGCTCACCTGAGGCGTCGCGGATTCCAGGTGTTTCCTTATTTGGACGACTGGCTCCTCTCCGCCACAACCAAGCATCAGCTTCTTCGTCCAGAGACTACACCCTACAGCTTTGCAAGAAACTAGGAATTTCGGTAAATTTGAAAAATCCTCTCTGCTGCCTTGCCAATCTATCACCTTTATAGGCAGAGTTAAATACCGTCAAAATGTTAGCCAGGCTAACAGATCAAAGGATTCTGGACATCCAGAAATTTGTTCAGCTTCTGTTACTAAGCAACAAGATCAAAGCCAGGTTTGTCTTGAAAGTTCTAGGCCTAATGGCTGCGGCCATTGTTCTTCTTCCACTGGCTCGCTTCCACATGCGTCTCCTGCAGTGGATGTTATTCACGCAGTGGTCGTACCACGATCTGCCCATGAGACACGAAATCTTGGTAACACAGTCGTGCAGGGCTCATCTATGTTGGTGGATATCTTCCCCTCTTCTTCATCAGGGCCGACCCTTTGTTCCCCCTCCTCCAGTTGCCACAGTCACCACGGATGCCTCCCTGATCGGGTGGGGGGGGATTATCAGGGCAGGATGGTCCACGGGACATGGCAACCCATAGAATACCACCTGCACATAAATGTCCTGGAGATGAGAGCAGTGCTTTTAACGTTGCAAGCCCTCGACGACTTTCTTCCCACGGGGACTATTGCAGTACAGACGGACAACATGTCCGTGGTCTGGTACATCAACAAACAGGGCGGAACCAGGTCCTATCCCTTATGTCGAGAAGCTCTCAGACTTTGGCAATGGGTGATCTCTTCTCAGCGGTTTCTGATAGCAACGCACATCCCCGGCAGGTCCAACCTATTGGCGGACAGGCTAAGCAGATCTATTCTGATGCCTCACGAGTGGTCTCTCAATCAATCTGTAGTAGATCAGATTTTTCTGAAGTGGGGCACCCCTTGTTGCGATCTTTTCGCTACCCCTTAAAACAGCAAGTGCCCAGATTACTTCACACTATTTCCCCTTCCAGGCCAACCCTTGAGAGACTCTCTAACCCAGGATTGGCCTCGGGGACTTCTTTATGCTTTTCCTCCCTTTCCATTGATTCCACAAGTCATTCAGAAAGCCACCGTTTTGAGAGCCAAATTGATCCTCATTGCTCCATATTGGCCTCGACAAATTTGGTTTCCGTCTCTACATCATCATCTTCTGGTGCAGCCCTGGCATCTGGACCCAGTTCCAGATCTTTTGATCCACCAGTCGGGTCAGCAGCACCGGGCCATTCATTCTCTCAACCTCACTGCTTGGTTGCTCCACTTCCTTCCCTAGCCAGGCTACCTATGATTTCTGACTCAGTCAGAGACATTTTAGTGTCTTCTTTAAAGTCGTCCACTAGAACTATTTATGCTAGCAAGTGGCGGCGTTTTCAATTTGGGCAAGCGCCAGAAATATTGATCCTTTTACCGCCTCCTGTACATTCTGTTTTGGATTTCCTGGCGGAGGTTTTTCATTCAGGATCTTCGTCATCTACAGTCAAAGTACAACTGGCTGCTATTTCCAAGTATCATGTTGGCTTGCATGACAATACCATCATGTCTCATAGGTTATGCAAGGCCTTTTTAAGAGGAGTTTTTCTCCTAAAACCGCCTGTGAAACATCCTCCTCCGCAATGGGATCTAAACTTAATGTTGGCATCCCTAATTCTACCTCCTTTCGAACCGTCTGCTACGTGTTCTTTAAAGTTATTGACATGGAAAACTATATTTTTACTGGCTGTTACTTCTGCAAGAAGAGTTTCTGAGATTCAGGCCCTCTGTATTCGTTCACCTTATCTGGTTTTCATAAGGATAGGGTTTCGCTTAGAACTAACCCTTCCTTTCTTCCCAAGGTTGTATCTCAAACCAATATTAACCAATCTATTGATCTACCAGTTTTCTTTCCTAACTATTCTGACAGAGCTGAACAGAAGCTGCATTTTTTGGATGTTCATCATCAGCTCAGGTACTACTTGCATAGGACTAAACAAATTAGAAAATCAGACCAATTGTTTGTCTCCTATGCAGAAAACAGGTTAGGTCTTCCAGTTTATAAAGTGACCTTATCTAGATGGTTGACTTCCACCATTTCCTATGTGTACTCTCTAAGGGGCAAACAACTATCTTCTAAGCCTAAAGCACATTCGACCAGGAGTCTATCCACTTCTGTAGCCTTTCAGGATAGACTTCCCATTGACACTATTTGTGCAGCAGCTACTTGGGCCACACCTCATACCTTTGTGTCTCATTACAAGTTGGATTTGGCCTCCAGAGATAGGGCCAGTTTTGGTTCCACAGTTCTCAAGAGTCTGTTCCATTGAGCCACCCGGGATACAGGTGCTAGGGGCCTTGGTCCCATCCAGCAGAATGAAGGCGAGATTGACAACTTAACATTTAGAAGTTATGTACCTACCATAACGTTCCATGTTAGTTGTCTTCTCTCACCTTCTTTCTTGCGTCCCTCCCTCCTTCCCCCTGGCCTGGACAGATCTTGGAGAGTTCCTATTAGATTGCTTCCTCTGGAGCATTGTTATGAGGACTTCTTTTAGGAACCATGATTCCTAATTATGTTAGGATAGTCTTTAGCAGGGTCAGTTAGCTGCCAAACGAGATCTGAGGTAGTTCCGCCTTGCATCATGGGATATAGGGTTGCCTCGAGCTGGTAAAAGGAGTTCTCGAGCTAAAGCAAGTGCCGAGTCGGAGCCGAGGATCAGCTCCGAACCCATCCAGCAAGAAAGAAGGCGAGAGAAGACAACTAACATGGAACGTTATGGTAGGTACATAACTTCTAATTATAGGGGACTCTATTGTCTGGCACACTGACGTCCTGCTCACCAGACTGAACAAGGAGAAGGTCACTGTAAGCTGCCTATCGGGTGCCAGGATCCGGCACATAACGCAAGCACTCAGGACACTCCAAAGCAAGTACAAGTATGACTCCATCATTGTCCATGCTGGTGTGATTGACCTGAGACGTACCTCCCTGGACTACATGAAAAGAGACATAGAGGAGCTCTCTGACCATGTAGCCCAGGCTGGTATGACCCTGACCTTGAGTAGCATCTTGCCCTCACCAAGAATGATGCCACAGTATAAAGACAAAATGATCAGTTTCAACAATTGGCTAAAGTATTGGTGTCATTCAAAGGGGATCCAGTGTCTGTCAGCCTGGGATGACATGCTCGACAAGCCACGTTGCTTCGCTAGGGACAGCTTGCACCTGTCACCCTTAGGCTTTCGTATACTGGCCAAGACTCTTGCCACCCCCATAGTGCCTTTTTTAGGCAAGGCTCAAAGGACAAACCCACCTCCATAGACAACTCAAGGATAAAAAAACTAAAGGTAATGCTACTCAATGCCAGAAGTCTAAACCTGAAGATGCATGCACTCGAGGCTCTCCTCAGTATGGAGAAAATCGATGTCTGTGCAGTAACAGAAACCTGGTTCAAGGCTCCTGAGAGCACCCCAGCACTACCAGGTTATAACTCATACCATGCGTTTCGGCCCCAAAACTCGGACCGAAGCACAAAAGGAGGTGGAGTATCTATATTCGTCAAAGATACCTACACCTCCAGGCTAGTGGCACTGCACGAAGCATCGGAAACCATCCATGTGCAACTAACAGCGGGCAAAACTGCCTTTCAGTTTGTAGCCTGCTACCGAACACCCTCCCTATTACAGGAACCCCACTTGGCATTCCTGAGAACACTGGAGAATATGAAGGTCTCTCCAAACACTATGTTATTGGGTGACTTCAACTACCCAAACATTGACTGGGAAAACTACTCAAGCCCAAACACCCTTGCCCAATGGTTCCTTGAATTTATAAACTCTAACGCAATGGAACAACTGGTCACAACTCCCACAAGAGGGAACAACATATTGGACCTGGTCATCACCAACATGGGGTCTCTATGTTCCACACCAGAGGTAAACCCCTCATTGGTAAGATCAGACCATAAACAAATTTCCCTGGACATCCATATCCCGTCCCCACCCCCAGCCAAGGAAATCACTGTAAAGAATTTCTCAAAAGCCAACTTTGCACTTCTCAAGACTGAGGTGGAATCCTTCAAAGCCCCTGGGTCAGAGAATAATACAGCCCAATCCACAGAATCCTTTATAAATGCATTCTATGACCACCTGCAGGAATGCATGGATCGTGCTATCCCAAATAAAACCAAAACTCACTCCTCCAAAAACAGGAGACCGGTCTGGTGGACCCCTGCCATAAATAAGCTATACAACAGAAGGAGGAAGCTACTACATGACAGAGCAAAATCCAAAAAAGGGAAGGCATCTCTGATCAGTATTAGCAAGAAACTTCGATCCCTCATAAAATCATCAAAGGCCAGTTTCGAAAGAAAAATTGCCCTAGACACTAAAGATAATCACAAGGCCTTCTTTAGTTATGTCAGGAACATGGGCGGAAACTCCCAGATATGCTCTGAATTGTTGCATAACAGTACAAAATATACCAAACCTAGAGACATAGCCAACATCCTGGCAGACAGATTCAGTGCAAACTTCTCCCCCCCTTCCCCCCCAAAGGAGCAAATGCATATCCCAACTGAATGTAACCTCCCTGACATCACAGATGCACAGATGAAAGCTGCCCTCTCCAAAGCAAAATACACAGCATCTATGGGACCGGACGGTGTCCCAGGCTGTGTCTTACACAAGCTCCAAGAAGAACTAAACCCTCGCGTTAAGTCACTGTTCAAACTTAGCCTTACTACAGGATATGTACCCAAAGAATGGCGTACAGATACAGTGGTCCCACTCCACAAAGGTGGTGCCACAACGGACCCCGGAAACTATCGCCCCATAAGCCTGACTAGTCTGGTCTGTAAAGCTATGGAGCGTATTATCATGGAACTCATAAACAAAGACATTGGGAGCCTCCAGACACTGGACCCTACCCAATTTGGCTTTGTTAAGGGCAGATCTTGCCTCTTAAATCTAGTTGATTTCTTTGAAACAGTTACCAAAGCCATAGATGAGGGCAAGGTAGTCCACACAGCCTACCTGGACCTCGCAAATGCCTTCGACACAATACCCCACTCGGGTATCATAAATAAGCTTACCAGCTTAAATATCAACCCCTGTATCACAAGATGGGCTGCAAACTGGCTCAGAGATAGAGCCCACATGGTCAGAATCACAGGTGCCATGTCCGAATCCAAACCAGTTGCAAGTGGCGTCCCACAGGGCTCAGTTCTGGGAACTCTCTTGTTCGGTGTATACTTCTCTGAGGTTCAGGCTAACACAGGGGGATTATGGCTGACAAAGTTCGCAGATGACTGCAAACTGTGGGCCATAATCGAATCTCCAGCTGACACAAGCATCCTCCAACAGGGTCTCACAGAGACGGATGCTTGGTGCCAGAGCCACAGCCTCAAGCTAAATGCTAAAAAGTGCATTAAGTACAGAAGAAGTAATTAGAGATTTGGAGACCAATGTAGATAGTAATCTCTCCTTTGATAATCACGTTGCCAAAGTGGTTAGAAAGACCTTCTATATAGCCCACCTTATCATGAAAGGGTTCACATCTAGATCAAGAGAGGTCATTGTGCCCCTCTACTCATCACTCATCAGGCCCATAATTGAATACAATGCCCCTTTCGGGATGTACCTTACCCGACACCTGCAGCAACTGGAGAGACCCCAAAAGTACCTCACCAAGAGGATCATGGGCTACAAACAGATGTCCTATGCAGCTCGACTAAAGAAACTCCAGCTCTACTCAGTTGCTTACCGCCTACTCAGAGGTGATCTATGCCTGACGTACAAAGCCATGTCAAACCCAGAATTAATGGACATGCTCCACCTCAAAAAATCCAAGTCCCTTAGAGCTACACGCTCCAGGGACCTAAACCTCAGCACAAAAATGAATAGGACATGCTGGAGGGACAGATTCATTTCCCAGAGGCTCCCCTCTCTCTGGAATAGAATCCCAATTCATGTTAGACATAGCTCCTCGCTGACCCTCTTCAAGCGAAATTTGGACGCGTGGATGGGAAATCGCAAATTCACCCCTGAGATCTCCCCAGTGTCCCTGCTAGACAGAGGCACAGTAAACTAATCTTAAAAGGGTACCTTCTGTGACCTACTTTACAGAGGCACAGTAGGCTAATCTAATAGGGAGGCGGAAGCCAAATACACTCTGGCTAGGCTTATAAATGCCCTAGGGCCGATAGCCTAGTATCTACCTATGAACCTATGAACCTATGAACCAATTGGAAGAGATTCCTTATTTGGTCCCAACAGAAAGAACTAGACCCTTGCTAAGCTCCTGTAAGTGTGATTTTGGATTATTTGTCAGGTATTCTTCATTCAGGGGCAGCAGCCTCCACCATTAGAGTACATTTGGCTGCTATCTCAAACTTCCATAATGGATTCCAAGACTCATCCTTAATCTCCCATCATCTTTGTAAAACCTTCTTGAAAGGTGTCTTGCATATCAGGCCACCTTTCAAAGAACCGATCGAACCTCGGAGTCTAACACTAGTACCGCAATCCCTGACATGAGCACCTTTTGAACCTGCAGCCACTTGAAATATATGGTTCTTATCCTGGAAATCCATATTTTTAGAAGCCATCACCTCAGCAAGTCACAAATCCGAGGTTCAGGCCTTGTGCGTAAAGCGCCCTTACATGGTCTTCCATAAGGACAGAGTATCACTCTGGACTAACTTTTCTTTCCTGCCCAAAATTATCTCAGAATTGACAATTAACCAGACCATTGACCTACCAGTCTTTTTTGCAAACTATACAAACAAGGGAGAATACTGCCTTCATTTGCTGGGTGTACATAGACAATTATGATTTTATCTGGACAGAACTAAATCAGTACGTAAATCAGATCAGTTGCTTATTTCCTATTCAGGTCCTAAATTGGGTGACTCTTTTCTAAAGTGACCTTATCTAAGTGGTTGAGAAATTGCATATGTTTTGTCTACCAACATAATCAAATTCCTCTAACAAAGTCAAAGCATACTCCACCAGATAAATGGCGACTTCTGTAGCTTTTCACTCAAGGGCTTCAATAGATGATATCTGTGCAGCTGCAACTTGGGCTACCCCTCATACCTTTATCACTCATTACAAATTGGATTTGGTCTCCGGGGAGAGCATTATTTGATTCAGTGGTACTCAGGAACATCCTTTTATAAGGGCCACCCAGGACATAAAGTAGCTAGGGACTTTGTCCCATCAGTAAGGAATGAATGAAAATTAACAGCATCAGATAAAGAAGTTATGTTCTTACCATAATGTTCCATCTGTGTTGTTCATCTTCTTTCATTCATTACATCGCACCCTCCTTCCCCCTCCAAGGGGCTCCTGGAGGTCCAGATTTGGTCCAAATCCTGTATTAGGGGACTTGCTCAGAAAAAAGTCTCTGATTTCTTTATTACGGGTAAACTCAATCTGAGGTAACAGGAAAAGGGGCACCATGGGTAAAGCTTAGCTCAAGAGTTTTTTGGCTGGCATTAGCTTGTTATAAGGCCGACTCAGTTCTGAGGACGAAACCCATCAGTAATGAATGAATGAAGATGAACAACACAGATGGAACGTTATGGTAAGAACATATTTTCTTTTTTTCCTCACTGTAGTGTGATCTCAGAATTGGAATATATAATTTACAGGGGGTGCGGGGGTCACAGCCCCCCTTGGGGGGTGCAGGGGGGGCTAGCCCCCCTGCAAATAGTGAAGGTATGTGTTATGCAGTACGTTTTGTACTGCTGAAAACCAGAACATAACTTACTGTTATAAAAGGTGCAGGGGAAACAGCATGTTGAATAATGCCGAATCTGAATACTCAGCATGACATTTGATATACTGACCTACATACTTTGCCATCATCTGTGTTGTGAGTTGCTCATATGAACAGATTTTGGTCTGTAATTTGCAATTTTGATAGTAAAACATTTTTCCTACTATTATGACTGCTCCTGTATTTCCAGAGGAGATTTCTGCTCCTCCAAGTCATGATTTTATTCAGTAGGTAGAACAAAAGGGTAAAATATAGAGGAAAAATATCAAATATGTTTCATGTTACTTCTGACTCATATTTCATCTCTGTAGCTAGAAGAAAGTAACCATTTTGACAAAAAAAAAAAACTTTTATGCAGAATTCTTCCTTTTGTGAGCGCTCATTTTTTATGTAGTCTCCATAGAAGAGATAATTTTCCTTCAAGCAGTATATCTCAAAGGAAGTAGAGTTCATCTGTTTGAGTAAGTTCAAGCCCTTCCAAGTTAAATAACTCCTTTCTGTCCCATGCACAACCAGTACAGTATGTTTCATTTTGCACCCATTTGTAGGTACCTCATCTACCATTTTTAACATTAACTTCAGCTTGGTGCACAATTTCAGAGTTCAGGACAAGGTATACAAATGCATGTTTGCAAGGATTTGGCTCGGTACATTTTTTATGGCTAATTCCAGAAGCATCAGCAGCAAACTTTTCAGTTTACAGTCCCCCTTGTAAATGGGTGGGTGGGGGATTTAAAGATATTTTGGAATTTGGAAGTAGTCAATAAGTATATGGTGGAGCTGTATAAGAAGGGAGATTGCTAGTGAGAACTGGAATGATGAATGAATAGATGATGATTTCAGAGAGTTTACTGATAGAAAAAAAAATCTCTGAATGAGTTGAATACAGTTATAGGATAGTTAGACAAGACTGTGCAGAAAGTGAAGACAGAATTGGTTAGGATTTTTGCATTAGTTTTGGGGAGGATCAAAATTTGATATCTTTTGGATATATTGAACTTGAACTTGTGGCTAAATTTTGGAGTTAATGACTGAGTTTTCATACCCTAAGATCTTTTTTTGGAAAAAGGGCAATGAAAGAGATATAAAGAATTGCAGGTATAGATATTAGATAATGTTTTGAAGGTGAGGATATGTAAAAGTATTAGCAACTATATGATGGAAGGCATGTATGACAATCCAGGAAGACAGCTGAAGTAATTGTTACTTTTAGTTAAGCACATAATAAAAAAAGGGAAGGAGTTATGTTGGTATGTGACAGAGAAGGCTTGTGATACTCTGGATTAAACACAGGTATGACAGATGTTAAGTAGTTATGGGTTATGCATAAAAATAAGATATTTAAGGACTATATATAGTTATTCCCGTGTATTTTCACTATTAAAGGGATGGAGAGGAAAGGATATCAAAATATGGAAAGGTGAAAAGCATGGTTGCCCATTAACTGGAGTTATTTATTCTTTAGTCATGGATACTGTGGTGAGGAAATGGAAAAGGGGTTTTAGATGGTGAATGGGAGATGGCAAATTAAGTGGGACTTTCAAGATCTCTGCTTTATGCAGATGATTTGATATTAGCTACTAGGAATAAACTGTGGTTAGCTGAGCTTTTTAAAGAGACTGTCATTAATTTAAGCAAGCCCGGAAAGAATACACAGAAAACTGTAAAGGGGTAGGGATATTTTGAAAACAGAAGTTGTCTATTTTTCTCATAAAGCAGTAATGGCATTAGGTATTATGATCTGATGTTGTTAGTCTTCATTTTATCCTTGACATATGGGTTCGGTTCTGATACTGGAAGTGACTCGGCCATTACTACAGCTTGTACCAGCCAAAAACTCTCAAGCTTCAACTCTGTCCACAATCCCTCTCTCCCAATTACCTCAGATCAAGTTTGCCGCTTTTCTGAACAGTCGGATTTTGTCAGAGATCTTCAGTTTCCTTTTTGCTTAGGTAATATTTTCTTATTTCTTTTGAGTTTTTCTCTATTTTTATCTCTCCATTGTTCCTCTACCCTTTAGCTATTGTTTTCCTCTTTCTCTCATACACATCAGTGTATTTCTTACTATCATTGTTGATGGCCTCTTTCCATACACGTTGGTGTACTTCTTAAACTATCATTGTTGATAGTTTCCTTTCTTTCCTCTCAACATAAAACAAATCTTTTTCTATCCTCCTCAATTTTCTGCTTTTTCCCCTCCATGTGTGTGTGAGTGTCTGCCTTCCAGCCAATATTTTTCTGATGGCTGAGAAAGCTAAGGCCCCTTCTGGCTTTAAAAAATGCCAGAAGTCTGGCCACAAGATTCCTTCTTCAGATTTACACTTGCTTTGCATATATTGCTTGGATCCTGTGCATTTGCAGGAGGACTGCTATATTTGCAATGAGTTCAGTCATAGAGCTCTTGTTGAGAGACATAATAAACTTATCTTGAAGGGTTTGATCCCCTCTGCCTTTGGTGAAATCATATCCACAGCAGACAAGTGTAAGACAGACATATCTCCTCTTCATCCTCATCTTCCTTGGAGAAGGGTAAAAAAAGGAGCTTGTCGGTTCCAACTTCTCCACTGGCACCAAAATCCAAGAAACTGAAATCCTCGGTTCCGAAAGGATCCTCGTAACTGGAGGTCTCTGGCTGTAAATTTTTGATTATGACAACTTCCCGGCACCTACCACTTTCTCAATACCTTCGACATTGAAGGCTCCAGTGCAGGACATTATGACAACTTTGACAGCACCAACTACATTGATGCAGACCTTGGAAACTGAACCAAGGGAGTTTTTACCTAAGACTGTTTACTCCCCATCCATCAACCCCTTTGGTGGTGAGCTTCCAGAAGTTTATTCTCTAGAGACTGAAATCTCCCTCCATATCATCGATCCTTTCCACCAAAAGTCTTTCAGAGCTCAATGTGGAGAGACTCGTGAATACAATTTTGTGGGCAAGAGGACTTACAGGATCCCCTTTAGCTCTGACCGCTTTGGTTCAAGGAACCAAGCCTTCTTTTACCCCATTAACCTCTCCTTTGACCTACTCTGACGCTTCAGAGTTTACTGTTTTGAGTCTTCTGTCATTGACTGTACTGGCTGCTGAGATCTCCATTTCTTCAGAACTGGTAATTTCCCTGAGCTCTTCCATGATTTCGTAACTGGATAACTCCAGGAGCCATAGCTGTCCTGTCAGTTCCCAGGGGACAGGAGCCATCTCCAGTTTTTTTTGGAGCAGTCCCTACTCCTTGGAGCTTTGGCTTGAATCATTTCAGCCCCGGCTTCTGTCTTGGGGGTGTTTTTTTTCAGAGCAGAGAGTGACATCAGTTCTGAAGCAGTTTGTCTTGGTTCCAGGCTTCCAGACAGGCTATGGAAGGGCCCTGTCCCTTACAGTAACTCAGTCAGCACCTTCTTCCTTGGAATAGGTGCCCCCCCCCCGGCTCTGTTATTCAATCTGTCTCTCCACTGGAGCAGTGAGCGCCAAAGTCTCAGGTTTCTCAAACACAGGTTCTGTCATCTTCTGATACCTCCCCAGATTATCACACTGAGGAGGTCCCTCAGAAAAAGAAGTGCAAGAGGAAGCAGTTAGATTCCCATCAGGAATCAGTCACTGAAGATACTGATTTTGATGAGGGGGAATGGTCCCCAAGGTCACCACCTGAAGATGTCTCCTTTGAAGACATCCTAGAACTTTTAAAACAAAGAGGTGACTGGAAATCCCAAAACACTTCTTTGAATTAATCAGTTTACCTGCAGGCTTTTGGTACTCAGCCATCTACCTCTTGGGTAACTCCACCCACTGATGAAGTCATCCAGTTGATTTTGCAGCAGGTGTGGACGGCTCCAGATATCATTGAACCCATCCCTAAGAGACCGGACAAGATTTTTTCTGCCTCTGAAGACAAGCAGTTCTGGGCCAAAGATTTAGTAGTGGATGCCATGGTAATACAGGTTGCCATGAAAAAGGAACTCGCTGAGGAGAGTTCATCTATACATCCACCCAACAGGGAGTCTTGGGCTATGGATAGATTAGGGAAGTGGGTTTATGTTTCAATGACCTTCACCCTAAGGTTTTTGAATTTTTTGGCACATTTCACAAAACTTCAAAGTGACCTGATGAAGGAGTTGTCAGATACCCTTGCAGGAGCTGTTACTGAGGGGCTTCAAGAGAAAGGTGCCTCCCAGCTAGCCACCCTGGAGTCTGTGTCTAATTCTCCATGAGGCTCATTGCACATACAGCTGAGGGGACATCCAGATCAGCAGGTTCAGGCATAGCCATAAGTAGACACACCTGGATGCACCTATGTGACTTTGCAGAACCATTTAAGTCTTCATTCATCAATGCACCCTTTGATGGATCATCTTTGCTTGACCCAAAAGTAAGAAAGACTTTATCCAGGTGTGAGAGGGATGGTAAGACCTTTTCTGCTGTGGGCGTACATTTTTCTACCCCCAAAGATCCTTTTCTTTAAGCCAGAGGAGTGGTGGAAAGAAGTGGTTTAAAGAAAATCGCAAGGGCCTTTCCAGGGCACACATGGAGGCAGTTCCTCCAGGGGCAAAGGGGAGAACCAAAATGGAAGATGCTCTCAATTCAGTGCCAATCTCCTACCTTCTTTGTCACTTATACCTGACTGTAATAGATCTTCTCCAACACAATCCATCCACCTCTTTGCTGGATGCCAACATTTCCTCTTGCCTTCTTCTTGTCTATCCCAAATCTTCACCAGATTGTCTTATGCTTTTCTGCACATATGCCCAAACCACTATAATCTGTTCTCTTTGACATTTTCTTCAATTGAAGCTACTTTGGCTTCTGCTCTTTTGCCCTCATTTCTTCGTCTGTCCTACAGTGCACATCCTACCACACTTCTCAGACATTTCATCTCCATTACCTCTAGCTTCCTCAACTGCTCTGCCTTTACTGCCCAGGTCGCACCACTGTTTTGTACACCTTACTTTTCAGCTTCTTTGGTATTCTTCAGTCATACATTACCCCAGACACTCTGTGCCAGTTGGCTACAGCCCCTCTGATTCTAGCGTTGACCTATTCATTTCAACTTCCTTTCTTCTCCACCACCCCTCCCAGATACCTGAAGTTGTTAACCTGTTCCCTATTTTCAACATGAAGAAATGAGCCAAGCCTGGAACACAGTACCACAGGAACTCCACCAAGGTAGCGAAATAAACAGAATTCTGATGAAGTCTTTTGTTATAACCCGACGAAAGCGCTAAATTAAATGTTTATTTCACTACCTTGGTGGAGTTCCTGTGATACTGTGTTCCAGGCTTGGCTCATTTCTTGGTGTTGCAAGTTTTTTTTCGTTTCTGTTTCCTATTTTCCCTTATATCTCAGTTTTCAGCTTCTTTTGATTTCCCCATTTGCTGCCATTACAACTGTTAGTACTTACGCATTATTGCAAACAGATTTTCGCAGTTGCGAATTTCGCACAGTTGAATACAGACAAGTGCATGAAACACTGTAAAGTGTTGTGCAAACTCCTTATTGCTGGCGAAACACCTGTGGACTACCTTCAGGGATAGAAACATATTCAAAACTCCTCTTCCATTTTTTGCGTGCATTACAGACACAGGCTTGAATGGTCATCCATGCTGTCTTACTGATGAACTGAATATTTGAACCATCAGGAACGAAGCCCTCAGACAAGGAAAACACACACACAGGGAGTTTTTTTTTATAAGGTAATACATTCTTAAAAAACTGTAAACATACTGCACAATAACCTTTGCAATGTCAAAACTGATGTACAGTAATGCTTGTAAAAATTCAGGGTGGATGATGTCGATAGGTGATTGTGGGTTCCTGATTACACATGGTAAGAACAGTATGGAAAACATGTTACTGGCTGATGATGCACTTCTTCTTGTCATTTGTGGAATATAGGTTTTTCATTTGGGTCTGAACATATGTTAACAAATAAAAACAAAAACTGAAGCAAAACCGTTATTCCTGTGTCTATGCCTTTTATGTGGGGGAAAGTAGTCAGCAATTGCAGTGAGTAAGACAACAGCGGTGTCAGCTGAAGTGTATATGCACTTTATTGCCAGCTACATGACATGCTGGTGGCAAAGTGCATACCAAAACAATGGCATTAACTTTGTCATTTTTTTTACTAATAACCGTGCCTAAGACTACCTTCATTGTGAAAGCAAACCCATTGCCTGACATTGTCACACCATTAACATTTAGATGTAAACATCGGGAAGCAACCATTATTATCATGACAATCTAGTTGCAATAATACATTAGTACCCAACTGCCTTATGTGTAATCAACTTTGTCCCATGTGTCTTCAGTTTTGCATTCCATTCCCTATCCTTTGCGGAAGTTCTTGCTCAGAGTCTGCCTACAAAGCCACATTACCTGCATACAGCAACTTTTTTGATCTTTCCTTTGATCTCTTTGCTAATGTAGTCCATCAGTGATATGAACAGCAGTGGGCTCAGAGATGAACCCTGATGCATTCCTACTCCCACTGGCAGCCCCTCTCTGAGAACAAATACTATTTGTACTTAGAGTTATTGGGTTCTTGTACATAGCTTGCACTAATTCATCCAATGGTTCTGGGATTTCGAACCACTGCAGGACTGCCCAAATCATTTTTCATTGGACCTTGTTATATGATTTCTCCAAGTCTAGGAATGTCCAGTTGAACTCTTTCCTCAATTCTAGCTTCTTCTGAAGTATCTGTCTCACTCCAACTTTTGGCTCAGTTGTGCTGCATCCTGACTTGAATCTGAACTGCTCATCTCCCATCTTAATTTCTACTAATCTGCGTATTTGTCTAAGTCATTCTGTCCAGAACTTTCATGCAGGTGACATAAGTTTAATACTTCTGTACTGCCCAGAGTTGTGACTGTCCCCTTTGTTTTTGTACACTAGCTCTAGTATGTTTATTCTCCAGTCATCTGGGATATGCCTTTATCTCTATACTGCTATGAGTACCCTAGCTTACACATACCCCTTAAATAACCACTTACCCTCAAAACACTTGAAGGATATATTTGGGATGCATGGCTAGACTTATAAAGGCCCCAGTGGTTGTTAGCCTAGTATACACCTATAGAGCTATAAATAAATTCAAAAAAAGAAGATAGTTGATCGTTATTCTTGTTTGGGCTCCTATAATAACAAATTATGTGTAGACTAGCTCCATTAAAGTAGGTTGGAAATTCAAATGCAATAGATTCTGTTTCAGATGAATACCATAGTAAAATTACATGAACAGAGTTAGGAATGTATATGATAACTCCCTCCCCCCACAAGGTCATAGTTCTCAAACATTCAAATGGTTTGGAATTTAAGGACACTACTCTGTTAAGCATCAGTGGTGCAGCAGTTAGCGTTACCACCTCACAGCAAGAGGTTCTCTGGTTCGATTCTCGGCTGGGGTGCCTTCTGTGCGGAGTCTGCCTGTCCTCCCTGTGGTCGCGTAGGTTTCCTCCGGGTGCTCTGGTTTTCTCCCACATCCCAAAGACATGCTGTAGTTGGATTGGACACTCTAAATTGGCCCTAGGTGTGGGTTTGTGCGTGCATGTGCCTTCTGTGGGAGGTTGGGCACCGGGCTAGCACCTCGGCACCATAAAACTCCACTGCCAATCATTAGTGGACAGGTGATACGCTGTGGCGACCCCTAACCAGGAAAAAGCCGAAAGAAGAAAAAGAAGACTCTGTTAAGCCTCAGTAATGGCTATATGAGAGTATTTTGAAAAGTGTACCAGCCTTGACAATTTACTAATCTTATTGCTTAAACTACAAGTATTTGCATAATATATTTTTATTGATTTGATAGAAAGTATTAGATTATAATCAAAGAAAAAAATATTTTTAAGAACATAAAAATCTAAGCTGTAATCACCGTTCTGAGCTTACATGATGTTACAGATACAAAAAATACCAGAAGGTAATAATGTGTGTACACAATTAAGACTAACATGCAGAGAAACAGCTGCAGGGAGAAATCAGTTAGAGTACTATTAAATTGTATTTTTCTTATATGTGCCCCTGCTGTGGTTTGATTAAAGGAAAAGTGATGAAATAGTTTGCAATTTGGATACAGTTGTCTTTTCATTTGCTTCTTTGAAAAACTCAATAGCTTTTTGCTGACCTCCCTAAGAGCTGCTCATAGTTCAACGAGAAGCTAGTGCAGTGAAACTACTCAGTTATTGCCAGTCAAAGGATTGTTCAGTGCTAGCATTTTGAGGGCCCCCATGAAGTTTCAAGTTGGTGGCCTTACCCACAAGAATGTAAAGCCCCCTTCCCTGTCAAGCTCATCCAGCACCATTTATTTATCACTGTATAGTATTACTACATTCAGACTATTACAAAGATTTGTAGTGCCAAGGTACACACACTGACTGGCATTTAGTACCAGTGTTACATTATGACAAGCCCCTGTACCACAGCAAGGTAGTCAGTCCCACAGAGGTACACACAGACACCTATACTGACTCCCACAGATAGGACATAAGCACACAAACAAAGACAGCACTACAGCAAGACTGAACAGAGACACACACACACACACAGACTTCCTCACACAGGACAAAGACACACAAGACAGGCAGCTGTACAGACTCACACACAGATACCCACACAAGACAAAGACAGCACTACAGCAAGATTGAACACCCACATATACTCTGTCACACAGGACAGAGACACACAAGACCAGGACAAAACTACAGCAAGACCGAACAAAAACCACACAAGAAGAAGGCAGCACTACAGCAGGACAGAACTGAGACACCAACACAGATTCCCATACACAAGAGGATGACAACACAATGTTGCGTCTTTCGGCTTTTCCCGGTTAGGGGTTACCACAGTGGAACTCCGGTCCGCTAATGATTGGCAGTAGATTTTTACGTGCCAAGTTACCAGCCCTGACGCACAACCTTCAACAAAGGTACGCCCATTCACGCATGTCTCCACACAGAAGACACTCTAGCTGAGAATCGAACAGGACAACGTCTATACTGTGAGGCGACAACGCTACCGCAGCACCACCACCGCAGTCTAAGAGGATGACAACACAATAGCAAAACTGAAATACACAAGACACATTAGATAAACTGACCAGATCACACAAGACAGAAAAACAGCTACAGACATGCAGAGCAGTCACACTGCAGAGGCACACAAGACAGCCATGGGACAGATAGAAAAGACTACAGACACACAAGACATACTGGAGAAAGCCATAAGGATTGTAGAGGCTGAGGCAGACAGACTCAAACCTGAAGAAACATACAAGACATTCAGGAGAAAGCCATGAGGATTACAGAGACTAAGGCAGACAGACTCATACCCAAAGAAACACACAAGACAGTCAGGAGAAGGCCATAGGGATTACAGAGACTGAGGCAGACAGCCTCAAACCCAAAGACATACAGGTGAAGTCAAAAAGCACACAGATGACAGACACCAGAGTGTCATTTATCCTCAATGCGCAGTTAGCTCCTGGGCTTTTCTGATTGCTGCCACATTTATTGCCTTATGAGCAATTTATTCTTCCTGTGCTTCTGTCCTTGCCTCATGATGAATCCTGCTACTCCCAGCTGTCCTTGCTTCATGACGAATTCTGACACTCCCAACGGTCCTGGCCTTACAGTGAATCCTGGCTCTCCTAGCTGCCTTTGCCTAATGACAAATCCTGCTTCTCCTAGCTACCTTTGCAGCAACAATTCCTGCAGATTTTCATCCTCCTTGTCCTACTTAGTCCTACCTGCTAGAGTAAGCAAAATCAGTGAATGCACAACATACTATACAAGACAGGTTAAGCTGCTATCTGAAATTTACTGTCATACAGCATTCTAAAAGATTACTGGAAAATAATATGAGGACATACCTAGAGTTTTACTGGGATCTTATGAATTGTCTTCAGGACAAAGTCTTCAGTGAGGCTGTTGTATGATAAACCTTGTCCCACTTCATGCTCAGTTTAGAGCACAGTTAAGCCTGAAAGTATCTCCTGACTCATTGATGAATGTAGGTATGTCTTTATGAGTTTCAGTTTAGAAAAGCTGCATTCTGCAGTAGCCACTCTAACAGGTGCAGTCAAATAAATGCGCAGTGAAACATAAGTATTTATATAGCTGTATTGTAAGTGGATGCAAATGAGGAAATTTAACGCAGTCAGTGGTGATGATTCAGTATTGAATCACTCAAGAAAGGCTTTTCAGTTTGTGTCCAAGGTCAGAGTCATCAGTGTCACAGTGGGTTTACCTTTAAAACCGTGAATTACAGTGGGTCTAGTGCTCATACGAGCGACTCGAAACCGCAAAACTGGCAATGTCGACAAACCTACATGTTCGAAAAACAAATCGAACAGCAGATTTACTGTTTTTCGAACATGAAAGTCGAATTAAAAACAAAGTGAAAAGCGCCCCCACACCCCCCTACTTTATTATTCTAACTCTGAGATCGCACTACAGTGGGGAAAGGAACCATTTCCCGATCCCCACTATAGCGCAATCCGCCCCTGAATGTCGAATGTGCAATGAGTGAATCTCACTGTGCATTTGCTCATAGCACATTCGAACCTTTTTCCATTCGGCATTTGCAAACCTTGCAAACTGCCTTTTGGAAATGTTCTGTTCGTCCTTCTGCAATACGCGGTTTTAAAGGTAAACTGTCACAGTGGCTACTTATCCTGTCAGTCAATATCCTGAGTCAGTTGTTCTTTCACAGCCTTGCAATGTTGGATCAATGTGTCTTCCACAACTACACTCAAGGCTTTAATCTTCAATAAAAATCCAATGGCCTTATCAAACTCTGAAATCTGCTCAGACAGGTCAGTAAATTACTGTATTGTTGTGTCCAGCAATACCCTGAAGACCTCTACATGTAGTTTAACCTTTAAGCTCAAAATATGGGTAAAAAAATTAAAAGCTTGGAAACAGTCAGAAATGAAGGGGTGCTACTTAGGAATCATGGCACCCCATTATTTGGACTCCAAAAGTTTGTAAAAATAGAGTAATCCAGTTCGGTTGTGAGGTATGGTCCAAAGTATAACAAATAATTTTAATAAAACACACAGAACATGAAGAGGCAGAAAAATCCAAAAAGAAATCCAAGGACAAATGGTTAAAGAATTGGTAGCTGTAATACCTAAATAGGGTAAAGGTCCAGCAGATCCAGCTTCATATAGGCCCATTTCAGTATCCATTTGTACTTGTTTTTATTTTTGGATTTTTCTGCCTGTTCATGTTCTGTGCGTATTATTAAAATAGTTTTTTATGCTTTGGACTTTGCCATACATTTTGTAAAAAAAACCCTTGGACTACAAATGTATTTTTACTGCCTTTTTTTACTCAGTACTCGCACAGTGGGGAAATTTAGTAAAGCCTGCTGCATGGTCTTTTTTTACCATGTAGGCATCGTGTTACGCTGCTTACACTAAAGTAAGCATGTTTCAGATTCAGTAAGCACTGCTGGGTGGCGCTAATGCACGCACCAACACAGGAAGTTCTGTGGTATGCAAATCACCTCATAAGCAGGTGAATCTCATGCAAATGAGGCAGGTAGAGTGATCCAGCAAGCAGATAGGCAGCTTTTCAGACCCCGTGTCAGTGTCAGTAGTGTACGCAGAAAAATTCTGTATAGAGGAATATAGACAGAATAATGGGTCTGTAAAAATTTAGATAGATGGAGAGAAATGGCATACCATACCACAGGGCACTTCAATGGGCTAGGCTTGTAAAGGCTCTAGGGCTATTAGCCTAGTACACACCTATGAACCTATGAACATACAGTTATGAGTGAAACTATCATCTGTATGTCTGAAAAATTAAAGGAAATAAGTTAAATTAATTTGTTTTATAGTCTGGGCATGTTTGCGCAGTGCTCCACAGTGCACAAACATTCTTTATAAAAAAAAAAAACTTGGAGAAAACAAAATTAATATTATGTGACAGAAATGTGTTACAGGACCCTGCATGGAGTATCTACAATGGTGCATTGGTGCTGTTGCTAACGTGGTAGGGCTATGAAGTGTGTAGTTTTCAGGCTGTGAGCATGGATCCCTATGCAAATGAGGTGGAGTTACTGAATAGCATAAAGGGGTAATCATGTCCACATATCACCACGTTTAAGCAGAAAAACTATGTTTGTGTTTGCAGAGAAGATAGCTGACATCAGGGAAGGGTGTGTCTATTGACTTTTATGCTTATTTCAGCTTAGATGCGCCTGTTTGCATAGCGCACCACTGTGCTGAGAGTGTCCATGCAGAGTGTGTGTGCACTAACTTCTAAGCTTTGTATAGCTAAGAGGCGTGTTTTTCTGTGTGTTTCCATGACACACTGCTGTGCTGAGCTTGGAAGTCTAGGGGTGTGTGTACACTAACTGCTAAGCTTTGCTTGCCTACTGGACGCGTGTTTGCTTGGCTCGGTGCTGAGTGTATCTAAAAGCCGATGACATATTAATTAGTTTTGACCCCTGTTTAACTTAAACTAGGGCTATTAAATAATGTTAATGATATACTAGGCAGGTGCAATGCATCATAGGTAGTCAGTCACACAGTCAGCACCTACAGCAGAGCAATATAAAGTATGCATACACCCTGCAATCTGATTTTTCCCCCATACTTTGCACCATTGGAGTACAGACTTGGGAATTTCAACTGACAGAATGCAAGGGGCTGCTGCAGGTCTGCTACATCTGTATGTGCTAGATGCTGAAGTCAGTGCTGCTGCTGCTGCTGCTGCTAATAGGCCTAGGCAGAGAAGGAGAAGAGTGTTCAGGCCCAGGCTAACCTTCCAGAAGCTACATGAGCTGGAGATTGTAGAGTGTTACAGGATGGACAGGGACATACAACAAGAACTCACTGAGCTCTGCTGCCCTCAACACAGACCAGAGACAACAGATGGGTATCCATTCCAGTGGAAACAAAGGTATGTGTAGCCCTTAGAATTCTAGCTACAGGTACTTTCCAAAGTCCAACTGGGGACATGATGGGCATCTCACAGGCATCAGCATCCAGGGTACTCCACCAGTTCCTGGATGCCATGCTACCACAAGGCCAATGAGCACATTTCTTTTACCCTCACCCCTGAGGCGAGGGCCAGCAATATGTAACACTTCTACTGTGTAGCACACTACCCTGAAGTACTGGGTGCCATAGATAGCACTCATGTACACATCAAGGCACCACCCAGTGAGAAGGGTAGAATCTAAGTCAACTGCAAGAGGTACTACTCCATCAACTGCCAGGTCGGTTGCAATGCCCAGGGGATTATCATGAATGTGCATGCTGACAGCTCTGGCAGTAATCATGACTCCCATATCTGGCATGCATCACAGCTGCACCAGATGTTTGCTGGGGGGGGCATCACACATGGCCATTTACTGGGGGATGCTGGCTATGCACTGGAACCATGGATGATGACACCCATCAAAAATGCACACACATACCCATGGAAGAACGCCATAATAAGGCACACGCACAAGCTAGGAACATCATAGAGCATGTGTTTGGGCTTCTGAAGTCACAGTTCTGGTGCCTTGGTATAGCTGGTGGAGCCCTGCAGCACACTCCAGCCATATGTGCACAGATATTCACAGTATGTGCCATGCTACACAGTATGATCCTGCAGAAACAGCTGCAGTAGGATAAGCAAAGGGAAGGGATACACAGCCCCCTCACCTGTGCCCAGGTCACCACAACCACACTCACAGGAGGACTGTGAGGAGGAACCCCGTGATGATGTCCCTGTAGACAGACATAGGCATGCTCAGTATGCCCTGGCTTTGGCTAAGAGACAATGCATAGCACATTCGCTGACAACCTAGGGCCCTAGCGACTGACATCTTACTCCTACTAACATACATATATTAAAATTGTTTAATGCCAGGCAACCTATACCTATCCATGTATTGGCCGTGTACTGCTTGCATCACACAAAGTCAGCCCTGAACTACAGTTCTGTCAACTGCTGCATTCGCAAGGTAAGTGTCTAACCTACCAACTACTTGTAAGGATTACTATAATATGGTATCTTATGTATGGATCTGCTGCATTTATGCAAGGAAATATAGTGGACTATGTGGACAGAAGTAACATCCACATGGGACTATAGATACCCAGCCCAGTAGTGTGTGTTACCTAATAATCAATAGGCCTCATGATTGGAATATTCACTACATCAGTCAAGGGAGATGTGAAACAGTGGGCTCACATGATATTTGGACTACTGTCTAGCCCTGCAGATCATATGCTGTTGTTCCCCAGTGCTCCCATATAACTGCTTTAACAGTAAGTCAGCAATGGTATATCAGCATACCAGGCAAACTTAGGACTGTAACATAGTACCTGATCACACATTCTATGTCTCACATAATGCAGGAATAACAAAGTATATATTTATACTGTTGCTTGTGTGATGAATGACTCCTCTCTGTCAGGCAGTCTGTGTGTCTCAGTGGACTAGGGAAGTTAGCATGGGTGATGGTGCTGATGGTTCTAATCTGGAAGGATTCTTATCTTTTGCATGTGAGGTATCATTATGTTGGTGTTTTCATAGACTGTCATACCTCTCATCCTCTTAGTGCAAGAAATCTGGACAAATCCAGAAAGAATGGGGGGAGAAAGGCCAAAAATAAGGATATCATTTAAATATTGTTCCTATAAACCTAGAAAGTTGCTAGAATAAAAGGTGTTGCATTATTACATATTTTCTGAAGGATATACAGTCTGAAACTCAAATGTGTATCATTATTATCATTATGTAGCATTATTTAGTGACTTCACTATTCAATAATTTACCAGAAAACCACAAATGTTTGAGAAAGAGACTAAAAATATGAGGCAAAAATCTGTCTGTGTGTGGTGTAACATTATGAACCTCAGTCACATATTAAGTACATCAGACAGCTGGGAAATGTTGTGGACATTTTGAGTGAAGTGCAGTACTGCAAATACAGGGGCAGATGTTAATGTCTGTAACACACAAAATCTCAGACTGGAGTACAGGTAGGTCTGGCCTGGAGTCATTTTATAAGTACTGACAGTCCCACTGAACACACCCATACACTTAGCTAAAATCAGTGCAATTCTGTTGCCCCTTCATCAGAATGACCTGTTCTTTATAAATATGTCTATACATATAGACATATATACATACATATCCATCTGTCACTATATTTCTTACATATATATAGTATATCTATTGCTATGTAGTGTTAAATAGATATATACCAATATATATAGCTATATATATTAAACTGATACATAGACTCTCCCCATATATCTACATAACACATATACATAAACACACACACACACACACACACACCGACATTTATATATACATCCCTGTTATATACATAAATATGTGTGTGGCTGTCTGCATTGCCTTACATACCGTAATAATGGTGAGTAAATCTGCACTATCACACATCCATACAGTTGCTCAAAGGATCCAAACTAAGGACACAGCAGTACATAATCCATGTAACTACAGTCCCCTATGCCTGCTGGATGTCACCATGTAGACAGACACAGGTGAACAGGTGGTGTAATGTATAATGTCAGTGCAAGCATGGACAGGGCACATTGTTCCTGCTCACAGGTTTGCCTATCTAACCGCAAGTAGTCACATATGGTCATACCGGTAACTATACACACGCAGCTAGGATAATAGTTATCTCACTGCTAGGATACTAGATGTAGATAACAGTACAAGCAATATCACTCTGCAAGGCCACACATGCTGTTCAACACAAGCCTAGTTTGTATAATGCACAAGTACTGTGCCTGCAATCACATATACAACAGACTTAACCTGTGGCACGTGTGATAAGTACTGTGATCTATAGTGTATAAGACTAGATAGGTAGGAGTTCTAATCTCACTCCAGCCCACTTGGTGCCTGTGTGTGTAAATATCCCCCTTTAAAACAACAGACACGCCCTCATGGGTTATCCACCTGCAATGGTTATGCACGTTTTGGCCTTGTAACTTGCTGCTGGCTTCCAAACTGCCCTCTTCTAGAATGCCTGATGATGTCATCCACCTTAAGACTACCAACTGACAGTCTAGTATCAGACTTAAGCCATGGTGCATGCAATAAGTCTTGTGAGCTATAGTGTATAAGACTAGATAGGTAGGGGTTCTAACCTCACTCCAGCTCACTTGGTGTGTGTGTGTGTGTGTGTGTGTGTGTGTGTGTGTGTGTGTGTGTGTGTGTGTGTGTGTGTGTGTGTGTGTGTGTGTGTGTGTGTGTGTGTGTGTGTGTGTGTGTGTGTGTATCCCCTGCAAAACAATGGACATTACCTCATGGGCTATCCACCTTCAATAGGTATGCACTTTTTGGCCTTGTAACTTGCTGCTGGCTTCCAAACTGCCCTATTCTACAAGGCCTGATGATGTCATCCACCTTAAGATTACCAGCTGACAGTATAATATCAGACTTAAGTTGTGCTACGTGCGATAAGTACTGTGAGCTATAGTGTATAAGACTAGATAGGTAGGGGTTCTAATCTCATGCCAGCCCACTTAGTGTGTGTGTGTGTGTGTGTGTGTGTGTGTGTGTGTGTGTGTGTGTGTGTGTGTATATATCCGTATGCCATAAATATGATAACCTTGGTAACTTAGACATAGGTAGGGTTTTGCAGTGTTTTATTTGTAGCGGATGATGTAGCCCCCCAAAGGACTGACCACAGCAAGGCCTCCTTATGTCATCAAGCATAATATGTCCTAAACTGATAGTAGTAGCAGACATAAGGTGTATTGCGTGCAACATGTACTGTGATCTGTAGTGTGTACCATTACATAGGTAAGTGTTCACATCTACATACAGCCAACTTGTACTACATGTATGCCAAATCGTGTCCTGTATGCAGTGATTGGAAGTGGTGCTAGCTTCAATGTAGCAATGTTTGTGTGAGAGCCTGTTAGAGCATTTTACATCATGTTATGGAACCATCAGACATTTGAACTTAACTAGCATAATGGCCATACAGCCCTCACAATCATAGACATCTTCTTACTTGTAGTTACAGGATCAGCACATACTGCCCCAGTCCAAGAGGGACACAGACAGATGCCCTGTGTTGAGATGATGGCCGCCCAGCCAATCATACAGATAGCATGTGCTGAAGTGCTCTGTGTGCCATTAGGCAGGGTTCTGTTCCAAGGCTTTGTTTAAGTTTGCTAAACAAATCTCTCCCACAAGCATGTAGTACTAACATCACATACCAGGTTAATGTCCTTACAGTGAGTCATCCATCTACAATGCTTCCTACAGATAGGCAGGTATACAGTCAAGCAGAGTCACACATTGCCCTGTATGCAATGCACAAATCACCTCTGAGTAGTCTATATGCCACATGTGACAATGGCACTCATTGCAGACAATCTCCATTGAACACATACTGAAGACGTGACCATACTGTTGTGTGCAATTGCCAATACTGCTTTGATAGGTACGTCAACAAATGACCATTGATAATCATCATCATTGTCATCATCATTATCAGCCCCCTTTTTCCCATTTTTTTCTACATGGGGTCAGGGTATCGTGTTAACTGTTGCCAACTCTCTCGATTCAGTGCCACACTCCTGCCTTCTTCAACACTCATGCCTGACTGTTGCAGATCTTCTTTCACACAATCCAGCCACCTCTTTGCTAGAAATCCTCGCTTCCTCTTACCTTCCTCTTGTCTGTCCTCCTCACCAGATTGTCTTCTGCTTTTCTACATGTGCCCAAACCACTGTAATCTGTTCTATTTGATCTTTTCTGAAGTTGGAGCTACTTTGGCTTCTGCTCTTATGTCCTCATATCTTCATCTGTCCCACAGTGTGCATTCTATCACCTTTCTCAGGCACTTCATTTCCATCACCTCTAGCATTTTCAACTATTCTGCCTTTACTGCCCAGGTTTCTGTACCATACAGTAGTACTGGTCGCACCACTGTCTTGTACACCTTACTTTTCAGCTTCTTTGGCATTCTTCTGTCATAGACTACCCCTGATACTCTGTGCCATTTGGCTGCAGCCCCTATGAATATAGCTTTGACCTCTTCATTCAGACTACCCTTCTCCTCAACTACTCCTCCCAGATACTTGAAGCTATTTACCTGTTCCACTATCTTCCCTTCTATCTCTATTCTCAGCTTCTTCTGATTTCCCCAATTTGCTGCCATTACCACCATCTTATCTGTGCTTAGTTTCATCCCATGTGCCTTCAGTTTTGCATTCCATTCTCCTATCCTTTGCTGAAGTTCTAGCTCAGAGTCTGCCTGTACTGCCACATCGTCTGAATACAGCAGCTTTGTTGATCCGTCCCCTCCAACATGTTTGCTAATGTAGTCCATCACCAGTATGAACAGCAGTGGGCTCAGAGCTGAATGCTGATGTACACCCACACCCACTGGGAACCCCTCTGTGAGACCGAATACTGTTTGTACTTGAGTCATTGGGTCCTTGCACGTAGCCTGCACTAATTCTACCAGTGTTTCTGGGACTTCAAACCACAGCAGTACTGCCCAGATCAGCTTTCTTGGGACCTTGTCATATGCTTTCTCCAAGTCTAGAAATGCCCAGTTGGCTCTCTCCTCATGTCTATCTTCTTCTCAAGTATCTGTCTCAATGGAAACATTGGGTCAATTGTTCTGCATCCTGATCTGAATCCAAACTGCTCATCTCCCATCTTACATTCTACTACTCTGCATATCTGTTTATTAATCACCCTCTCCAGAACGTTCATGCAATGTGATAGGAGTTTGATGCTTCTGTATTGCCCACAGTTGTGGATGTCCTCTATGTTCTTGTACACTGCCATGAGTATGCTTATTCTCCAGTCATCTGGAATACACCTTTCTCTCCACACTACAATTAGTACCTTCAGGATCCATTTCTCCCCTATCTCACCCAGCATCTTTATCATATTTGCTGTGATCTCATCTGAACCTGCTGCTTTCCCTGACTTCATCTTCCTTAGTGCTGTTCTTACTTCTTCTAGGGTGGGCTCCTCTTCTTCTCCTCTCATTGTAGGCTGTTTCTGGGGCAGTACATCTTCTGCGGGGTTTTCTTCATTCAGAAGCTGCTGGAAATACTTCTTCCATCTCCCTTTGATGTCCTCTGGGCTGGTGAGCAGGTTGTTGCTGGCATCCCTTATGAAGGATGTCTATCTTTTTTATATTTCTGTCTTTGCCTTGCAACCTGATATACTTTCTTTGTTCCCCTTACTGAGACACTTTCCAGAAGTTGGTACAGTGCCTCTAATGCCCTATTCTTTGTTATTGCAACTTCTTTCTTAACTTCTTTGTTAGCCAGCCAGTAGTCCTTCCTAGCCTGGTCAGTCTTTTCTGTCTCCCACTTCTTCCTGCACTCCTTTTTTTCTTTTGATGACTTCCTGGACTTCTGCATTCCACCACCAGCTTTCCTTATGTACCATATTTCCATACCTGGCTCGGCCACATATCTTTTCTGTAGTCCTAACACATGCTGTTTTTTAGGCGCTGCTATTCTTCTTCAACTCCACCTATTTCCTCTTCTTGGGGTGCTAGAGGCCTGAGTTATTCCTTGAACTGTTGTACTTTCTCTCCAGTCAACTTCCAGGTCTTCAGCCTGGTCTCTATTGACCTTAGAGCCTTCACTGACCACTGCTTGCAGCTGATTGTGGCAACTAGTGGTTTATGCTGTGGGCTGACTGTTTCAGTGAGGATGAGTTTGCAATCATGGATTCTGGCCCAGTGCCTTTTCCTTACTAGGAGGAAGTCTACCTGAGTTGCATGCTGACTACTCTTGTATGTAATCTTGTGACTGTCTTTCTTTCTGAACCATGTGTTGGCTACTATCAAGCCATTTGCCAGATAGAAGTCTAGAATGGCTTCTCCTTTATTCCTGTTGTCCCACCCATGTGAACCCAGGCAGTTCTCATATCCTTTTCTGTCTGTCCCAATATGTGCATTCAAGTCACCCATTATCAACACCAATTCATGTTGTCCTACTTTATCTGGTAGGTACTGCAACTCCTGTCTGAATGCACTATTTTCCTCACTATCACCACCCAGCTGTGGGGAATAGGCTGAGATTATGAATACTGACCTATCATTACACTGGAGTCTGACTGCCATGAGTCTGTCATTAATTCTGATGATATCCCTTACTGCCTTCTGAAGCTTCTCTCTCACCACAATTCCTACACCATTTCTAGCCTGCCCTTCACCTGAGTAGTAGACTCCGGATCCCAAGCCAAGTGGCTTTGCTGCACTGCCCTTCCATCTCATCTCCTGGATACATAGGATGTCCAGCCTCCTCCATATCATCATGTGATCCACTTCTAAGCTGCATCCTGTCAGTGAACCTAATTAAGTGTAGCAATTCTCAGTTCATATTTGGCAGGTTGGTTTTACGTCCAGCTTTCGCTCAACGGAGCTATCCCAGGTAACCCAGGCTGGGCAACTAGACACTGGCCAGCCAGTAGCTTATTGACCCAGGGCTGCTGGGCTTTATGGCAGTAACACACAGGCCAATAGGGGCACATATTCCCCTCCCACCATTAGCATAGGTCCCTAGCGTGGGTCAGAGTAGGCCGGGTCCTCAACCCACTTATCACTGGTAACTAGCCATGCCCATTTTTGGCAACATTAGTCAACATGACCGAATCACCTAGAGCCACATTTTACACCGAGTGGGTAGCCCTGCCACAGCACACAGTCTGTGATCCATGTTCTCCTATCTTGAGGATACTGTGCACCACAGTAGATGCCCAAAGAGGTTGGTCTGTACAACTCTTCCCCCTACAAGCACGATGTAGACTCTGTGCTGCTGCCCACAGCTCCATTCATTGGTGAGTTTGAGATGGAAACGCTCAGCATGTTTTTGGACATGGGAGAAACCTCACAGAGACACAGGGAGAAAATACAAACTCCAAACAGGCATTGGTCAGAGGTCAGGATCGAACCTTGTTATGCATGAGAGGTGAAGACCTTAACCTCTAAGCCATCTGGTCCCCCACTAGCCATCTGGTGTATGTCACTTACTGGTGACTGTGGCATCGCTAATGCCCCCAGTTCTTTCACCCCTGAGTATGTACATCACATGTTGCGACTGATGTGCTACTTACCAGGTATATAGGCCTACCTGATGAAAGTGATACTACATATATATTGCTTGGAGTTTATGGCCATTAGTATGTCAACAGACATGTGTTCGCAATACCCTCTTGCAGGATAGTGACATACCACAGAGACTCTATGACTGCTCACAATTTGCAGGCATCAGTCAGACATTGATAGCCACAGTCATTCAGTAGTCATGTGTATTGTAGTTACATGGATTCCAAGCAGTAGTGGACCCAGGACTGCACCCTATTAAGCACTGCTGCTTACAGATCAGCTGTGGAGGTGGATGTCCCTATGTTGCATATGTGTGCCATCAATGGGCCACTTAGTGATCCCTACATTGACAGTATCATGGATGCCTAAGTGGGTGCTTTGTAAATGTTGCCTGAGCAGGGAATATAGTCAGATGGCTTGGCTCAGTATGGGGCTTGTACTCCCTGATGTACCCTTACCCATGTCCTTGGTGACTGCCTCTGAAATGTCCACCACGTATAACAGCCATGCTCCCCCTGTCACACATCCAAACTGTGTACAGTCAGCTGTGTGTAGATCACATATATATATATATATGCTAATCTGCTCCATGATGATTGCCCCTACAGGCATACAGATATGGACACTTAGACAAAGAGGTGTATAGTTATGTTGGTCAGTGTATGCACCACCTCTGCGCAAGGGTAGAACAGTTGCCGTTGTCCACTCAGCTGGTGTGCAGCCAGTGGTGTCAGTATGATTTCAAGGGTTTCCCAATGGTGTTAGTAATCTTTGTCAGATCACATGTGGGATGCAGCCTGGAATGTTAGCATGTGCAATAGATGCTTTGTATTGTCCATTGAGAGGCCATTTACAAACTGCTCTGTAAATATGGAAGTTATAAGACTGATTGTAGGAATGTCATGTGTCATATGTGGTGGGTACAAGGGAGTGTAGTTGATGCAGATGGTGTGGGAGTACAGATTAGGTATGAGTACAGACCTATCATATGTGGCATCATAACGTCTGAGGTCAGCGACAATCCTGGCCTGTTTTTTTGAGGTTACAAATGTAACTACACTGTGCGTTGTGGTTCTGCTTTGTCTGGATGGCTACTTTTGTCACTTACCATGTCCACACAGCATCACAACAACACTATGTGCTTCTTTTAGCTGAGAAGGTTGTGCTTCCATGTTGGGGGGGGTACCCTCACTCCAACTGTCACACAGCAGTGTCCACCTGTTATTGCACAGCCTGCTAATAGTAATTGTCCATCAGTCAGGTTTGCTGAGCCATGATGAGCCTGTGTCCCTCTTGTCATGTACAGTTGAATTCTTGCAGATGTAATGCTGCTGATATAATGCATGGGTGTAGAGCTTTGCATACCTGCCTGTCCCATTTGAAGGGGAAGGTGCAGTCACGCTATGTCAACCATCCCACAGGAGGTAATAAATGGCTTTCTTAACATATATGTCTGGATTGTCTGCAAGGGGGGGGTACATGCCAGTAGTCCTAAGGACACTGATCTGTGGCCAGATCTCACCAGGGAGGACCTCACATTGGGGGGGAGCTGTAGTAGTCACCCGTATTGGTAAACGCATGATGCAATACATTGGTTTCCCCATGTGGGGATGTCATGGCACTGCTCCAGGGCATTGTAGGTAAGGGCCTCGTCCATCCTTTGAAAAAGTGAGCCACAGCATGACAAAGCAACACAGTGTGTACATATTACACTTCCCTAACGTGTTTGTCTGTGCACTGTACAGACACCTTGCATGACTTTCTTCTTGTAACATGCTGGAAGTAACTGCAATACACTTGCACAGAGGACAACTAGCATGTAGTGCCAAGCAGTGCCCCCAGATCTCCCAGTCTTGTCACCTGAAATGGCATGAAAGGACTTAGCATGGATACAAGCACTAACACTGTCATACACCTACTGACACTGGACCAAACACTGTTATTTTTGCTCAAGGCCAGATCATGCCTACCGACTGTAACCGGCGGAGTCCATTGGCTGTTACACTATGCAATGGATGTCGACATAAGTCTCACTCCACCAACCATGGCTGACAAGGTGTATGACAGTATTAGGCCAGCAGGTCATGCTGGAAACTGTGTACATTATGTGCAGAGTGTTATGTCAGCATGGTGGATAGGCAAGTGTCTGACAGTCATACTCTAGGAACATAGCACTGGGAGAACTACACTGCAATGATGCCAGTCACCAGTGGAGTTCACTATCCTCCATTATTGGCATACCCCTTCTACCTATTCCCTTTCTGCAGTCACAGCTACTGTCAGTGACCTCTCACTGAGTACATTAGCAGGTGATTGCATTTCAGGAGCTATCACAGAATCCCACACTGGACCAATAATTATCTAGGATGGCCTAAGACACGGTCAGTTGTTGTCTGAACCACTGACAAAGAGTAAATGCCAATGACTGCACAATACTATCCTGTGGTAAATCATCCACCCCTGCAAAATATGTTAGTGTCCACACACTGCACATAGTTTAGCCATTATACATGGAGTTATAGACACAGAGAGTAATGTAGCCTTTGACTTTCACTGGTTGGAAAGATGTGGGGATGCATTCACTGTTGTTCAACCTATACTGACAGGTCTGGGATGTAAATCCCAGACTTTCACTGCTATACTGAATGTGGCAGTCATCACACCTATCATTGTGTGCAATGGCACCCTTGCCATGTCACTACACAGGCATATCATACAACTGTAGCAACCACACAGGTTCTATGGTACACCAATACATAGTGCAAATAACATGTCCTATGGAGTCCATGTCACCACCGTACATGTGTAATTTGTCTGCTAAATGCTTTGGAGAGGTTGTGTATGGCTCCATACAGGAAGATGTTGGATCCCACTGTGTACCTCCTGCGTATCCATGACAGGACTAAGACATGTCTCACCTGTTCTACAAACCCACAACATCATTGTGCTATACATAGTACATGCCGGAGAGACAGGTATGTAACACAGACAGTACACCCTGCATGAAACAGGCCCACCCCCATGCATGTGAAGCACACATCTGTTGTGACACACATTACGTGCAGGTTACACAATGGGATGCAGAACATGGCAATCATTACCGGTGTCGGGCAACTGTCTGTACTGGATGCAGGATATTTGTAGATGGATCATCTCCATTACTACAGCTTGTAGATGTGTTAGCTCCCAAAACCCTGGTGACACTTACCAAGGTTAGCAATCCTTTTCACAAATTAGGGATGCATGAGTATGCTGAATGCTACCATTGTCCTTGTTAGCCTGTTATACGCATATGAACCTATGGAGCCATGCACTTACAGTGCTATACCTTGCTGAAGACATATTTCTGCTGTGCTGGCAAGCCATCCTTTGCTGCTTTATTGCCACTGTGTATCCATGGGTTATCCCAACAGACTCCTGTAACAGAAACATAAACAGGTGCATGACACACTTGTCATTGTGTAACTAAACAGCCATTACAACATCATACAACATAAGGTACACAGAAGTATGTGGCGTACTCATGACAAATGCCAGCATACAGTATCTGTCGGTAACCACTACAAGTGGCATGGCAAAACAACACTGCATTGCACAAGTACATGTTAAGTAATATAGTCACCCTGTGCATCAGACATGTAGCTTAATTTCCCTGCATCGATGGTGAGGATGACAGAGATGTGGCAAAAGTATCATCACTTGCACAGGGTGTTGTGTGGGGGTGCAGGAGGCCTAGGCTGACCCACATGTTTGACAGCATGTGTGTGAGTCAGGAAGAGAAGCAGGTGAGGTGGACCATGGAAAGGTGCTGTGTGTGTCTGTAGGTGACCTGGATTTGACAGTAGTGTGTGAGTGTGTGAGTGTACATAGTCAAACTCAGTGTTAGCCCTACATGTGTGTATGTTGGACAGCTTTGAACCATACATGGTAGAGTTAACAGTTCACCATCTCCGGACCTGAACATGGGAATTGGCTCTGCCAGGAGTTGCACTGGCACCTCCATGCCCAAGATCAGAAGCGGTGCTAGTACCTAATGGTGACTGCTGTTTGCTGGGACTATGTCCCCCATAGGAATGCCCAGGACCATGAGCCCATGGCCTGCCACATTGTGGTGTGGACAGCACACTCCCCTCTGCAGTGCTGGATGTACTGCCACTACAGGAGTGGGATTGTGCATGGCCACGTGGACTGTCAGCAGGTGGGGTTGCTGACCTATGTCCATGAGTATGATGCTCAACTCCCGTCACACATTCCAGCACAGACAATGTGCAGTCCAAGATAGACACTGTCTCAGCCCACCTTCTATCCACTGCATCAGTGAACCACTCTAGGGTGTCCCCATTGTGGTGGAGGCAGTCACGGGTGTTAGACTGTGCTGCATCTATAACCCAAAGCATACATCTGGTGTTCCATTCAGAATGTACCTGTGCCTTCATGACAGCCCGAAACATGTGCCGAGAGACCTGTGATGTGACACCTGCAACAGGTGGTGGATGGGCAGCAGGCCTGCTATAAGCACCCCTGTTAATCCACCTATGTGGGACCTTGGCAGCTCTCTGGCTATGGCCAGTGTCTACACTCACTGAAGCCATAGTTGCCACACTTTCCTGTTCAATGTCCCCACCCTCTGACTGTCCAATATCTTTGGCCTCCAGGGACTGGGTATGTGTGGGCATACTGACTGTGTATGGTGACAATGAGGTCAGAAGAGGGACGTTAACCTCTGGGACATATTCAGCCTCGGAAACTCCTGCCTGTTCCTCACTGTGGCCACCATCATCATCAGAGTCTGAGGAGACACTGACATCAGGTTGTGTAGGGGACAGACACCAACTCCCCCAGTCACCTGTGATAAGAAAGAAAAAAAACAATACATTAATACCTGCACTATTATGCTCTGCAGTCCTATATTATGATATATGTAAGGCTTTATACACTGTCATCACTATAGCAGACCTGTTGAAAACCCGACCTCATATGGTAGGACATCAGGACAGTGCTCTTCCCACTAACAGCTGTAGTTACTTGAAAATAACATCTCATTACACTGCACTCTCATCAACAGTGAGGTATACTGTTGACGTTTTTGTAGACTCTGCACAGTTGACACATAGGACACTCTTTAGTGTCCTGACAATACCATCACATCTATCAGTGTGGTAACACCTCCAAGGCATAGGTATGACTTTCACATGTGTACAGTCAGAAAATATGTGTGCAGTTGGCAATCATGCTGACAGTACAGCAATGCAGACAGGAGACCTGGGATGGCAGTCTAGGAATTACACTGCTGTAAACCTACATCTATAACAAAATAGTGTCATGCTTATCAGGAGCAGGACCACAGGCTTGGCCAATACCTGATGGACCTGTGAAATATCAGTACCACCACATGTTGCAACAAACCAAGGTAATATGTCCCTATATCTCACATTTACAGTAGCTACTGTGTTAATTGTTGTATTGGTCACATTCTGAGTATGAGAGTAAAACTGAGGTTAACCCCCCCCCCCAAAAAAAAACAAAGACCTGACACCCACATAAAAGTATGTGCATCCTGACACACTGAATGCTACAGTATTACAATGCTGTTCAAACTAGGGTTACCTGCACGCTCCACTGCTATGGAAACTTTGGCACCCACATAGGTTCATAGGTTCATAGGTAGGTACTAGGCTATTGGCCCTAGGGCCTATACAAGCCTAGCCAAAAAGTTACCCTGGCTTTCGCCACCCAAGAAAATTATTTTCCTGTGCCCCAGTCAAGCAGAACCACAGAAGTGATCCCCGGGTTAATTTCCTATTACCCATCCAATCATCATGATTTTTTCTTAGAATGCTAATGAGGAGCTCTGTTTGACATAGATAGGTAGTCTGTTCCAGAGTATGGGAAGTCTCTGGGACAGAAATCTATCCCTCCAGCATGCTCTGTTTATTGTGGTGACAAGGTTTAGGTCCCTAGAGCGTGTAGCTCAGAGGGATTGGGATTTCTTTAAGTGGAGTATGTCCAACAGCTCTGGGTTTGACATAGCTTTGTATGTTAGGTAGAGATCGCCTCTGAGTAAGCGATATGCGATGGAGTAAAGCTGGAGTCTTTTGAGTCGGTCTGTGTAAGGCATCTGTTTGAGGCCAGTATTCCTATTTGTGAGGTATTTTTGCGGCCTTTCCAGTTGTTGTAGATGTCTTGTGAGGAACATACCAAAAGGGGCATTGCTCTCTATAATGGGTCTAATGAGTGATGAGTAGAGGGGAACAATTACCTCTTTTTTTCTGAATGAGAAACCTTTTGTGATGAGGTGTGCCACGTAGAAGGATTTCCTGACCACTGTGGCGATGTGATTATCAAAGGAGAGACTACTGTCCACCTGTGTCCCAAGGTCTCTTATCACACTTTCAGTGTTAAGTAGATTGCCGCCTATGTGGTAGTTGATGGGTACAAAGTTTTTACCAAAGGGGATGACAATGCACCTTTTTGGCATGGAGCTTGAGACCATGGCTTTTACACCAGGCATCTGTCTCAGTGAGGCCCTTTTGTAGGAAATCCATAAAGTTAGGAGTTTCTATTATGGCTCCTAGTTTGCAGTCATCTGTGAATTTAGTTAGCCAAAGACCTTCTGTGTTGGCCTGTACTTCAGAGAAGTAGATACCAAACAGGAGGGGACCCAGGACTAAACCCTATGGTACTCCACTTGTCACTGGTCTGAAGTCTGATTTGGAGTCTGATACTTTCACAGTGTGGGTTCTGTCAGTAAGCCAGTTGGTAACCCATCTTGTGACATAGGGATTTATATCTAGTTTAGTGAGTTTATTTATAATTCCAGAGTTGGGGATGGTGTTGAATGCTTTGGCGAGATCTAGAGAGGCTGTGTGAACCACCTTACCCTCATCTATGGCTTTGGTGACTACCTCAAAGAAGTCTATTAGGTTTAGGAGACATGATCTGCCTTTTACAAACCCGAACTGTGTGGGTCCAGAGTTTGGAGATCTCCAATGTCTTTGTTTATGAGTTCCATGATGATATGTTCCATGGCCTTGCAGACCAGGCTCATCAGGCTAATGGGGCAGTAGTTCCCAGAGTCTGTTGTGCCCCCCCCTTTTGTGGAGTGGGATAACCGTCATGGTGCGCCATTCAATGGGCACAAAGCCTGAGGTGAGGCTATGATTGAACATGGTACTTAGGTGGGATGCCAGTTCATTCTGTAGTTCGTGTAGAAGGCAGCCTGGGATGTTGTCAGATCCCATGGATGCTGTGTTCTTGGCTTTGGAGAGTGAGGTTTTTACCTGTGCAGCTGTGATTACAGGAACTTTGCATTCTTCCACTATAAAGATGGACCCTTTAGGGGGTTGGTGGGGGATGTTGGCAATATCAGTTGGTTCTGTATATTTAGTGTCATTGTGCTGTAATTCAGAGCAGATCTGGGTGTTGCCATTGAGATTCTTGACATCGCTATAGAATGCTTTATGGCTGTCTTTAGAATCAGTGGTGATTTTGTTTTCATAACTAGCTTTGGAGGATTTTATGAGGGATCTCAGCTTCTTACTGAGGCTGACCAGAGAGTTCCTCCAATCATGGGATTTTACTCTGTTTTGCAACAGTTTCTTTCTTCTGTTGTAGAGTTTTTTTATGGCAGAAGACCACCAAATTGGCTTCCTTTTTTTGGAGGATAGCATCTTGGTTCTGTTGGGAATAGCACGATCCATGCACTTGTGTAAGTGCTTATAAAATGCATTTGTGTAGGATTCAGCAGTCGTACCTCTATTGTCCATATGCCTGGGTGTTGTGAAGTTTGCTACTTCTGTCTTAAGAAGCGTGAAGTTGGCTTTAGAGAAATTCTTTACAGTTGTTTTCCTAATGGGGGGTGGGAGCGGGATGTGGATGTCTAGGGTGATTAGCTTGTGATCGGATCTGACCAACAAGGAGCTGACCGCTTGTGTGGAACACCGGTCGCCCATGTTGGTGATGACCAGGTCTAGGATATTGCTGCCCCTGGTGGGGGTGTAGATAAGTTGATCCAAGGCATTCGAATTGATGATTTCCAGAAAACGTTGAACAAAAGAGTTGGTACACGAGTAGTTTGCCCAGTTAATGGTAGGGTAGTTGAAATCCCCCATTATTAGAGTGTTGGGTTGTACCTTAATATTTTCCAGTGTATCAAGAAAAGAGGAGTTGGAATCCTGGGGCATGGTGGGGGGTCTGTAGCAAGCTACAATCTGGATTGTGGTTTTGCCCAGAGTTAGTTGAACTTGGATAATCTCGGATGCATTATGCTGAGCAACTAGCTTGGAGGTGTGGATATCCTTAATGAATATGGACACGCCTCCACCTTTAGTGTTTCGGTCCAGGTTTGGTGGCTGAAAGTTGTGGTATGAATTATAGCCTGGTAATGCAGGGTTTCTCTCTGGAGCTTTGAATCAGGTCTCTGTCACTGCACAGATGTCAATTTTCTCCATTTTAAGGAGTGCCTAGAGTGAGTGCATTTTGAGGTTTAGACGTCTAGTATTGAGTAGCATTACCCTCAAATTTTGCTTGCTTGTACCTGTTACGGTGGTGAATTTGTCATTTGAACCTTGCCTAAAAAAGGCACTATAAGGGTGGCAAGAGCCTTTGCCAGTATCCGGAATCACAAGGGTGACAGGTGCAGGCCATCTCTAGCAAAGCAGCATGGTCTGTCGATCATGTTATCCCAGGCAGACAGATACTGGATTCCCTTAGAATGACGCCAGAAGCTTAGCCAATTGTTAAAGTCAATCATTTTGTCCTTGTACTGTGGTATCATTCTGGGTGATGGCAGGATGCTACTCAGGGCTAGGGTCATACCTGCCTGGGCTACAAGATTGGAGAGCTGCTCCATGTCTCTTTTCATGTAGTCCAGGGAGGTACGTCTCAGGTCATTCACACCAACATGGGCAATGACAGAGTTATATTTGTACTTGTTGTGGAGTGACCTGAGTGCGTGCGTTATGTGGCGGATCCTGGCACCTGACAGGCAGCTGACAGTAACTTTTTCCTTGTTTAGCCTGGTGAGTGGAACATCAGTGTGCCTGACTATAGAGTCACCTATGACTAGAGCGTTGAGTACGTTATGCCTTATGGGCTGTAGTTGAGTGGCACACTAAGTATGTGGGCAATGTGTCATTTGGGTTGTGTTGGGGGGTGGAGGTTGCTTGCATTTCTGCTTTGGAGGTCTCAGTTGTTTGGGTAGATTTTTACTGAGAGCCTCCGTGAATGTAGGTGTGTGTTTTGTGCTTCTGTGTGTCTGTTTTGGTGGTGTAGGTTTTGAGGGACTATGTGATGAGTGTGGTGCAGTGCAAGTGTTTACCTTCTCCTCTTGACTGTCTTTTCCAGTCTTTGGTGAAGAGAGCTTTGCTTCCAGTTTGGCTATATAAGTGCATCCCTCACAGCTTGTACTGTTGGGTGGTAGGAGGAGAGGGTTTTCTGTGTACATGAGACAATTGCTGCATTGTCCCAAGATGACCAGATTCATCAGGTAGACAGGAAAAAACACCAGGAGCTGACCTTTAGACATGCCTGAATAGGTGCTTATTTATTAAGTACTAAAAACTGTTTTCCTCTAGACAATTGAGGAAAGTTGAGCGCTGTAGTCATTTGTAACTTATTTAGTACTTACAATGAGTTCTGAACAAGTGCTGAGCTCAATGAAAAAGATTTGAGTGCTAAAACTAAAAAGTCTGGTGTGTTGGATGCCTGGGAGGTGTTGTGTGTGCCTAGGTTCGCCAGGAACTCCTCAGTGGCCAAGAGTGGCTGTTCTGCTGCAAGCGCTTCACCGGTGATACCACGATCCATGGCTACATCTACTGCTCTTCTTCATGCAGCATTGATCATATCCTTTGCACGGGGTTGAACCTGATCATATGTCCTGCCCTGATGACCCCTCACATTCACCTCACGGACAAGGTCAGCCCACAGTGCAGCCCACTGTTCCCTGTTTTGCTTCTCCCTGGACAGTAGGATGTCATGATGTTTCCGCAGTCCTTCCAGTATAATTTCATTCTCTGCATCAGAGAAAGGTACAAGGCATCTAGGGTACATGATTCCTGAAAGACAACAAAATAGGAACACATTACAGGATCACATACATGAAAGTACACTATGTACAGATACAGCAAGGATAAAATGGCTGGCACTATTCACTGCTTGCTCAAACATTCCATACTCCACAGTGTGCACACAAAATAAGTGTGTAGTACAACTGAGATAGTAGCAATAGACAGCTATTCCCATGTGTGCCATGACAGATAATGCTGTATGATCATACATCCAACACTGGAGTCTACTGTAGTGTGTCCTCTAGGGGCAACCCTTTCATAATATATCAATAGGACAATGCCAAACAAATAGCAGTGTGCTATTACTACTACTATAAAGGGGCAGTCCAAAGGAACCAGTGTGCCACAATTTCAAAAAACAATGCACCATTGATGTATTGTATGTCCTCTGTATGTGTAAGAAAGCATTATATCAATGACATGTCATTATCACTGGTCTAAGAAAGGCTTAATGCTGTAATCCCTATTCCATGTAAGTATATTCACACATCTGCATCCTGTTGTACACAAAAAAGGTTACATACCTGATGAAGTGCAGTACCCCTCTGTTAATATGTGGTGAGACTGATGTTTTCACAAATGTGTGTTCTGTGTGAGGCAAGTCTCATATAGAATGGTTTCCCACAGCCAGCTGCTTTCCATTTTAACATGCTTCTCATCAGCAGGTTATTGCCTCTTATCCAATCTGTGGGTCCAAAGTGCTAATTGCAGCCAACACAGCTGATTTGCACTATCATCAGCCAATGACATACATTCACTGTACAATATATAAGGCCTTCACGTAGATTAGGGCCCCTTTCTGATATGTTGTGCTGGACATTACTGGGGGTGAGGAGACTGCATCGTAACAGAGGGTAGATCTGTAGCAGAAACTTTTACATTGAGATGTGTGTGCTACAGGCTGCAGGTAATACACATAGGCAGAGAGTGAACACTTTGGAGGGCAACAAGCTCTAGGAGTAACTGTGGGAGCTGTGTCAACCTTGTTGTAGAGGCAGAGCCAGAGTGAGGGTACCCTTTCCACTCAAATTAAGGCATGTGTTTAAGGTAAGTATGTTAGGCAATGGTATCACTAACAGAGTACTAGGCAGCATGTTTGGAGTGCCCTTGAGCAAGATTGGGTATAAATATAAGAATATGTCCACCATTTGGGCAACTGCCAGACCATGTGTTACAGTCTGTTAGTAATTTGCAGGATGTATGACGGCAGCCCCTGTTACAAGTAGGGACTTCCAATGTGTATGTTAGCTGTGAAGCTGTGATAATCTGCACTGTGACTTTGGAAAGATTGTGTGGCGCACTCTGATATTAGTGGCCCTCATTTGCAGTATCTGAGTTGACATTGTTTGTGAATGCATAGTAATGCATGACGTGACACATTATAGTTTTACTATAGGGATATGTGAAGTGTGTTCCTACCTGCAGGCCTGTGACTTCCATCAGTGACAAGCAGACATGTCAATTGAAATGCATTGTATGGATAAAGAGTGCATGACTCAGGCATTAATTGATGGCTTCACAACACTGTAAATTCACTTCTACATACCACTGGATTTGAACCCAGGACTGTGTGTGGCAAAATTTACTGTTTGCCAGGCATTTAGCAGACTGAGCTACTGAGTCACTGCTACAGCAGGTGTATTTGCAAGATATATGTCTACACATACAGGCTGTGACAAACATTTTCTACATCCATCAGTATGTACATGGCTTTATATGGATGTATTTATGCACCAGGGTCACAACTGAACGTGTATTTTTCCATTAATGCCTTAGCAAGTGTCTTTCTACATGTTGCTGATAAAAGAGCACATTTTCCTGCTATCACAGGCCTCACATCGATTATTATGTCTTTAGCTTTCTAGTGGTGTACTATTGCAATAGAGTCCAAGGTACAGTCCCATTTTTTCCATTACTTTTTTATCACGTTTGCAAGGTTCGGCACGGTGTGCAGCTCCGCTGAAGCATGCTTACTATGCTTTGTTAAAACCACCTGTTTTAATAAAGAGTTGTGTGGCATGGCAAGATAATGCAGTGATCTATAGGTATGATGGTCTCAGGTTTGAAACATGCAACAGATGTTTATTTTGTGTGGGTGTTTTACAATTTTAAAAACACATATAGTCAAAATAGCTCTATTTAGCTGAACTTAGCAAAGAGTGAATGAGTTAATACAATTACCATCAACTGTTGATCCAGAGTAAGTATTTTCTAATTTCTTCATTTCTCATCGCTGTCTAAGGGTCTTTTTTAATCTAGGCTTAGTTAAGTTCAGCTTTAGTTAGTGACCTTGAACGAATGGCATTGTCTCTATCTATTTCATACTGAAGTTGAAATGGAAGAGTAGTGGGAGTTTTGTAAGATGAGCCATTATGTACTACATTATAGGTGAAGATGGATTAAACTTTTATCCCTGTCAGTACTGGAAAGAATCTATTTATCACAAATTCATAAGGGAAGAGACAGACTTCAGTAGTGCCTTATTGGAAGAGCTTTCTGTTGATGTGGTTTTCCCAGGTTTATCAAAGGCTTTTGATACTGTTTCCCATGGAGATGTTATGGAATTAATAGATCCTTTGTAGTTCTAATGAACACAAAATCTGTCAAAGTCAAAGCCTGTTATTAGTGGAATTGCCCATAGTCTGTGTTGGGACCATTTCTGCTTAATATTTTTATGCAGTCAAAATGGGGTAATATTGCAATTTGGTATACTAGATTTGTAAATGACTATAAAATGAGCACTGTGGTTACATCAACAGTTAACTGATAACCCCTGCAAACCCATCCCAGCTTAGCTTTATAATTGGACATTAAATAATGGCCTCACTTACAACACCAGGAAAAAAAGGCCCATAATGCACTTTGGAGAAAAGAACAATAAATATCCATGTGCCATGTATTCTAAAGTCATAGTTTATGAAGATCCGGGCACTATAGTTGACTATGAACTCAACGTTACTGTGAACACCAACAACATAATTAGATTTTATGATAAAATTAGAACTATTATAATTCAGTTATGTTAAGATGAATGGTGTTAATTTACCTTTTTAAAACCTTAGATAGATCCATTATAAAATACAATGATAGCCTTTGTAAATAAACCAGCCAACAGGTAAACATCTTCAAAATATTCAAAGATACTGTACAAAACATGTCTATGGTCTTTGTAGCTTAAAAAAAGATCATTTATTCGAATTACAGCTGTATTCAGTTTATTACAGGTCCCTCAGAAGATTATTTAATTAACTTATTTAAACTGACTTCCTGCAGGGAAAAGCTAGACATGATGGACTACCATGATCAAGAAAGAGTAAATAAATAAAATAAGTAAGCTTTGATTCCAAGATCCATAAGGATATTTATGTAGATCCCAGGAAAATAATTTTCTTGGGTGGCGAAAGCCAGGGTACCTTTAGCTAGGCTTATATAGGCCCTAGGGCCAATAGCCTAGTACCTGCCTATGAACCTATGAACCTAAATACTCATCCTTACGGATCTACATAAATACTCATCCTTATGGATCTTGGAATCAAAGCTTACTTATTTTATTTATTTACTCTTTCTTGATCATGGTAGTCCATCTAGGCCAGGGGAAAAAAACGTGATATTCATACTGACTAGGGGAAATTTGGCCAAGGGCACAAGGGAACTTCTAGTACTCTTTTTGAGCCACTGGGCAGCACCAAAAGGCTGCTGCTGGGGCTTGGGTATACTATAATGATTAAAAGCAATAATATTATTGCAGGGAGTATAGAGGATTTTGTAGTGGGGAGAAAAGCTGTTTCATTGGAGAATGGTGATACAGATGTCACAGTTGTTGTTCAGGGAGACTTGGCGACCCTAGTCTTGGTGCTAATGATGGAGAATAAGCCATGAGAAGGTGAGCTGATGCAACAGAGTGTGATAGTAATGATGTTATTTGGAGAGGAAGAGGAAAGTAATGCAGATGAAACAGCAGAAGGAATATGCTGAGAAATGGATGAGGAGAATGGGAGAGTTGAATAGGGGGTGTGTAAGGCCAGTAGTGGTGGCTTTAATAATATGCTCTGTATTAAGGGTTAAGGAGTGTAGAAAGTGAACATGTTGAAGAGCAGAATGAAAAAGTCCATTTGAAGTTTAAACAAATGACATGCAGCAGTGATTGCAGTAAATGAACAGCAGCAGGTACAAAACAAAGGAGAGCGAGTTCAGCAGGAGAAGGTGAACAAAGGCTTGCATTTTGAAGAATACCAGTGTAAGAATTAAGTTGAAAATTTAAGAAAAAATCCATTGACAGGTACTTTATTTTTGACAATATTATTACAACTCTGGGATTTAAAGTAGATGCTAAAGCAGTAATACATTTAGGGACTGACTTGTTTTGTGAAATGACTTGATTTTTTTTTGTTGTTGGCAGAACAATTTGCAAATGAATGTAAAAATGTTTTACAAGTCCTTGGAATTAATATGCTTATCAGAATTTAACTATGCAAGTGAATAGAAGCATTTTGGCATGGTTTAGAACTTAAGACTTAGATGAACATAAATTGAAAATATATATTTAAATGTATGTCATAAAGTGCATGAGATTAAAAAAAAAGTGTTGGATGAAAGAAAATTGTGGACAAGTGCTTGGGAGGCATGAATAATCCTGAATGTAGATGATGGTAAAATGGGATGACCCAAAGCATGTTTTTTTTTTTGTGATTTGCCACATCTCATATAGAATTGCAATAAAAGTGGTGTGGGCTCTGTGGAGAATATGGACATTCAAGGAAATTTGCAAACCAAATTGATTGCCTCTAATTACAGATGAAAGGGAGTATAGTAAAGAAAAGGGAAGTGGAACATACAGAAGTAAGAGAGCAAGGTGAAGAATTGTCAAACAAAGCACAAGAAGTGGAGCAGTTAGTGAGCAATAGGGCAGAGGAAACTGAGAAGGTAATTCCAAAGCAGGATTAATGCAAGAAGAAAATTATAATATAAAAGGAGACAATATAAGGAAAGAAGAGTGAAAATTGGTTTTGATGGAAAATAAATAAGATACATTGACATTGAGAAAGGAGAAGAAGAAGAAGGGGAAGAGAGTAATTTAATAGACAGCCAGAAAGCCGAGTGATGAAGTTAGTAGAAGGTAGGCTAAGGAGAAGAAAAATAAAAAAAAATGAGATAAAAAAGATGCAAAAAGGAAAAGATTAATGGGTTCATAGGCATGTACAAGGCTAGCTGCCCTTGCAGGCCATTTTTAAGTCTAGCTAGTTGACCTTCAAAGGTGAAAGTCAAACCTTGTACCTTGCGTCTAGGAGGTAAACACTTTAATCATTATATCAACCCCTCCCTAAACTAATATGGTGTCATTAAATGTAAATAGCTTAAAGAATGCTATGTGAAGAATGCTATATCCATATTAATAGTATGGATTTCATTGGAAGAATGTTAAATTTCTCTTTATATACGTCCCTGTGCCTGGTTAATTATTCATCCTGCCAAAGATGCAAAAATATTATCAGTATTTGTCAGGGGATGCTGCGGAGTTAATACTACTACTGTTGATGATGATGATAATAGTAATAATAATAATAATAGTAATAATAATAATAATAATAATAATAATAATAATAATAATGATAGTCTCCCCTAGCTTATTTAGCATAGGTCCTATCCACTACTCCAGACTGAAAGTACTTCACTCATACCTTGTGACTATAAAACAAAGTACTATCCATCAAAATAAAAGATGCTTTCATAGACAAATTCTTTACCTCCATCATCTCTGTGTGGAGACATCTACCATAACCTGGATCCTTTTCCTGCTCAGACATACTCAATATTGTCTAAAACCTTGACATTTGTTATAGTAAACCTTTGTAGCGTATACAAGAAAATGATACACCTTCATGCCTGGATAACTTATTCTACTCCAGATGTTTTAGCTGCCACAGAAACATCCTTGGTAGCTTAGATCGTCTTCATACAAAACAAATCAAATCCATTCATTCTCTATGGCTTTCAAAGCAAAATAAACACATCATAACTGAAAGGGATAAGGCATGGAAAGATTAGGTAAAGCTAAATACCCTCCCTTACCCACAACTTTTCAGGCAACTCCATAGTCAAGTAAAAAAATCAAGAAATCAATGACAAAAAACAATTTTATTCACTCCTACAAAAGGATCATAAAAATATTCCCCAGAATTCTGGCATCCTATAACTTTCCTACTTAACACAGGAATGGAAAAAGACCAAAACCCATCTCCTAAAACCTTCACTACTCATACAGCAAGTATGTGTAACACTTTCTGTACCAAGAGCATTGTCAGCTTAAACTTAACCACTACACAACCATTCTCCTCTTCCTCCAAATCACTTCTATCACCATGCATAGAGATCTCTCGTCTCCTAGCACCACAAACTATTCTCATCCTACTACTATACTACCTGAGTCCAACCAAACATTTGAAGCCAGTGCTTCTTCCCTCCTTTACCTTAGAACCAGTCCCCACTTCCTTTACAAAAAAAAAAAAAAAACTTTTACAAAAGCTTCTGCAGGTAAACTCCCCTAGAACACCTTAGATTAGCTGCAGAGAACATAGCCTATCCTATTAGTATTCTTATTAATAGAACTATTCTGTAATCCTATGTCCCTATCATATGGAAAAAGTCCTGCATCACTTCCCTGCACAAAGAGGCAACTCTACCGACATGTCAAACTTTTGTCCAATTGCCATTTTGTCCCCTCTCTCAAAAAAATCGGAAAATGTGTACATAAACAGCTTCTTAACCATCTCCTTCATAATCATCTGTTAACATCTATACAACCTGACTTTTGGCCAGTCCACAGTACCCCAACTGCTTTATTATTCTTTATGGATACTGTAAATAAGGCTAGAGATACAGGCAAATGTTTCTCTTCTCTATTCTTTAATTTGTCAAAGGTATTTGATACTGTTTCTTATTCTAAACATCTGTATTGACTAGCCATGCTTGGTCTATCACTTCCTACTCTTCAATGATTCACTAGCTAACTATCAAGCAGGCAGCAACCTGTAAAATAGCAGGGCTGTTTTTCACCATACCTGACCAACATTACTGGCACCCCTCAAGGCTCTATTCTTGGTCCTTTTCTCTTCAGTACTTTCATTAATAATTTTCACATTTCTTCATGTCAAAGCTCCCTTATTCAATACTCAGACAATTCTACCATCATCTACTCATCAGATAGTTTCCCCTACCTTCAACACGCAACATAGGTTTTAGTTCTATTCAGATTTGGTAATTTTTGATGTATCTGGAGCTTTTCTCCCTGGGTCTCTGCTAAAAATGGGTACTTTTAACCCAGTTGGAACTTCCTGATAAACAGATGCCTAAATAAAACATTTGTAGCATTTATTTATTTGTCTTTTTTGACCAGGAAAGCCTGGGCTGAGCCCATTTTTAGGGGAGGCCCAGGGAGAAAAGTTCCAGCATAATACATTTATATTAACAACTGAATTTCATACAGTTCTCAGAATAACAGCAGTTATATTTCTTATGAAACAGCAAGGATAATTACAAAACAATCCAAAGAAAAGCTCGTGCTATGCCTAATCCCAGCTCTCGTCAAGCAAATCAAGTAACAAAGAAAAAACGTCGCTGGGAACTGCTGCTGTGTAAATCAAAATAAAATTTATTAAGACACAAGTAAAAACAAAGTAAGCGCTTTCGGGCCAAAACCCTTCATCAGACAAAGTACTACAAACTAACAGTTCATATTTAAAATACTTAACAACCAATAAGGGTTCAATAAAAAGCCCGCCTATTTCTAAGGGCCGGCTTAAGGGGTACTACATCATTAAGCCCTGGATCTATGTGTGCTGTTAATTCTAAAATCCATCTCGACTCCATTGCCTCGGTCTTTAACCTGATATCACCTCCTCTTTTATTCAAAAAGACATTCACAATCACTCTAAATTTAAACTGATGAGTCGGATTATCCTTAATATGATTGTAAAGGACATTGTGTTCATCACAATTCCTGATGGATGAAAGATGTTGCAAGATCCTAACCTTCAGCATGTTATTTGTTTTGCCAACATAATAACTTGAACATGATACACAGTCAGCCAGATACACAACATCAGTGGTCCTACAGGTGGCTCTGCCCTTCAATAATAAGCTCCTACCTGTAGAGGGATGTATAAAAATTGTTTCCCTATTGATAAAACCACAGGCCTTACAACTGCCGCATGGAACAGTGCCCTTAGATCTAGGTAAGCATTTAACATCACTGTTCTCCCTATCATGACAAAGTATGTCTTTAAGATTCTTATTTCTCTTATAGCAGAACTGTGGACTAACCCCTACTATGTCCCTTAAGCTGTTATCACTGGTGATGATATTCCAATTCTTGCTAATGATGTCACACCCTTTAACATTGCTTCCATAAGTCAGCAAGACCCTTGGCTTATTCGTTCTAACTCTGTCATTTTTGTTACCCTTCTGCATTGTAGTGGCATTAAGCCAAGGCTTGTACTTGTTCTGTCTACTCTCAATACCTCTATCTACCGCTCCTTCAACCAAATTATTCCTATAGCCCCTATCCTGAAAACACTTCTTCAAATGAACAATCTCTTTATCAAACTGTTCATCCACCAAACTAATCCTAGATATCCGTCCCACCTGTCCCTGCACTATATTAGGGAAAGTGAATCTTGGATGCATGCTGTCAAATGAGAGTAATGAGTTCTTCCAGCTCTCTTTTCTAAACAATCTTGAGCTAAAGCCATTCTCTGTCAACTCAACAGTAACATCCAAAAAATCCAAAGCTACATATGAGCTTTTGACATCAAATTTCAGAAATGAAGTTGTGGAATGCAAATATTCCATGAAGAGGGTTAACTTCTGTTCATCCCCCTTCCATGAAATAAAAATGTCATCTACAAAACGTAGATAAACCCCTATATATTGGTTCCAATCACTGTTGCCCAAGACATGACGCTTCTCCCAAAAAGAGAGGACCAGGTTGGCATAAGTGTTAGCACAGGAGGTGCCCATGGCTACCCCCCTGTGCTTGCCTATAAACAGAACCATTACTCATAAAGACATTGTTCTCTAACACCAAGGTCAGTAACTCTCGTATAACAAACAGGTCTTTCTCAGCTACTCCCATTTCCCGTAGAAGCCCTATACTAGCTTCTGTGCCATATTCATTCCCTGTCATGGTAAATAGACTGTGGACATCTAGAGTGACTAACATTGATCCCATAGAGGAACCTTCCCTATTCATCTCACCTAAAACGGTGAGAAAATGACCTGTGTCCTTCAAAACATTACCTATATTATCAACATACGGTCTAAGAATATGTTCCAACCATATGGATAGGTTCTCAGTGACCCACCCCCTGCCCGAAACAATAGGTCTAAGGGGTGGGTCTGTTAATGACTTATGTACCTTAGGTAGAGCCTTGAACACAGGAATAACTGGTTTCTCTATGGTGAAAAAATCTAAGAGCTCCTGTGTTATGTACAAATGTGCAAATAACCAACCTATGCGTCTATGGACCTTGTCTATTATACTCATGACCTCAACAGGGTTTAATAGTTGATAAACCTCCCTCTCCGATAACAGTCCTAACATCTTGCCATTATACCAATCGGTGTCAAGTACCACAACTCCTCCTCCCTTGTCTGCCATTTTTATTGTTAGATCCAAATTATTGCTGAGTTCCTCAAGAGCTTGTTTGTGCTCAAAATTTAAATTATAAAATCTATCTCTCCCTTTCTTTTGTAAAAATGTTATTAGGTCACTCTCACATTTGTTAATGAAAAGATGAAGTGCAGGTGAAAAAGGTGGAACGAAACAGCTAGGTTTGCGTAAACCTGTGTTCGGACTGTTGACCCCCCCCAAAAAACTTTCGTAACATAACATTTCGACAAAACAACATTAGATCCATGACAATATCACTATAAATACAAGCCTTGCTTGGTATGAATGTGAGGCCCTTGTTCAAAACATATAACCGTTCAGTGCTCAAAGTATATCTAGACAAATTAAAAACAATACCAATGTCAAAAGAAGAAGAAGTCAGTCCAAAGTCCTCCTCTTGTTCATGGAGTCCCTGTCGTCGCTCCGTGATCGTTTCCAAGGACCCTTCCTCCTCATGTTCATAAGTAACATGCCCAAAAAATGACTCTGCCCTGACTGAACTTTAGGGCGAGCTCCCAAATTTTGATCATTGGGCACTGGATTAATATGTGTGCGAATAGGTGGCTCGACTACAAGAGGGGATAGGGATGGTTCCCCAGCACAAATACCGGTTTTACAGAGTGATATTCGCACACATATTAATCCAGTGCCCAATGATCAAAATTTGGGAGCTCGCCCTAAAGTTCAGTCAGGGCAGAGTCATTTTTTGGGCATGTTACCTGCGAACATGAGGAGGAAGGGTCCTTGGAAACGATCACGGAGCGACGACAGGGACTCCATGAACAAGAGGAGGACTTTGGACTGACTTCTTCTTCTTTTGACATTGGTATTGTTTTTAATTTGTCTAGATATACTTTGAGCGCTGAACAGTTATATGTTTTGAACAAGGGCTTCACATTCATACCAAGCAAGGCTTGAATTTATAGTGATATTGTCATGGATCTAATGTTGTTTTGTCGAAATGTTATGTTACGAAAGTTTTTTGGGGGGGTCAACAGTCCGAACACAGGTTTACGTAAACCTAGCTGTTTCGTTCCACCTTTTTCACCTGCACTTCATCTTTTCATTAACAAATGTGAGAGTGACCTAATAACATTTTTACAAAAGAAAGGGAGAGATAGATTTTATAATTTAAATTTTGAGCACAAACAAGCTCTTGAGGAACTCAGCAATAATTTGGATCTAACAATAAAAATGGCAGACAAGGGAGGAGGAGTTGTGGTACTTGACACCAATTGGTATAATGGCAAGATGTTAGGACTGTTATTGGAGAGGGAGGTTTATCAACTATTAAACCCTGTTGAGGTCATGAGTATAACAGACAAGGTCCATAGATGGATAGGTTGGTTATTTGCACATTTGTACATAACACAGGAGCTCTTAGATTTTTTCACCATAGATAAACCAGTTATTCCTGTGTTCAAGGCTCTACCTAAGGTACATAAGTCATTAACAGACCCACCCCTTAGACCTATTGTTTCGGGCAGGGGGTAGGTCACTGAGAACCTATCCATATGGTTGGAACATACTCTTAGACCGTATGTTGATAATATAGGTAATGTTTTGAAGGACACAGGTCATTTTCTCACCGTTTTAGGTGAGATGAATAGGGAAGGTTCCTCTATGGGATCAATGTTAGTCACTCTAGATGTCCACAGCCTATTTACCGTGATAGGGAATGAATATGGCACAGAAGCTAGTATATGGCTTCTACGGGACATGGGAGTAGCTGAGAAAGACCTGTTTGTTATACGAGAGTTACTGACCTTGGTGTTAGAGAACAATGTCTTTATGAGTAATGGTTCTGTTTATAGGCAAGCACAGGGGGTAGCCATGGGCACCCCCTGTGCTAACACTTATGCCAACCTGGTCCTCTCTTTTTGGGAGAAGCGTCATGTCTTGGGCAACAGTGATTGGAACCAATATATAGGGGTTTATCTATGTTTTGTAGATGACATTTTTATTTCATGGAAGGGGGATGAACAGAAGTTAACCCTCTTCATGGAATATTTGCATTCCACAACTTCATTTCTGAAATTTGATGTCAAAAGCTCATATGTAGCTTTGGATTTTTTTGGATGTTACTGTTGAGTTGACAGAGAATGGCTTTAGCTCAAGATTGTTTAGAAAAGAGAGCTGGAAGAACTCATTACTCTCATTTGACAGCATGCATCCGAGATTCACTTTCCCTAATATAGTGCAGGGACAGGTGGGACGGATATCTAGGATTAGTTTGGTGGATGAAGAGTTTGATAAAGAGATTGTTCATTTGAACAAGTGTTTTCAGGATAGGGGCTATAGGAATAATTTGGTTGAAGGAGCGGTAGATAGAGGTATTGAGAGTAGACAGAACAAGTACAAGCCTTGGCTTAATGCCACTACAATGCAGAAGGGTAACAAAAATGACAGAGTTAGAACGAATAAGTCAAGGGTCTTGCTGACTTATGGAAGCAATGTTAAAGGGGTGTGTGACAACATTAGCAAGAATTGGAATATCATCACCAGTGATAACAGCTTAAGGGACATAGTAGGGGTTAGTCCACAGTTCTGCTATAAGAGGAATAAGAATCTTAAAGACATACTTTGTCATGATAGGGAGAACAGTGATGTTAAATGCTTACCTAGATCTAAGGGCACTGTTCCATGCGGCAGTTGTAAGGCCTGTGGTTTTATCAATAGGGAAACATTTTTTATACATCCCTCTACAGGTAGGAGCTTATTATTGAAGGGCAGAGCCACCTGTAGGACCACTGATGTTGTGTATCTGGCTGACTGTGTATCATGTTCAAGTTATTATGTTGGCAAAACAAATAACATGCTGAAGGTTAGGATCTTGCAACATCTTTTATCTATCAGGAATTGTGATGAACACAATGCCCTTTACAATCATATTAAGGATAATCCGACTCATCAGTTTAAATTTAGAGTGATTGTGAATGTCTTTTTGAATAAAAGAGGAGGTGATATCAGGTTAAAGACCGAGGCAATGGAGTCAAGATGGATTTTAGAATTAACAGCACACATAGATCCAGGGCTTAATGATGTAGTACCCCTTAAGCCGGCCCTTAGAAATAGGCGGGCTTTTTATTGAACCCTTATTGGTTGTTAAGTATTTTAAATATGAACTGTTAGTTTGTAGTACTTTGTCTGATGAAGGGTTTTGGCCCAAAAGTGCTTACTCTGTTTTTACTTGTGTCTTAATAAATTTGATTTTGATTTACACAGCAGCAGTTCCCAGCGACGTTTTTTCTTTGATAATTACAAAACAGGTATATACAATGAAGTATTTACATTAACAATTATATGTCTGTACAGTTGTTCCAGCTGCAAAATCTTGTGGAAGTAAATGGATTGATACTGCAGAAGGCAAAACATTGTTGAGAAAAAGTTTAGTGTTCTTATATTTTAGTAAAGAAAGGTTTGCAAGGAGTTCAAGATACGTAATGAAGAAGTTTTAAAATTATGTAGGAAGGGAGAGTTTAGTATTGTATAGGTTTATAAAGTGTTCAAGAGATATAATGAAATAAGTTATACAATTATGAAGGAGAGGAGACGAGGGGACACATTAGTGTATAGGGGGATAGTGATAAAAGCATATGATTGGGAGAGCATGGTATAGGTTTAGTTCTATTTAGACTGCCAATTCCAAATTGCTGTATCTAGAAGATTTATAACTTATGTATACAGGGGATGCATGAGAGGGGTAGAGGTGTTGATGGAAACAGTTAGAAAAAGAGCAAGATGTGAAATGTTGTTTAAGTGGGGGGGTAATAAGTGATGTATTGATTCAAGTGCAGGAGGCAAAGTTGTTAAGGGTACAATGATTCAAATTCAGGGGGTAAAAAGTTAGTGATAAGCAATAAGAAGTTTGTGCTTTCCGTAGAGGTCTCAGCCTGGTGATGAACATGAGCATGACCAGAATTGAGTGAATTATTGTTTGACCTAGATTTTTTTAGCTCAGGAGTTTGTTAATAATTTTTACTTATGTAGGGATGGTGTTCCACATTTTGGAGATGTAACACAAGTATAGTGAGTCCCCTGATGAATTATTTGCTTTAGTAGTGCTTAGCAGAAATGTATCACCAGAGGTCCCTTTTGGGGGTATAGGGCATTAATATGTTTTTTTAATGCAGGGCACTTTTCAGGAAAATATATCAGTCTGTATGCTATAACTAGCTGAGAGTATGGTATGTAGTTGTTAAGCTCCAGCCAGTTTATTAGCTGCTTTAAGGCTTGACAGTGGTAAGCTTAATTTGCAGTGTTGGTAGCAAATTCAGCTACTTTGTTGTAACAGGAGGCTAGTTTGGATTTTAGTGCAGAGCTTAGGCTTGTACGGATAGGTGAGGTATATAAGAGTGCTGGAAGCAAATAAGATCAGGCTAGGGTTTTTCTTGCTGGGTCTGTAAGGTACTATTTTGCTCTGTAAAGGGAGCCAAGTTTCTGGTGGGTCTGTTTAATTATTTGAAGAATATGCTGATCAAATTTAAAATGATCTGTTACAATGCCCAGTAATTCAGTCTGTGGTACTACCTCAATTTTTGTATTATTTACAGATGTATACAAAAAGATTGTTTCTGATGGAGATAATGTTTTAAGGTGAAGAGCATCAGTTTTCTTTTATTGGGATTAAGGAGTAGGTTTGAATTTTTCAGCCAAGGTTCAATAGAAAAGAAAGAAATTTGAGTGATTTTTTGTAGTCCGGATATTGTGGTAGCTGTACATATTAAATTTGAATCATCTGTGCATTGAGCAGTCTGTGTATTGAGCAACTATGATAATGCTCCAAATCAGGGAAAAAGCTAAGTGCCATTCTGATGTAAGGAAGGTGCTTAACAAAATGTTTAGCACCTTCTAGCACTAGCATGCTCTCGTCTTACTACAGAAAGCTGTAATACATTTCACTGTCAAAGAAAATGAAGAAAAATAAAGTGTGGCAGTGTGAAGTATTTAACAGCTTTTAAAGATGTTCATTCATCAGAGGGATATAGCTTATGGCTGCTGTCTTTTTACAATGCTAACCAATTTATGGCTTTCAAAGCTGTAAAATATTTTGCACTCCTAATTTTTTGTAACTAGGGGCAGCTAAATTTGCAAATGCTACAAAGAATTATGAGCAGGTCTCTCCAATCATGACTTGATAAATGTTTTTAACGTAGATGTCAAGATTCACCTCTTCAGATTAGTTTTGTTCTGCACTCAAGGTGAAACATAGGATGTGAGAGTGTTCTTGTTCTTTCCTCGGCTCCGTGTTGCAAGCTCTGCATCGAGAAGAAGCTCGAGACAACCTAATACCCACAATCCCCCTCTGCCTTTACCTCAGATCTAGTTTGCCGCTGCAGCGTCACTGGGTCGAGCTCGAGCACCTAAGATAAGATTAAGAATTTATTCTTGTGTTTTTCTTAGTAATTTTATTATAAAAGTTTGTTAGTGACATAGTGTGTGTGTGTGGTAAGGTTGAGGATTCTCGGTTCCGTTAAGTTTATTTAAAACTTATTAGAGTTCTCCTCGGGCCTACCACCCTTACTTGGATTTGACTACGGATTGACTTCCTTACTGGATTCGACAATTTCACGGACTTGACTTCTTTACTGGACTTGACTTTTCAGTTTCTATTTAGAGTCAGCTGTCTGAAAAGGCTAAATGGGCTTTTAAGCGTTGCCAATGTGGGCAAAAGATGTCAGTTACTGACAATCATAGTTCCTGTCTACTGTCTTGGCCCTCTCCATCTGCAAGAAGACTGCTGTATTTGTGATTCGTTGAGTGGGAGGGTCATGACAGATAGGCGCAGGAAACTCATGGATAGGGTTTGTTAAAACCTACCTTTCAAGAGGCTCTGGATGCTTCAGACCAGGCATCCAAATCCTCGAAGGAATCGGAGCCCAGGTCATCAGCTCCGAGCTCTTCAGCTAAAGTTAGATCACCGGTTCCACAGACTTGGGGCCGGTGTTCAACTGTTGTCAGTTTCCGAGCCTCGAGTCTTGGAACCGGTGATGGAGCTCCCTCCCCCGACACTGTTGAGGTCGGCTCCGTCTTCGATTTCTTCGACCCGTTCTTCCAGGCCCCTCTGATACTGATGTGGTGCAGAAGTTAATGGAGAATACGGCCTTATCCAAACTCATCTCGGTCTCCTCTCAATTGGTGTCGAGACTTGAAGGCCTGCCACTGTCTCCATCTGTTCCTCCTCCGAGACCTGTCCAGTCTTCGGAGCCGGAAGAGGCTGAGCTGCTGATTGTGGAGCCCTCGGTGCCAGAACCGTCCTTTTCTCGGCCGGCTCCGTTCACCTCGACTGGATCCAAGATCCATCCTAGTCGGACCGATGTTTCGTTCCGACTCTCCCTCTTGGGGCCTCGGCTCGGATCGACTCGGTTCCGTGCCTGTTTCGATTCTTCCCATTTCTTCGAACCGGGAGATACCTCGACTCAGGACCCGGGCTTTCGATCTCATGAGGAAGGTGTTGTCTACCCAGACAACCACATCAGCAGATACAGCTTCTCCTCCCCATAAAGGTCCGTTATCCTCCTCTGCACCCGTGGCTACAGCTAAGCGTCGAGCACCTGTGTCTCAGCCACCCCTGGAGGGTGCCTCTTCCTCGGAGGCTTCTTCGGATGTCCCCCCCGAAGAAGTCCCTAGGAAAAGATTGTGTAAGAGGAGACACTTAGATTCTCCACAAGAATCTTTGACATCCGATACTGACTTGGATGAGTCAGAAGGGTCCCCAAAGTCACCTTCAGAAGATGTCTCCTTTTCTGACATCTTGGAGATCCTAAAGCAGAGAGGTGACTGGCAGTCCCTCCCTTCTGAGGATGAGTCAGTCTTGCTGATGGCATTTGGTGCTCGCCCTTCCTCCTCCTGGGTCACTCCGTTCGATGAATTAATGGAGCTGATTGCTCGAGTGGGAGGCTCCTGACACGGTGGAGCCAGTCCCTAGGAAGCCTAATAAATACATTACTGCACCCCAGGACAAGGCTTATTTGACAAAAGGAGTTCCAGTGGACGCTATGGTGGTGGCAGCAAAGGAGATGTTGGAATCTTCCTCATCTGTCCATCCGCCTAACAAAGATTCTAGGACTATGGACAGGTACGGGAAGCATTTTTAGTTCAGCGGCTTTTTCTATGCGATCCCTGAACTATTTGACCCACTTTACACATCTACAGAGGATCTAATCAAAGAGTTGGGAGATACCCTCCAGGGTACTACAGATGCTGCTGTTTCAGAGAAAGTTACAGCACATCTCAATACCCTTACATCCATTGTTAACTCATCCATGAGGCTGATCTCATGGCAGCAGCTTCAGCGATTGCTCTTCAAGACAATCCTGGATGCGCTTATGTTCATTTGCGAAGCCTTCAAGTCTTCCTTTACTAACGCCCCATTTGATGGTGCCACTCTCTTTGGCCCAAAAGTAAAGGAGACCCGTGTGAACAGGAGGGAAAGACTCTGTCTGCTGTCGGAGTCCATTCTTCCACCCCATCCAGACCCAAAGGGCAGCGCTGTGGGAAAATGTGGTTTGAAAACCCCAAGGATCTTTCCCAGGCATGCAGGGTGATGCCCCTCTAGAGGCAGAGGAGGGGCAGAGGTGGAAGACGCCCCTGCCGGCAGAGGGGTCCAAACCAAGGTGACAGGGATACACCCCTGGAAAACCTTTCCAGCACTCCTGAGAGGAGGCCCGACTGTCCTGCTCTGGAGGCAGTCGGGGTCGCTTAGCTTTATACCCTCAGGCCTGGCAAAACATTACTACAGACAACTGGGTAAAAGCGTTGTTACCAGAGGTTACAGAATACCATTCCTATCCACCCCATTCCAAAGACAAGACTCCCAGATGTGCCCCATCTAGATCCAGCAGCTATAGAAATTTCAAAGCTGCTAGAAAAAGAGTCATCCAACCAGTCCCAGCGGACCAAATAGGATTCGAACTTACTCAAGGTTCTTTTAGTTCCAAAGAAGACAGGGGACTGGAGGCCGATTCTGGACCTAAGCAACCTCAACACCTTCGTCAAGAAAGAAAAGTTCAATGGTCACGCTTCAATCGATCCTTCCATTCTTACAGAAGGGCGACTGGATGTGCTAAATAGATCTGAAGGACGCATACTACCACATCAAAATGGCCACAGAGATCATTTGCCAGTCACTATCAGTTTCGAGCCCTGCCCTTTGGTCTGCCCTCAGCCCCCAGGGTTTTCACCAATTGCATGGCAGTGGTAGCGTCTCATCTGAGTCGCGTAGGATTCCAGGTGTTTCCGTATCTGGACGCCTGGCTCCTTTCTGCCACCACCGGCGTCTACAGATACAGGCCAGAGAATACACACTACATCTTTGTGTTCACCTCGAATTTCCGTAAATTTGAAAAATCTTTACTACAGCCATCTCTTATTCATAGGAGCGAATTAGATACATCAGTTAATTCTAAGGCTTCCTCCAGAAAGGATAGCTTCACTTCAAACACACATATCTCTTCTTCTGTCATCCAGAAAATCCTCAGCAAAACTAGTACTAAAGGTTTTGGGCCTCATGGCAGCTTCTCTCATTGCGATACCATTGGGAAGACTGCACATGAGAGTTCTACAATGGCTACTGTTTGCACAATGGTCTTTCCAACATCTACCTCTGACACACGAAATTCTGATTACAAACACATGCAAGTCGCACCTAGTCTGGTGGCTTCAGACTTGCAACCTTTCCAGAGGAAGACCATTTGTGCTACTGATAGGGTGGGGGCATCTTTCAGGGACAGACAGTCCAAGGCGAATGGACCAATTTAGAGTACAATCTGCACATCAATGTTCTGGAGTTGAGGGCAGTGTTTCTAGCGTTGCAGCACTTTGCTCCCCTTCTTCCTCTAGGGACTATTGCAATTCAGACGGACAACATGTCTGTAGTCTGGTACATAAACAAGCAGGGGAACCAAGTCCTATCAGCTATGCAGAGAGGCCATGAGAATTTGGCAATGGGTGGAGTCCACTGATAGCAACTTACATCCCGGGTCATCCAACGTCATAGCCGACAGGCTGAGCAGAGCAATCCTGTTGCCGCGTGGTCCCTAAAACAGTCAGTTGCGAAGAAGATTTTTTGCAAGTGGGGCCAGCCTTCCTGCGATCTGTTTGCGTCTCCAGTGAACGCCAAATGCAGGAGCTATTTTGCCCTATTAGGAAGTCCCCAGGGATGCACTAGTTCACGATTGGCCCCGGGCCTCCTGTATGCTTTTCCTCCTTTAAGTTTCTGAAGAAAGCCAACAACCTGCAAAGGACGATCATCCTCATTGTCCCATTCTGGCCTCGTCAAATTTGGTTCCCCTTTCTTCTGACACACCCTGGATCCTGGACCCAGAGCCAGATCTACTGACTCACCCCACCCCTCGCTCTTGTCCCTCCATCTAGCAGCTTGGCTGCTCCCTACTTAGCCAGGTCTGATCTTCTTTCACCTGCAGTTCAGAATATACTAGTGGCTTCTCATAAAGCTTCCACTACTAAGACCTACACTAGTAAATGGAAGCGCTTTGTATTTTGGGCAAATACACAGCAATTGGACCCTGTCATAGCTCCTTTAAACAAAATCTTGGAGTTTTTAACAGAATTGTTCCACCAAGGTGCTTCTCCTGCTACTTTAAGAGTGCAATTGGCTGCCATCTCCAACTTTCATGTGGAAGAATGTGGGGCTCCTGTTATGGCCCACAGACTTTGTAAGGCCTTTTAAAAGGGTCTTTTCATATTAGACCACCAGTTAGATCTCCTACATCCCCTTGGAGTCTAAACCTCTTATTATCTAAATTGATGTTACCCCATTTGAACCAGCCTCCTCTTGTCCATTGAAGTATTTGTCGTGGAAGACCCTCTTCATGGTAGCCATTACATCCGGTATCTGAGCTTCAGGCTCTCACCGTTAAACACCCTTATTTAATCTTTCACTCTGACAGAGTATCTCTTCGCACTAATTCATCCTTTCTTCCCAAAGTTTGCTCTATTAATAATATTAATCAATCCATTGAATTACCCACCTTTTTCAAGAAGCACTCCAATAAAATGGAGTATATGTTGTTGGATGTCCACAGACAACTTAGATTTTACTTGGATAGAACAAAAGATCACAGAAAATCTGATCAACTTTTTGTAGCCTTTGCTGATAGCAGGAAAGGTGTAAAGAACTCTTTCTAAATGGTTAACTGATTGTATTATCTATGTTTATGAAACCCAAAGGACATTCTACAAGATCAGTGTTACCATTAGACGCTAAAACCACATACATTCATTTCTCATTACAAGGTAGACAAGGTTTCTAGGGACAGGGCAACCTTTGGTTCCGCCGTGAGTTCCTCAGGAACATGGAGCTACTCACATATAGAAGTTGTCCTTGTATTCATCTCGCCTTTGTTCCCCTCAGGAAGAACGTTCATTTTGGTGCCTGGTCTGGGTTATTCTGCTTCTGCATTGCAGTTGTTGTATATATGATATACATGTATATATATATATATATATATATATATATATATATATATATATATATATAGATAGAAGTATTTTTGTGTCTATGTGAGTTTTGGCATGAATGTGTCTCTCTCTGACTGCTGGTTTGCTTGCAAACTAGATCTGAGGTAAAGGCAGAGGGGGATTGTGGGTATTAGGTTGTCTCTGCAGAGCTTGCAGAACAAAGGCAAGATGAACACTCCACATGGAACGTTATGGTAAGGACATAACTTCTATTTGTTGGAATCAGTCCCAGGACTGCTACAGGATCTTGGTCTAGCAGTATATGGTCTTAAACCTCTGTATTAAGCTGCCAGACTTCTAACATATTCAGTGGTTTGTAGGAAAATAATTCCTCTTATATAGAAATTGTAAACAAAGCAGCTTCTGCATGCAACTCATCTTATGTTTCATTCCTGATTTTTTATTTATTTATTTATCTTTTGTTGACCGGGAAAGTCTGACTAGGTTCCACAGAGCCTGTTTTCAGTGGAGGCCTGGGGAGAAATGCTCCAGATGCATGTCTTTGGAATGTGGGAGGAAACCGGAGTACCCGGAGGAAACCCACACGAACACAGGGAGAACATGCAAACTTCACACAGAAGGCAACCCAGCCGAGAATCGAACCGGAGAACCTCTTGCTGTTAGGTGACAATGTTAACCACTGCACCACTGTGCCGCCCAATCTGATACATCTGGAGTGATGAAATATTTTTTCAATTTGGTTCATACTGTTCAGCTCTAAGCACATTAGATTACTATTTGTAAATGTATCAACATAAACAAGAAAGGCACCGATCCTTGAAACAATTGCAATATGCGTAGATACATTTTGGAGAATCTAAATGTATATTGTGTTTATATTGGTATGACCTACATGACTTCTGCTTATTTCACTTGTAACTCTACTTTTGTGGTCCATATTGCTGTCTGTACAGTGTATGAGAATTTCTGCACTGGAAGAACTATACATAGGTTAAGGGACATAATTTATCAGCATCAGTATGCTATTAAAAATAGTAACACTGAATGTTTTGTGAAAGCACTTGAAGGAATGTAGTGGTTTTAAGAAATGTATGTCTTTTGTACTTGATTGATTGTGCTACAGACAATGTGAGATGGGGTAATAATGGGGATTTTTTAGAATATTTGGCAATTAAAGTTTGATGCATGTTACAGCAAATTACTAATAAGTTCTGTAAACTTTGTGTGATAAAACAAATTAAGGAATAAGTTTGGTCAGCTGATTTAATTCTGACTATTTAACAGTCAGCTGATATGTATCATTTTGTCTGATGAGGTCTCTCGTCTAATTCAGTGATTTATTTTAAGTGAGATGAAAGCACTATCCTGTACTTAATTTTATTATTTTTATTACAATTTTTTGGTATCTACTGGTCGTTCTTTACATTAACTTATATTGTGTGATTTTTATTTTTCTGAGGAAAATGTGTTTTTTTTTCTGAAATATTATGTTTAATAGGAAACTAAATGTTTTTGAGTGGGCTTTGCATTTCTAAGTGAATATTGGTGTTTAAATACTTTTGTAAAGTTTTTGTGTCGAAGGACTGTTTTTTTTACTATTTTTTTCCAAGTGTTGTAGGTTTGTATGTCAGGGGCAGGATATTGTGCTTGTGGGGCACTGGCAGTAGTTACTTATTACAGAACCACTTATTCTCTACTTACTATTTATCTATTTATTTTTTAAAGTGTTTATTGGATTGTCAGTTTGTAAAATAATCACAACAATATTTACCATCAGAGATCTGAGAACGTAATAAATGAAAGAAATTTCAACTAAACCTCACACACTTACCATTTATTGACTTGTTCAAGCCCCTGTATCCCTGTTTGAGGTCTCATCCTGTGCTTAACCTATGGAGCAGCTACCAGAAAGAAAGTTGTCAGGGAGTCATCATATGTCAGCCTGACTCCTGTTGTGCCTCAGCCACTGGTGGGTGATTTTGCTGTTGACCACTCCTGCTTCCTCAGACCATTCATCTATTTCACTTGGTCCCTCTGATGTTGTACCTACAACTATCAAGAACTGTGGGTAGACATGTCCTCTATGGCTGTAGAAATACCCCTGGTGGGCAGTGGAAACATCACTTTTTTTTGGCCGCCGGGGAATTGCCATGTGAACGTCCTTCATTCAGTTGGGATAGGGACACTGATTCTGATACCAATGTTGGCCTTTTTTTTCAGGGAGTTTCCCAGGAATAGTGAGCATAATCAGTAAATCTTGCTAAGGAACTCATTTCTGCCTTTGTTTTGCCTGTTGCTTCTTTAAGCAAGAAAAAGAAAAGAGTTCCCTCTCCTTCTGACTTTACTTTTCAGTCCGAAGAGCAAGCAGTGAATGGGTACGGTTTTATGTCAGGAATTTCTTTCCAGTCTGAACATTCTGATTCTAAGGAAAGTATGATTTCAGAATTCTGGCTTGAAGAACTATATTTTTCTAAGTCTATCATAGATGGAGGATTTTCAGTAGGAGCACAGTGAAATTCCTATTGCACAGAAAATGTGTTATGATTTGTTACAATTGGAAATGCCTAAATTAGCAGCTGTCTCTCCTGTTTTGCTACTTTAGAGAATGTTTTCTCACTGTTTCTAATTTCCATAAGAGTCAATCTCCTGCTGCTGGGATATCTGACAGGTTATATAGTATCTCAAAGTCATAAGCATTGGTTTTCTAACACTAAAACATAGCTAGCGGTAATTTCCTTATCCAAAGCTGTTTGTGCTAAACAAATTGTTGCATCTAACCCTATTTTCTCTGACAAGCATGGGAAAGCTTTTGACAAGTTGGGAAAGAAAGTATTCTTCTGCTCCTTTAACTTTCAGAATTTTAAACTGTAAGTTCTTATGTTAAACTTTTTTATTATTATCTTTTGAGAACATGCAAATATTTATAGTTAATCTTCTCTGTCCTGAGGTAAAAGAAATGTCTTTGAATGTCTCACATTATCTGCTTTTCATGTTAGTAAGCATCTTTTAAAATTTGCTAGTGATGCTGTTGATACTACAACCCGAGCCACTGCTTCTGGATCAGTAAAGACACAATTTGCTTGGCTTCATTCTCAGAACATTCCTGAAGATGTTAAGGCTGACATTTTAAATTCCCTGTCATGAAAGGAGATACTGCCAGCACAGCTATCTTGAATTATTTTGTAAATAATTTTATGTCATTTGTGAATATCAGCATGATCTATATAAGATGCTTGTGTTACAAATGTATTAGAACTGTATGTCATATAAGATGGTTTGTACAGACGTGTGCTGAAGAGATATTTTGTAGAGTGCTTGTGCTTAAAATTTAATCACAGCGTGCCCTGCTGGAATAAAACAGAAATGTACATGCACTGTTGCAACTGTTTAAATGTATATATTTTAACAGTGGGATCTGGAACACAGGAGATTAACTTCAGTCCAACAAAACATCAGAAAAATAGCTGAAATTAAATTAGTTTATGGATATGCAATAAAATATGATACCTTTTAGTTTCAATGCAGCAAGGGGACACAATGTCTAAAACTAGGGAACTTTCTGTATTGTATTGGGAGTGTTTTATTGTTTTATTACTTCCATCATTGGCCAAAGATCTGAGGAAATGCCATTGTCTATGTATTGTTACAGGTAGATGCTAAATGCTACCAGCTGCCATCAATGGTTGCTTTGGACCTGGGGACTAGAAGTCAGATGACAAGAAATTATGTCATTCTGCAAGCTAGCCCAGCAGTAATATTTGAGATATTAATTTGAGAGGTGTCTTAGAGAGACACAGCATTCTATATTCTGTTTTGGACCTGACAACTACAAGATCCAGTCACCACATCTGCCTTGTTCTGAAATAAGTTACTAGGGTATAGTATAATCCTCTTAGTTATAGTCAGGAATATAGCAAAACTTATTTATTTATTTTATTTTACATTTGTTAACCGGGAGAGTCCGACTGGATACATGTCCATTTTCAGCGGAGGGAGAGGAAAAAAAAAAAGTACACATAACAGACATATGAACATTCTTAATGCAAAAAAAAGGAAGATAGTTGAGTTCTAAATACAATATAAAGATACATCACATCTTGGGAAAAAAAAAAGTTTAGATATTTTCTCTGTTTATTTGAGACTGTCCTGCAATGTTGTTTTAAATATTTCCAGTGATTTTGAACTCTGATATCACTGTAAATATATATTTAGTATTGCCTTGTTCTTTTATTATTTATTATTAAATATATTTAAGCCTTTCATTGTGGCTGATGTGCCTAGAGTTATTTTAGTTTTGAGATTACTTGCATATTTATGTGGTGACACTATGGGCCACTTCAAATAGCCTTGCTCTTCGTCAAACTACCATTTGTATAATTTATTTATTTATTTATTTTACATCTGTTTACCAGGAAGGTCCGACTAGACATAGGTCGATTTTCAGCGGAGGCCTGGGGAGAAAAGATCCAAACATAATACATAAAATCATAACATAATAAATTAAATTAGATATGATATAATACATTAAATCAGAGAGAAATCAGATATAGACATGATATAGATTAAGGGCATTATGTTGTAAAAAATAAAATACATAAAATAAAATTCCTAAGATGTCACATAGCAACAGGATGAGAAATATAAACAATTTGTAGGTAGTTTCTTGTAGAGTGTTATAACACAATAAGTGTATCTTGCAATAGTGCTGTTAGAAACAGCTAAAAAAATCAATGAATATTAATGGGATTCACATACATATTCTAGTTTTGCTATTAACAGATTTAGTGTATTAACCCATTTTGCAGATCTTTGGATGCATGAGCCTTGCAACTCAACATGGTGGTATACATATGATATGTACAATACTTTAAATTTGAAGGGGGTGTGGAAAAAGTTGCAGCTAATATGGAATAATGGTTAGTGGATGGGATGAAACAGAGAAACAGACATGTTGTGTAAAGTAAGATTCCAGTTAAGTCATAGGGTACTATTAGGTAGATGAGGGATTAGTAGTGCGTATTGGTAAAGAGTAAAGGTAGACTGTTCAGTAGGTATTTTATCCTGGGGTGTCACAGGAGCATAGCCAGGCATCAGTATACTGGGTTTTGAGGAGTATTTTTACACAGTGAGATTGGACACCATTTGTTAAGAGCCTTAAAGTAGCTGATAAGGCATTGGCTGGTGGCAGTGATAACTACCTTAAAGTCTGGGCAAAAGGGGGCATAGCTTGTAAACCTGTGCCAGCCTTTCCCAGGTGTGTATATATGTGTGTGTGTGTGTGTGTGTGTGTGTGTGTGTGTGTGTGTGTGTGTGTGTGTGTGTGTGTGTGTATAAATCAAACCTCAAAGGGTGTGTGTGTCAGCTACTTGGGCAGGGACATGAAGCAGTAGTTGGGCAGAGAGGCTGCTGGAGGCTTGGCCACTCAGCTGAGATCTCTACTCTGTAGCTGTGTGGGGAGCCTTATTGGGGATCTGGAGAAAGAGGGAGAAACCAGCCACGGACTGAATGTGGCCTCTGTGTGCATTTAAGGGAAATTGTACTTGATGCAGAGAGCTGCATCTGGTAATACTGTGTGTGTACCTTGCCATCCTCTCACTGTACATCCCCCACTGTTGCCAGTGGTGAGGATTGAGGCTCCTTGATTACTGGTCCAGTGGTGGGTCATCACATTCCCCCTCAGACAAGAAAGATCTCTTTGGCTCTTCTGCAACTTGTGGTGCTCAAAATGTGTGATGAAAATGGAAAGTTTATTAATTTTCAATTGTCCTTTTTAGGGAAAAAATTCCTTTCATGTTTAGCTACCTTTTTCAATAACCCGTTCAAGCAGCAAGATGCCACCAAACAAGATTTTAAAAAGCAATGGAAAGGATGCTGCAAAAATAAAGGAAAATGGTCCACCCATTCAGCATGACAATCTGCTTGTTCAAGCTGCCTCCCCCTTCCACCAATCTTTCTTTATAGCTCTGAGTCTTCATCTTTCCTTCTGGTACCAGATTATTTTAAAAATTAGGTTCTGAATGTAACTCAAGAGGAGTATACTTGGCACTGAGAATACCATCCTCCTTTTCAGGGGACTCCTCCATGCCCAGTAAACAAAGAATCCCTGTTTTCTTCAACTCTGCAACAAATATTATTTCAGTGTAGTAGAGTCAGTACCTCCCTACTAGATGGGCAAAGGATTTTATTCAATATTTTTTTCTGGTGCCAAAGAGAGAAGGATTCTGGAAGCCTATAATGGAGCTTTCCTTTCTAATTCTTTTTGTTAAAATTCCAAAGTTAAAAATGCTATCCATTCACTCCCTTTTGCCTTTCATTCCTTCACTAGCTTTCATAGATAAAGCTAGACTTAAAAGTTTTTTGCCATCACATTCCTATTGCCAAGCGCTTTATTAGTTTACGATTGTTCTGTGTCTGGCGTACATTATCAATTCTCTGTCGCAACTTATGACCTTTCCACTGCACTAAAGATATTCACAGAGTGTCTGACTCCACTAATTAATTTTTGCAAATTTCAAGTCATTCATATCTTTCCATATTTGTATGGTTGTCTTATCTTTCCAGGTTCTTTTTTTCCATTTGTCAAGAGTCTCTAACAAGTGTTCAGAATCTTCTACTCAGTCTGGGTTTTCAAATCAATACAGTCCTCACCAACAATAAATTCAAACAACCCCATAAACTGCCAGTGGATTTAACTCCAAAGTTATTAGTTCAATTTTATCCTTTCTTAATTACATTGTCATTGGTAGGGTAGAAGGGCATTATTGCCTGTGCCTGAAATATATGTATGAATGCAAAACAATACTCAGAGCACATTCTAACCCCTAAGATCCCCACACTCTGTATCCCTCCAATCAGTCCCTACTTGTGCCATTAAAAAACATTTTCTCAAACCAAAACCCACTTCCATAGCACCTTACAACATACCAGGTGAATATCTAAACCTTGCAGCAGAGGACATAGCCTACACTGTCTCTGTACTGATTAATTCCTCTATCGATGAATCCTATGTACTGCTCCTACAGAAAAAATGCTACATCCTCCCAATCCATAAAGGTGGTTAATCAACTGTGCTCAGTAATTACTAGCCCATTCTCTCTACTCTAAGATACTTGAAACATGCATTCAGTCTCAATTACTTCACTATATCACCCAAAAAACACTTATCTCTCCCTCACAGCATGGTTTCCACCCCCACCATATCAACTGCATCTCTCCACTTAGTTTCTTTACTACAATGAGTACAAACAGAGATAAAAGCAACCAAGTATCAGGCCTCGATCTTGATCTCGCTAAAGCTTTCAACACTGTCTCAGACATTACTCTCTTAGAAAAACTTTTGTACGTAGCTCTTGATGTCCCCCCATCCTTCTTGTTTTCCAGTTTCCTTGCTAATCACCACCAGGCAGTGAAATGGCTGACTGATATCCACCATTTCTCCCCATGACTGTTGGATTCCCACAGGGATCCATACTTGATCCTATTTTGTTTATCATCTTTGTTAATGACCTTGCCCTGACAAACAAAAATGCCACTCTAGTACAGTATGCAGATGATTCAACCATCATCTGCTCAGCACAAAAAAATATATATAAAACCTTTACTCCCTACAGCAGCTGATTCAAGAATCTTTCTTCTTAGTAGAAAACTGGCTATCAGTTATTCTTCAACTCCAACAAATCAAAATTACTTTTCTTCACTCCAAAACACCTTGCAGTCATCCTTCTGTGTTACCCCATCTAACAACACCAAAATACAACTTGTCAACCATAACCAAACAACTAGGAATTCATATAGATGAAGTCCTAAAATCTGATGTCCACATAGATAAAAAAAAATGTCACCAAAAACTTGGCACTCTCTATAGAGCCAAACCCTAAACTAGCACATATAGATCTCATATCACTGCAATCATCCTTCTACCCACCCTCTTCTGTGCTGCAGCAATATTTACCAACATGCAGCAAACTTAACTAAACAACAAGGATGCAAAATTTTCAGCCAAACTCCCCGATAGATCACACCATTGTCTAGCACTCAGGCACCTGTAGTGGCTCAGACTACCACACCAGTTCATATACTGTCAACTCCCGTCTGTCCCAAAGCTGCTATATCCAACTAAGTTTCTGCTCTCCTCTAACAAAGCCCTACTATGTATATCTAAACCTATAAGCTCTGATGGCTGTTTCCTATACTCTTCACATAGCATCCAAAACTTGGAACTCCAGCCTCCTATCAGTTACACAAGACCCATCACCTAAGTCATTCAAGCTTCAACTAATAACACACTTACTCAACTCATAGCACTGCAAATGTTTTCCACCTGCTTAAAACCATTCTCCTCTCCTCTAACTGCTTCCCTTACAGAGCTCTCTATCCCTTGTAAAACAAGGAGTAACTGCATAAAATTATAACCTACAATATGTCTGAATACCGTATCAATAATGTAATGAACAATTGCCATTATAAAAGGTTATGTCAGTTTGTATATAATTCCACAATTAAGCATATAATATCTATATTAGGTGACATTGTCAATGTACAATTGTATTACAATATAATTGATTGTTACACCTAATGTATTGTACTGGTGCTTTTCTCCTCAGGCCTCCTGTAAATATGGGTCTTGAGCCCAGCTGGACTTTATTGGTAAGGAAAAGCAATAAAAGAATAGTTTCCCAGGATGCCTGTTAGATTATGTCTTCCTCCAGATAGAGAGGTTCCAGCTTTTCTTTCTGAGTTTTTCCAATCAAAGTCAGGTATTTGCAAGGGAAATTCTCAGAATTTTGGGGTTCATGGCACTCATGATTCTCATTCTTCTCCAGGCCAGATTTACCTGAGGAAAAATTAGTGGTACCTCAGTTCAGTCTGGACTCAGCATCTTCACCTTTTGTTTCTGCAGTTCCTGGTACTGGAAGTTGTAAGAAGGGCAACCCTATGTTAGGTAGACCACGTCTCCCATTCTCCCTTCTGACTCCTATCCATTCATTTGCCACAGATGCATTAGCCCTGATGTAGGGAGTGGTTTCCAAGGGTGTGAAAGTGCAAGGTCTGCAGAACTCTCACAATGGTCAGAAGAACATAAATATCAGAGAGACAATGGCAGCAATCAAGGGTTTGAAAGCCTTAAATCATCTTTGGTCCCCAGGATCTCTGCTCCGCAAGTTTACAGTGACCACCACACAGTAATGTGTATCATAAACAAACAGGGGTGCTGATCTTACCCTATTTACAGACTTTCTGTGATAGCCCAGGAGATAGCAAATCAGCTCAGTTGAATCTTTAGGCTTCATACGTTCTATCAGAGTAAAACTTGATTGTGGACAAGCTAAGGAGGACCAGGACACAGCCTCACGAATGGAAACTTCACCCTGCAGCCTTCCAAGATTTGATCCAGCTGTGGGGAACACCTCCAGTAGATCTGTTTGCCTTGTCTCAGAACAGACAAAGATATTCTGCTCTGGGATGCCTTGTAACCAGGCCTGAAAGACAGATGCTTTATTTTTCCTATGGATAGGAATGTCTCTGTATGCTTTTCCACCTTTTACAATAATATCCAGGGTTCTCCTATAAATCCAGAAGGACTCCCCAAAAATTGTGGTGGTGACTCCCTTTTGGCCCAGGCAACAGTGGTTCTCTCTTGTTTTCAATTTGGCCAAGGGCAATTACCACAGGCTTCTTCACAGACTGGATTTATTCACACAATACAGGAGTTGTTTGATACACCCAAACCTGGAAACTCTTCAGTTAATTGCCTGGATGATAGAAGTTTGATCATTTTATGCACTTTTTTTTCAGAGGACACATAGCTAGTACTGAAGGAGGCAAAAAAAATGCTACTAGGAAATCATATTTGTGTAAGTGGAAAATTCTCTAATTGGTGCCAGTCTAAGAACCAGGACCATCTTCAGGCCTGACTGTCTATGGTTCTTGATTATTTGTGTGAGTGCGAGTCACCGTCCTCTGCCCTTTCTTATTCCTCTATCAGGGTGCATTTGTGAGGCTTTTCTGCTTGTCTGCCCAAACATCCTCCCTTTCTAACCAACCTCAAGTCTAGTAATTTTTGAAAGGGGTGTTACATATCCAGCCACCTAGAAAAACGGAGGCTTCTCATTGGAATCATAACTTAGTGCTTGGAAATCTTTACATTTTTCCATCTGAACCAGCTCATCAGGCTGATTCTTTACATGAAAAATTACTTTTATGCCTAAAGTTGTCTTGGAATTTACCTTGAGCCAGACTCTTAATCTCTTTGTCTTCTTATGTGAACCCAAGAACAAGTGCAAAAAGATTCTTCGTACTGTGGATGTCCACCGGCAGCTCAGATGGTACCTAAACGAAACTCAAACCTTCAGGAAAGCTGGCAAGATGTTTGTCTCCTATGAAGCTAAGAGTAATGGACAGCTAAAGTCAAAACAATTTCTACATGGTTGTCTCATGCTATTGCTTTTTGTTATACTCACCATAATAAGCCACTTTCAGGCAGGTTTTCGAGTCAATTCCAGCAGGGCTTTGGGTTCTTTGGTGGCTTTCTGGAAAGAGTTGGAATGTAGATGTAGTATATTGGCAGCAACTTGGCCATGTGTGCATACTTCTACAAAGCACTACAAACTGGATTAATTTTCCATGTCCAGAACAGGTTTTGCTAGGTCCATTGACTGGGGTCTTCTGTTTTCTTAGTTTTCTTTTCCTCCGCCCTTCTTACTTCTAAGCTATCATTATCTCTCCAAATAGCTTACGCTACTGCAATAGTGATCTAATGCTAAACATGGTACAGTTGTGTAAGTAAACTTTCCATAATAGAACGTCTAATAGATCACTGTTGCAGTAGCATCCCTCACTCCAGATTCCTTCTTTTGGCATGACTTTTTGGTGTTGCCAGGGTGTAGCTGTATATACCCTTCTGCATATAGTTTACCTTATGGTATATTTCCTTTCAGTACTCTTACCTCCCTTTTCTGGCCAAGAAAGTCCCACGTATCCTTTTATATAGAGCTCCCCTCATGCTCCAAACAGTTATAGCAAGTATAAGCTGCCCTTTAACTTTGAAAATCTGAATGGTCAGTGGAGATAGGACCCAAATAGCTTAAGTTACTGCAACAGTGATCTATTAAAACATCTACTATTTTGGTAAGTTTACTTACACAATTGTACTTTTCTTTTCAGTTGTAACTCAGGAACATTGTCTGGTTAAATGACTTGTACAGAGTCACACAACAAACAAATGGAGATGAAGGGAGTCAAAGACCTCCTAAGCCATCAAACTGCAACACCTATCCTCGGTAATCACTAAAGCACCCACCCAAAGTAACACCTGACACCACACATAAGCCTACACCAAATTATCCCCCAAGAACAAAGCCAGTAAGGCAATCAAACACTTTACCTAGTACTTTTGTCATGAGAGATTCTGTTGTATGACACAGAGATACTCTTCTCACCAGGCTGGACAATGAGAAGATAACAGTTAGTTGCATATCTGGAGCTAGGATCTACAATATCACGCACACACTCAAGTACCAGTATGATTGTGTTATAGTCCAGGTAGGTGTTATTGACCTGAGACTTACCTCACTGGACATTATAAAAAGAGATGTTATGGATCTCTCTGATTAGGTGTCACAGACAGGTATGTGCCTTGTATTGAGCAGCATTCTACCTTCACCAATGATGATGCCTCAGTATGAACAGAAAATTATTGATTCTAATTATTGGCATAGTTTCTGATGTCATTACAAGGAAATCCAATATCTATCAGCATGGGAGGATATAGTTAACAGACCATGTTGCTTTGCCAAGGATGGTCTACACCTATCCTTCCTGGGCTTTCAGATATTGGCTAAAACTTCATCCACCCCTTAGAGCATTTTTTAGCCAATATCAAAATGACAATGCTACCAACACAGCAAAAAAAAAAAAACCTTAAAGCAACCTTAAGGTGTTACTGCTCTACACCCTACAAGCTTTCTTCACTCTGGAGAATGTAGACATCTGTGCTGTTACCAAGAATTGGTTTAAGGCCACAAAAAGTATTCCAGCAGTGGAAGGCTACAGTTCCTTCCACAGATTTAGACTAGCAGCAGCAGCATAGACAGGTGCTAAAGGTGGAAGTGTCTCGATCTATGTTAGCAGCAAATACTACTCTAGGTTTTTTAAACAGGATGATGCCTTGGAATTCATCCATGTCCAAGTTTCCATAGACAAGATCGCCTACCATGTCCTGGACAGCTACAAGTTGCCTTCTCAAGACCCACGAAGCTCACAACTCTTACCTATACCTATTAGAGGCATTCACCATCCTACCAAATACCCTATTCATGGGAGGCTTAAACTACTCCTCTGTAGACTGAGAAGCATACATTGACTCAAACTCAAATGCACAACATTTCATGGACTTTATCAACACAAACACCCTGGACCAGATTGTGCACTCTCCAACCAGAGACTCAAACATATCGGACCTAGTACTCACCAACATGGGAGAGAGTTGCAACCCCCATCATGTCCTCATTGGTGAAATCAAATCCAAAGTTGTCTCCCTCACAATAAAAATTGACCCTGAAAACCCAACTAAATAACAGTTAGGAACTATATAAAAGCAAACTACATCCTATTAAGTGACAGTTTGTCAAAATTTGTGGTTCTCCAAACCCAGACAACACAGATACCTATGCAGAATTATTTACAGAAATCCTGTACAAACATGTAAATAGCTGCATTGAGGCTGCTGTACCTACCAGAAGTAAGTACAGCTCTAACACCAAAAACAAACTACAGTGATGCAATCCTTACCTTAACAGGCTATATCAAAAGGAAAAATGTCATGGTCAAAATCAGAAAGTGTAACTCTCATAAAGACAATAGCTTTCTGGTTTAACTGAGCTAGAAACTACATGGCCTAATAAAGTCTAACAAGGCCAGTTATGAGGTTAGGATAGCCTCCCAGCGTAAAGATAATCAGAAGGCCTTCTTCAGCTATGACAGGAACCTTAAAGATAATACTCATCAGTGTACAGAACTGGTGGGAAATGGCACAATCTTCACCGACCAGGGTGACATAGCAAATCTACTAGTTGATACTTCACCACCCACTCCCTCCCCCCACAACCCCCTGCAAAATCCCTTCTAGCATATCCCCTCAACTATCAACAGGGAGCAGGTCCTAGAGGTTCCTGGTAAGGCCACAAACACTGCTTCATTGGGTCCATCATTATCTCCAGTTGCCTCCTATATAGCCTAAGATATGACCTAGGAAAACTACTTGAGGCACTCTTCATCTACAGTCTTAAAACAGGTTATGTGCCAGTTGAATGGAAGGCTGTAATGATTATTCCTCTTCATAATGGAGGTCCATCAACTGACCCCGAGAGCAACAGACCCATCAGTCTGACAAGTCTAATATGCAAAGCAATGGAATGGATTATCATGGAAATGATCAACAAGGACATTGGCAAATTACAGAAACTGGACCCATCCCAGTTTGGTTTAGTTAAGGGAAAGTCTTGCCTACTTAACCTGATAGATGACTTTGAAAGGATCGCCATGGCTATGGATGACAGGAAAATGGTGCATAATGCCTCCTTGACCTGGCTAAGATGTTTGATACAATACCTCACTCAGGTATTGTTGACAAACTCTCAGAATTAGGCATAAATCCCTACATAACTCACTGAATTCCTAGCTGGCTTACAAATAGGACCTATGAAGTCAAGATCGGTGAGACCACCTCTACTAAGAGACTGGTCACCAGTGGAGTACCCCACGGTTCCATGTTGAGCCTGTTTCTGTTTGGCATCTACTTCTCAAAAGTCAAGGCTAATGTCAAAGGTCTCTGGATCATCAAGTTTGCAGTTCATAGATGTTCCTATGACACCAACATCCTACAAAAGAGTCTAACACAAACAAATATCTGGTGTAAAAGCCACAGATTAAAACTCAGTGCAAATAAATGCATTGTAGCCTTGACTAGGGAACATATGTAGACAGTAATCTAGTGTTCAACCAACACATAGCCAAGACATTAAGAAAATCACCAACTTATAAGCAAGGGTATAGCACTGGGATCCAAGGAAGTAATAGTACTACTGTACTCAGCCCTAATCAGACCCATCATTGAGTACAGTGTCCCCTTTGGCATGTACCTTATCAGGCACTTGCAACAGCTGGAAAGACCTCAAAGGTTCCTCACCAGGAGAATCCAGGGTGTGAATATCCTGTCTACACAGATCACCTTAAGGTCCTATCACTGTACTCCTCTTCTACATGTTACTGATAGGCGATCTATGCCAAGCATATAAAGCATCCTCAGATCCATCTGTGATGAATCATTTGCATATCTGCAAGATAAACAACACCAGAAACATTAAGTCTAAGGACCTGAACTTTGTCAGTGACATAAATAGAACTTGCTGGATGGGCCAATATGTGTCTCAGAGGATCCCTGCACTATGGAATAAGCTCCCCATCTATGTGAAAGAAGATATTCATGACACAATTTAAAAGAAACCTTGATCATCAGATGGGAAATTGCAAATTCATCCCTGGTTTAATCCCCATGTCTCTGATGGACAGAGGTTGACAGTAAGTAGATTAATCCCCAACTAACATACCCTCCAACATAACCCTTAGCTACCTCTTTACTTGCATACCTCACCATGTAGACATCCAAGTAAATCTGGGATAAAACTGGGTTGGGTTGCACAGCTAGGCTTGTAAAAACCCTGGTAGTCATTAGCCTAATATAAACCTACGAGCCCTATAAACCTATAGCCTGCACTCTTTACTATCGGAAGCAGCACATTCATAGCTCAAAGCCTTAATCCTCTGTGCTAACTGCCAAACATGTAAAGGTTGTCATGTTTGCATCAATGTATGATGTGTCCAGGAATACACTGGAGACAGGTAATAAGTAAAAATACAGGCTTATTGTAATAATGACCCGCGGTGGTGGTGCCGCGGTAGCGTTGTCGCCTCATAGTAAGACGCTGTCCAGTTCGATTCTCAGCTAGAGCGTCTTCTGCGTGGAGACATGCATGAATGGGCATACCTTCGTTGAAGGTTGTGCGTCAGGGATGGTAACTCGGCATGTAAAAATCAACTGCCAATTATTAGCGGACCGGAGTTCTGCTTTGGCGACCCCTAACCGGGAAAAGCCGAAAGACACAACAACAGGTTTATTGTAATAATCCATAAACCAAAATATCTGCTTTATTGGATTTGCAGCTTCAAAATAAAAATAAATAAATAAATAAATAAATAAAATAGTATCTTGGTTACTTCTCAATATCAGAGTCTGGTCAACATAGTCCCTACAGAAAACAGGCAATTTTTTTTAAAGAAAGGGAAGTCCAAGACTTTAGGCTACTCCCATCCAGCTTTTAACTCAAAGGAGAAGGTAGATCCATAGACATAATCCACAGGTTGCCCTGACATTCATTGAGGAAATAATGTCCTAGTTGCTGCTTTCAGACAGCCTCAATTTTTGCTGTTAACTAAGATTTTGTGAACTATCTAGTACAAAGTGTTGCCTAGATACCTTTTCATGGAAGTGTTCCTACACTCTTCAACATACATTTTAAAGGCATATTATCCCTTTTCTGGTTTTAAAATGTCACAGTACAGTACGTACACTTAAAGTCTGCCTTTAAAGCCCTGATTGCCACATTCTTTTTTAATAAATCACCAGTATTTTGAAATATTTCAACAAATCTGTCTGCACTATTATAAAAAATAAACTTTGTTTTATTTTCACACAGCTTTTTAATTCACAAAAATCAATTTGATATTTGTTTCAGCATTCCTTTTTTAGATTGCCACTTTTTAAATATAAAAAATACTTTGTATTGTAACTTGATCACTTGTACTTTTACATGCAAATTGTTTCATGCTGCTTCTCTTCAATGATCTGTATGGGCCAGATTTCAAAAGATTGGTGCAGCACTGAACGCTGCTTCCACTAGAAAGTAGTGTCTGCCACAAAATATCAGATATAATACACTTCCAAACATACTGATGACACAGAAAAATTTGCAAGCTGGAACTGCTCAGGATGCAGTTCTGGGAGCCTTCACAGCCTAAGCTGCCATCAGTGCTTGGAACTGTTATACTGTCAGCTTTGCCATAATGTAATTCCATAACACATTGGCTGTAATTCAGAAATAAATAGCACAATGAAAAAGGTGAAATTCTGTGATGAGCAGCAGTGTTCATGGTTGGAATGATTTAGAAACACACACAGGGAGACAGTGGGTAGAGTCTAGGTGGTGCCTATCAAGAGAAGATTTATGTAGGTCAACAGCATTAGGTGTTACTATGGTGCATAGTAGCTTATAGAGAACTAGAGCATGAATCATAAACTGTGAGCCATGTCAGGGCCAGCCACTTGATGGTGTAAAAATTGTCTGAAGATGATTTGGTCACATTGACTAATGTCGTTAAAAATGCGCATGGCAATTTACTGGCGATAAGTGGGTTGAGGAACCGGCCTGCTCTGAGCTATGCCAGGGACCCACCCTAATCGTGGGAAGGGTCTATATATCTTTGGTGGCCAAATGTGTATCCACCACTAAACCCAACAACCGTGGGTCAATAAGTTACTGACTGGCCAGTGTCCAGTTTACCAGCTTGGGTTACCTGGTATAGCTCTATTGAGCAAAAGCTGGATGTAAAATCAATCAACTTGCATGAACTAAGGATTGCTGCACTTAGTATAGGTTCACTGACAGAATGCATTTTAAAAGTACGATGGAAGGGCAGTGTGCCATAGCAACTTGGCTTGGAGTTCAGAGTCTACCAATCAGAGAGGGGAGGACAAACTAGAAATTGTGTGGAAATTGTGGTAAGAGACAGTCTTCTGAATACAGTGATGGATGTCATCAGAACTAGTGATAGAGTCATGGCAATTAGACTGCAGTGTAAAGATAGGGTAGTATTCCTAATTTCAGCCTGGGCCCCACATCAGGGATGTGCTAGCAAGGATGAGTGCATTCAGGCCATATTTGCAGGAACTACTAGATAAAGCTGGACAGCTTAAGTTGATGTTGATAATGGAAGACCTGAATGCTGATATTGTGACAGACAGACAAAAGAGGATAGGGTGACTGCCTGAATCCACATGAGTGAGGCAACAGGAATAAAGAAGGAGAGGCCATTCTAGACTTCTTTATGGCAAATGGCCTGATAGCGGCCAACACATGGTTTGGCAGGAGAGACAGTCACAAGATCATATACAAGACTGGCAACATGCAATTTGGATAGACATCCCCCTAATAAGGGAAAGGCATTGTGAGACAGTCACATATTGCAAAGTCATCCTTAGTGAAGCAGTTAGCCCACATCATAAACCACTGTTGGCCACAATCAGCTGTAATCAGTGGTCAGAGAAGGCTGTAAGGTCAAGTTTGACTTGTCAAAGACATGTAAGTTGACTGAAGTAATACTCAGGGCTGTAGCACCTCAAGAAGAAAAGGAAATAAGTGAAACTGAAGAATGGCAGCATCTGAAAACAGCATGTGTAAAGACTAATTAACTCAAGGACTGCAAAAAGTATAAGCACTGTAGGTGGCTCCCTGCTGGTGAGAAGCGTAATCTTTTTTTTGTCTGTGAGTTGCTTAAACTGATAGAGCTGCTTTCTGGTTTACTTGTTCCATTTTGTTTTCTGTTTTGAAAAATCTGTTTGGCCTCGTGTTTTTGTTCTACGTGGCAGATAGGCACTTAAATTACCCAAGCTGCACATTTCACATGCTTATTTTCATTGCTTTATTTGTTTCTTGAGTGATACTTAAAAACACAAAATATATATGTGGCCTTGTCATTTATGATAAGACTAAAGGCCTGCAAAAACTGCAAGCATTGTAGGTGACTTCCTGCTGGTGAGGAAAGTAATTTATTTTTTGTCTGTGAACTGATTAAACTGGTCGAGCAATTTTCTGTTTTTCCTATTCCATTTTGTTTTCTCAAGGCCTGAAAAACTATAAGCACTGATGGTGGCTCCATGTTGGTTATTTTTCCCACCCAAACCTGATGATTTTTAAGCTGCCCACCCTTACTGTAAATTGATCTTTATAAATTTCTCTCTTTCTACACTACTGTTGATATTTTAATTATTTATTTCCCTTTCCTTGTGCTTATTTTGAAAAAAAAAACGCATTTTGCCTTTCATTGCGTGTTCTACTGATTTACTTGTTCTGACTTCATTATCTAGCTAGCTCTTGGATAAAGTAGTATATTTTTACATTCTAGCAAGCTCTTTTCTGTGTTTTTACATCAGGAGGACAGAGGATTTTCCATCTAGTGACAGTGGGTGGTAGCATGGTCTGTATAGGTTGGTGAAACACTCTAGAGATTCCAGCATGTAGTTGTTTTATTGGCTGGAGGGCTTATTAATCAGCTTACCTTGTTTTTAGTGCCTTTATAAATTCTGCACAATTGAGTAGATCTTGGTTCATTTCTACAAAGTGACGTACTTTTATTGAATAATCACACTTTTATAATATGTTTAAAGTACACTGCTGTTATCTTGAATTACTTATTGCCTTGCCTTTCCTTAAGTTTAAGGGGCATTAAGTGTTTGCCTGGTCTATCTGAGTTGGCAAGCACACAAAAGGGCTCTAACTGTAGTCATTTTATTGGCCAGAGGTCTCAGTAGCCATTTTCTGTATTTCCAGTGCTGCTATAAGGTCAGCAGATTTGCTCAGAGCTGTTTGCCATGTCAGTGCCCTGTACAGATGTAAACATCTAGAAACATTGCTTGTTTTCATTGTACTGTGAACATTTACTGTGCTGTTTATTGCTTTTACATTTCTTTAAAGTTTAAAGTTGCATTTTCAAATTACTGAAAGAGCTGCTGTTCTGCACTGAAATACATTATGTCTAGTGTTTCTTAATTAGTATTAGGCTTCTCTTTGTGGTTCCTTAAAACTTGGGCTCCAAACTAGTAATTTTACATTAAGAAGGTCAAAGTCTGCACTCTTCTGGCAGGAGAGGGATGATTTCACCTGTCTAAGCTGGGAATTGCTGGTGGAAAGCTGATTACGTGGTTACCTAATTGGCCTTAGGGCATAGTTAGTGTAAAACTTGCTTTTTTTCTGATCTTATATAAACCTTGCGTTTGCATGAAGCTGCTCTTTATGGTGGTGGATACTGGTGTCTTGAATGTATGCAATCAGCAGAAGTTAAAATTTTCCTATAAAAAACACCTTTGAACTTTACCTTAGTCCTGCTTTACTCATGGGGCAACTAGTTAGAGAAACGAGCAGCATTTACGCATTTAGTTAAGACTATTTAGGTCTACCTTACTTTATTATAGCACCCAGGACTATAACTACTCAGACAGCATCTGGTTTGGGTGCTGGACAGCATTGCTGGTTAGGTTAGCTGCAGATTACTCCAAGTAGGCACCCTTTCCTCATCCAATTACAAACACTCTCTACTCCTGTCACTTACAAGTACACATTAGGATCTGCAACCATGGATGGGCACTTTCCTGCTATCTCTGCATTCAGCTTGGTGGACATGGGCATCCTGAGGCAATGTAGCAATTGCCTTACGTACACTGGCAACCACTTAATTCTCAAGCAGACAAATACAGTAAATAAGTGATGTAGTTTGACACTGGAGTCTAGACTATCATATACAGACACAAAAAGCAAAAAGCAGGTTATCAGTGATTCACACACATCACTCGCTGCATCCGAAAAAGGACCATACACATAGATCCACATATATGGAGGTGCTCCTGTGTAACTTACCCAAACCTCAAAGACCTCTCAAGCACAGTCCTCAGAAACTCTGCATGACCCAAACAGGACAATTCTCATCACAACACATAAAGCCACATCTAATTGTGTCTCAACTACTAAATCCATGAGAAGAAACACTCCAGAACTCAATATTCTGGTCATAGGAAGCTCCATTATGAGACACACTGATGTCCCTTTCACCAGGCTGGATAAGGAGTAGGTTACAGTTAGTTGCCTGTCAGGGACCAGGATCTGCCAAATCACGCAAGTACTCAGGTCACTTACTGCTAAGTATGAATATGACTCAATCATAGTCCATATGGGCATGAATGACCTGAGATGTACTTCCTTGGAATATATGAAGAGAGACATGATTGAGCTCTCAGAATATGCATAACAGGCAGATGTGAGAGTGTTCAATCTCGCCATTTGTTCTTACACCTGGGTTCGAAGCCGATCCTCGGCTCCGTGTCGGCCGCTTGGCAAAGCTCTGCATCGAGAAGAAGCTCGAGACCAACCTAACTCCCACAATCCCCCTCTGCCTTTACCTCAGATCTAGTTGATGCAACGTTCACATCATTTTTGATGAGCTCGGACCACCTCAAAGCTAAGATTGTTTTATCTTATATATTTTTTGGATAAAAACTTCTCTTTTTCCTACTTAAAGTTGTTGTGTGTGTGTGTGTGTGTGTGTGTGTGTGTGTGTGTAGTGTATCGAGGGTTTCTCAGGTTCGTATATAAATTTTATATACTTATTAGAGTTAGTTCTCTCGGGGCCTACCCCACCCTTTAACTTTATATACAGGATTTGACTTACAGGATTTGACTTTATCTACAGGATTTGACCTTTATTACTGGATTGGACATTTTTTACTGGCTATTACACTGTTTAACTTGGATTTGACTGTAATTTTAACATGTCTGAAAAAGCTAAATCAGGCTTCAAACGGTGCCAATGTGGACAGAAAATGTCTGTCACAGATAATCATAGTTCCTGCTTCTACTGTCTTGGCCCTCTCCATCTGCAAGAAGACTGCTCCATCTGTCATTCTTTCAGTGGAAGGGTCATGACAGATAGGCGCAGGAAACTTATGGATAGAGGCCTTTTGAAGCCTGCATTCCAAGAGGCTCTGGATGCATCGGACCAGACATCTAAATCCTCAAAGGAATTGAAGACGTCGGAGCCCATGTCATCGGCTCCGAGCTCTTCATTTAAAGTTCGCTCACCGGTTCCACAGACGTCGGGGCCGAGTGTTGAACTTTTGTCAGTTACCGAGCCTCGAGTCTTGGAACCGGTGACGGAGCTTCCTCCTCCTATACTTTTGAGGTCTGCTCCGTCTTCGATTCCTTTGACGCGTTCTTCTAGGCCCCTATCTGACGCTGATGTAGACCGCGTGGTGCAGAAATTGATGGAGAATACGGCCTTGTCCAAACTCATCTCTGTCTCCTCCCAGTTGGTGTCGAGACTCGAAGGCCTTCCCTTATCTCCACCTGTTCCTCCTCCGAGGCCTATCCAGTCTTCAGAGCCGGGAGAGGCTGATCTGATGATTGTGGAGCCCTCGGTGCTGGAACCGTCTTTTTCTCGGTCGGCACCATTCACCTCGACTCCGACGGACCCAGCACCGGAGTCGTGGAGCCGAAGATCCATCCTTGGATCGGGGAGCGAGAGTCGGACCGATGTTTCGGTTCCGACTCTCCCTCTCGGAGCCTCGGCTCGGATCGACTCGGCTCCATCCTCGGGGTCGATGCCATCGGTGCCTGTCTCGGGGATTCCTCAGTTTTCTTCGGAACCTGGGGATACCTCGACTCGGGACCCGGGGGCCTTCGACCTCATGAGGAAGGTGTTGTCTACTCAGACAACCACTTTGGCAGAAACAGCTTCTCCTTCCCATAAAGGTCCGTTATCCTCCTCTGCACCCACGGCTACATCTAAGCGTCGAGCACCAGTGTCTCAGCCACCCCTAGAGGGTGCCCCCTCTTCATCGGAGGCTTCATCGGATGCTCCCCCCGAGGAAGTGCCGAGGAAAAGATTGTGTAAGAGGAGACACTTGGATTCTCCACAAGAATCCTTGACATCGGACACTGACTTAGATGAGTCAGAAGGGTCCCCAAAATCACCCTCAGAGTATGTCTCCTTTTCTGACATCCTGGAGATCCTAAAACAGAGAGGTGATTGGCAAGCCCTACCCCCTTCTGAGGATTAGTCAGTCTTGCTGAAGGCATTCGGTGCTCACCCTTCCTCCTCCTGGGTCACTCCGCCCTTCGATGAATTGATGGAATTGATTACTCGGAGGGCATGGGAGACACCTGACATGGTGGAGCCAGTCCCTAGAAAGCCTAATAAATATATTACTGCCCCCCAAGACAAGGCTTATCTCACAAAAGGAGTTCCAGTGGACACTATGGTGGTGGCAGCGGCCACGAAAAAGGAGATGTCTGAATCTTCCTCATCTGTCCATCCGCCTAACAGAGATTCTAGGACTATGGACAGGTATGGGAAGTGCATTTTTAGTTCACTGGCTTTTTCCATGCGATCCCTGAACTATTTGACCCATTTCACACGGTTACAGTGGGATCTAATCAAAGAGTTGGGAGATACCCTCCAGGGTACTACAGATGCTGCTGTCTCGGAGAAAGTTACAGCACATCTCAATACCCTTACATCTATTGCAAACTTGTCCATGAGGCTGATCTCTTACGCAGCCGAAGGATCGAGTAGGGCTGCGGCTTCAGCGATTGCTCTTCGTAGACAATCCTGGATGCGCTTATGTTCCTTTGCGGAAGCCTTCAAGTCTTCCTTTACTAACGTCCCATTTGATGGTGCCACTCTCTTTGGCCCAAAATTAAAGGAGACCCTTACCCGGTGTGAGCAAGAGGGAAAGACTCTGTCTCCTGTCGGAGTCTGTTTTTCCACCCCATCCAGACCGTACCCCAAAGGGCAACGTGGTGGAAAAATGTGGTTTTGAAGACCCCAAGGCTCTTTCCCAGGCACACAGGGTGATGCCCCCTCTAGAGGCAGAGGAGGGGGCAGAGGTGGAAGACGTCACCCTGGCAGCAGAGGGGGTCCGCAAAACCAAGGTGACAGGGATACACTCCCTGGGAAACCTTTCCAGCACTCCTGAGAGGAGGCCCGACTGTCCTGCTCTGGAGGCAGTCGGGGGTCGCTTAGCTTTATACCCTCAGGCCTGGCAAAGTCTTACATCAGACAATTGGGTAAAAAGCATTGTTACCAGAGGTTACAGAATTCCTTTCCTATTGCCCCCAATTCCGCAGAAAAGACTCCCAGATGTACCGCCCCATCTGCGAGGCCCTGCAGCTATAGAAATTTCAAAGCTGCTAGAAAAAGAGTCATCCAACCAGTCCCAGCGGACCAAAGAGGATTCGGAACTTACTCAAGGTTCTTTTTAGTTCCAAAAAAGACAGGGGACTGGAGGCCAGTTCTGGACCTAAGCAAACTCAATGCCTTCATCAAGAAAGAAAAGTTCCGGATGGTCACGCTTCAATCGATCCTTCCATTCTTACAGAAGGACGACTGGATGTGCTCAATAGATCTAAAGGACACGTACTACCACATCAAAATGGCCAGGGCGTCCACGGATCACTTGTGCTTCCAGCTGGGAGCCAGTCACTTTCAGTTTCGAGCCCTGCCCTTTGGTCTGACCTCAGCCCCCAGGGTTTTCACCAAATGTATGGCAGTGGTAGCGTCTCACTTGAGACGCCTGGGATTCCAGGTGTTTCCATATCTGGACGACTGGCTCCTTTCTGCCACCACCGAGCGTCGACTGATTCAGGCCAGGGATTACACACTACAACTCTGTGTTCATCTCGGAATTTCCGTAAATTTTGAAAAATCTTTATTACAGCCATCACAGCATATCTCATTCATAGGAGCAGAATTGGATACATGTTGCTTAATCCTAAGGCTTCCTCCAGAAAGAATAGCCTCCCTACAAAACCATATATCTCTTCTCCTATTATCCAAAAAATCCCCAGCAAAACTGGTTCTGAAGGTTTTGGGTCTCATGGCAGCTTCCCTCATTGTGATACCCTTGGGAAGACTGCACATGAGAGTTCTTCAATGGCTACTGTTTGCACAATGGTCATTCCAACAGTTACCCCTGACACACGAAATTCACATCATGAACATCTGCAAATCGCACCTGTCTTGGTGGCTTCAGACTTGCAATCTCTCCAGCGGAAGACCATTTGTGCTACCCACGCCGACAGCTACGGTGACCACGGACGCTTCCCTGATAGGGTGGGGGGGCATCTTTCAGGGACAGACAGTCCAAGGCAAATGAACCAAATTGGAGTACAATCTGCACATCAATGTTCTAGAGATGAGGGCAGTGTTTCTAGCGTTGCAACACTTTTCTCCCCTTCTTCCTATAGGGACCATTGCAGTTCAGTCGGACAACATGTCCGTAGTCTGGTACATAAACAAACAAGGGGGAACCAAGTCTTATCAACTATGCAGAGAGGCCATGAGAATCTGGCAATGGGCGGAGTCCACGGGTCGCTTTCTGATAGCAATGCACATCCAACGTCATAGCGGACAGGTTGAGCAGAGCCATCCTGTTACCTCACGAGTGGTCCCTCAAACAATCAATTGCGAAGGAAATTTTTTGCAAGTGGGGCCAGCCTTGCTGTGATCTGTTTGCGTCTCCAATGAACACCAAATGCAGAAGCTATTTTGCCCTATTACCCTTCCAGGGGAAGTCCCCAGGGATGCTCTGGTTCACGATTGGCCCCCGGGTCTCCTGTACACTTTTCCTCCTATTCCCCTGATTGCAAAATTTCTACAGAAAGCCAACATCCTGCAAAGGACAATTATCCTCATTGCCCCATTCTGGCCTCGTCAAATTTGGTTTCCCTTTCTTCTAGCACACTGAATTCAGGAACCCTGGATCCTGGACCCGGAGCCGGATCTGCTGACCCACTCGTCAGGGGCTCCCCACCCGTCGCTACTCTCCCTCAGACTAGCAGCTTGGATGCTCCGCTTCCCTTCTTAGCCAGGTCTGATCTTCTTTCCCCTGCAGTTCAAAATATTCTGGTGGCTTCTCATAAAGCTTCCACTACAAAGATTTACACTAGTAAATGGAAGTGTTTTGTGCACTGGGCAACTACACAACAATTGGATCCCGTAATAGCTCCTCTTAACAGGGTCTTGGAGGTTTTAGCCAAACTGTTCCACCAAGGAGCTTCTCCTGCCACTTTGAGAGTGCAATTGGCTGCCATTTCAAACTTTCATGTGGGAGAAAGTGGGGCTCCTATTATGGCTCATAGACTTTGTAAGGCCTTTCTAAAAGGATCTTTCCATATTAGGCCACCAGTTAGAAGTCCTACATCACCTTGGAACTTGAACCTTCTTTTATCACAGCTGATGCTACCACCCTTTGAACCAGCCTCTTCCTGTCCTTTGAAGTTTTTGTCATGGAAGACCCTCTTTCTGGTGGCTATCACATCGGCCAGACGGGTATCGGAGCTTCAAGCTCTTTCCGTTAAACACCCTTATTTGATCTTTCACCCTGATAGAGTATCTCTTCGCACTAATCCATCCTTTCTTCCCAAAGTTTGCTCCGTTAATAATATTAATCAGTCCATTGAGCTCCCCACCTTTTTCAAGAACCTTTCCAATAAGTTGGAATATATGTTACACAAGTTAGATGTTCATAGACAACTCAGATTTTACTTGGATAGAACAAAGGATCACAGAAAAACAGACCAGCTCTTTATAGCCTTTGTAGACAGCATAAAGGGTATGGCAGTTACGAAACGAACCCTTTCCAAATGGCTTTCCGATTGTATTATTTTTGTTTATACTGCCTCTGAGCAAACTTTACCTGGCAAGCCAAAGGGCACTCTACAAGATCAGTATCTACATCCCTGGCTCATGCAGCCCGCCTACCGCTGGACACTATTTGTGTGGCTGCCACTTGGTCTAAACCACATACATTCATTACTCATTACAAAGTAGACAGGATTTCTAGGGACAGGGCAACCTTTGGTTCCACTGTGCTCAGGAACATTCTCCCGTGAGTTCCTCAGGAGCATGGAGCTAGGGACGCTACCCAGATGTAAGAGCAAACGGCGAGATTGAACACTCTCACATATAGAAGTTATGTCCTTACCATAACGTTCCATGTGGAGTGTTCATCTCGCCTTTGTTCTTACATTCCCACCCTCAGGAAGAATGTCCAGTTTAGGTGTCTGGTTTGGTTCTCCTGCTTCTGCCTTGTTCAGTTGTTGTGGCTGTATTTCAGCTATGTTTTTTTGCATGAATGTGTTATATTCTCTTCTGTTGACTTCTGGTTTGCTTGCAAACTAGATCTGAGGTAAAGGCAGAGGGGGATTGTGGAAGTTAGGTTGGTCTCGAGCTTCTTCTCGATGCAGAGCTTTGCCAAGCGGCCGACACGGAGCCGAGGATCGGCTCCGAACCCAGGTGTAAGAACAAAGGTGAGATGAACACTCCACATGGAACGTTATGGTAAGGACATAACTTCTATTTATGAGCCTACAATTGAGCAGTATTCTACCATCTCCAAGGATGATGCCATAATACTGGCAGAAAATGATCGACTTTAACAATTAGATGAGCTACTGGTGTCATTCCAAAGGGGTGCAGTACTTGTCAGCCTCAGAGGGCATGCTTGACAGACCATGCTGCTTTACCAAGGATGGTCTTCACCTGTCACCTCTAGGCTTTCAGATATTGACCAAAAACATTATCTACCCCGTAGTGCCTTTTTTAGGCCTTGCCAGACAGACAAACCTTCCAACATAACAAAAGCTACTCAGGACAAGATAAAGGTGTTACTGCTCAATAAGCTGTCTTCACTGTGGATAATTCTGACATCTGTGCAGTTACTGAAACATGGTTCAAAACAACAGAAAGTACTCCAGCAGTGCATGGCTATAATGCCTTTTATACTTTCCAACCACCCATTGAACATGAAAAAGCAAAAGGTGGAGGTATATCTGGTTACATAAAGGATAAGCATGCCTCAAGGCTGGTCAAACAATATGACATGCTTGAGCTACTCCATGTCCAACTAACCATGGGAAAAATCCATTACCATATTCTTGCTAGGTACAGGTCCCACACCATGAACCAGGAAACCCATACATCATACCTGAAGGTATTAGAATCACTCACCAACCAGCCCAGTACCATACACTTGGATGATTTTAATTACTTCTCCATTAACTGGAAGGCATTCAAAACTACTAACATGCAGGCCCAAAGATTTCTTGACGTGTAAATTCAAATTCCCTGAGCAACTACTCTGCAGTTTCATTAGGGGAACAAATTTATTTGATCTGTTACTCACAAATATGGGAGGGTGCTGCACCCCCTCCTAATGTGATATCCTCACTAGTAAAATCATATCACAAAGCAGTCTCCCTTAAAATAAATGTAAAACTAGTCCCCCCACTTAAACCTCAAAACTTTAAGAACTTCTTTAAGGCCAATTACCCCAATAAAGGGATGGTATAGCTAGTTTCCAAGCTCCCCCAAATCCAGAAAACACAGAAACCTATGCACTGGCATACTCAAAAGCCCTGTGCAACTATATAAACTGCATAGAAATGAAAGTACCAGACCTAAATAAACCCAGGTCAAACCACAAAAAAACAAGCCATCCTGGTGGACACCTCATATTAATAGGTTGTACAAAAAAACAGAAAATCCTGTTGAGAAGTAAGAGGGAATGTGCACAACATAACAAAAAGGCCATCATTAGTCTAAATAAGTAAATCAGGGAACTAGCCAAGTGTCTGAAAGTAGACTTTGAGGTAAAAATACCCTCCAAAGCTAAGAATAACCATATGGCATTTTTCAGTTATGTCCATAATCTTAAGGGCAATGCCTAACAATGTGTGGAATAATTGTAGATGGCATCACCTATACTCAACCAGAAGATATAGCAAATCTACTGGCTGACAAATTCATCTCAAATTTCACCTCCCTATCACCCCCAGTTCTCCCCCAAGAATTACCCTCCAATTATAACCAAAGAACAGGTTTCCATTGCACTGTCTTAAGCTAAAAACACAGCTTCAAAGTGGCCTGATAACATACCAGGTTGCCTCTTAAACACTTAAATCAGGACTTATCTGGCCCATTAGGATCTCTATTTAACCTCATCCTCCAGACTGGCTTTGTTCCGATAGAGTGTAGAACAGCAACAGTCATTTTGCTGCATAAAGGGTGACCATCTACTAACCCAGGAAATTACAGACCCTTAAGTTTGGTTAGTCTTATATGTAAGGCTATGGAAAGAATAATCATGGACCTGATAAATAGTGACATAGGAAACCTTCAAACATTTGACCTGACCCAATTCGGTTTTGTTAAGGACAGGTCATGCCTGAATCTGGTGGATTTCTTTGACAATGTCACTAAGGCCATGGATGAGAGTAAAACAGTTCATACCGCTTACCTCAACCTGGTGAAGACATTTGACACAATTCCCAACTCGGGTATTTTAAATAAACTCACAAAACGGGGCATAAATCCCTGTATCACCAGATGGATAGCTAGTTGGCTCATGGGCTGGACACGTGGTTAAAGTGGGTGAATCCAGATCCAACAAGAGGCCAGTTACTAGTGGTGTATCACAGGACTCAGTGCTAGGACCACTTCTGTTTTGAACATACTTCTGTGAAGTCAAGACTGTGCCCTCCCACATTCCAAAGACATGCAGTAGGAGAATTGGACACTCTAAATTGGCCCTAGGTGTGAATGTGTGCATGCAAGGAGGGTTGGGCCTTGGGCTAGCAACTTGAGCCCGTAAAAATCCGTAACTGCTACAGAAACAAAAGAGTACTGAAAGTTGCTTGCTGCCCAATGTACCACATGATGCATAAATGGGAAAGAGAGAGAGAGAGAAATCAAGTTTAATGTGGAAGGCCTCTAGTTGACAGACTTTGCTGATGACTGCAAGCTGGGTGCAATCACCGAATCCCCAGTGATGCAGATATCCTTCAGGAGAGTGTAGATCAGACAAATGATCGGTGCCAAAACCATGGCCTAAAACTAAATGCAAGAAAATACATTATCATACTTTTGGGAAGTCAAATACCCCTACACATTACAACATCAATAGCACACCTGTAAGAGCAGACTCAGAGGCAGGAGATCAAGGTAAACAAATAGATAGTAGCCTGAACTTTGACCGCCATGGTCCATAGTGGTGAGGAAGTACTTCTATGTGACACAACTTTTAAGTAAAGGTATAGCATTTCAGGAAATTGTTGTCCCGCTGTACTCAGCTCTCATTAGGCCAATAATCAATACAATGCACCATTTGGCATATACTTGACTAGGCACTTACAGTAGCTGGAGTGACCGCAGTGGTTCCTTGCAAAGAAGATACGGGGTGTAAACAACATGTCTTATGTGGACAGACTAACAGCCTTATCCCTGTACTCTGTCTCCTACTAACTATTAAGGGGTGATCAAAGTCTGGCCTACAAGGCATTCACAAATCCAGCTCTGATGAAGCTACTACACATCTGCAAGTCAAACAGCATGAGGGTAACTTGATCTAGGGATCTAAACTTGTCAGAGACTCAAACAAAACATCTGGAAAGGCAGATATGTGTCTCAGAGATTGCTCTTTCTCTGGAACAGGCTTCCTATTCACATTAATCAGAGCCTTCCTTGGCCATCTTCAAACGTAGTTTGGATCAATGGATTTGGAATCAAAAATTCACACCTGGGGTAGCACCTGTGTCACTTATGGACATGGGCAATCTGTAAGATACCTAAGGCATAGGCACAAATCCATGCCATCCTTTTGCTTGTAGGGGCCATATATTGGGTAAAATTGGGTTATATTGGCTAGGCTTATAAGAACTCTTAAGCCACTAGTCTAATAATCTCCTATGAACAGATATGTAACCAAGCCTGGTATGAAAACAAGGTCCATAAAGAAAGTTGGTGGTGGAATTCAAAGGTCCAGGAAATTATGAAAAGAAAGATGGAGTTCAAGGAAAAGTTGGAGATCAGAAAAGACAGACTGAGCTATGAAGGAATACTAATGAAACTAAGATATCAGTCACAACAGCAAAAAATAAGGCATCAAAGACACCCTACCAGCTTCTGGAAAGTGACTCAGCAAACAGCACAGGTTGCAAGGCAAAATCAGAAAGATAAAGCATATACTCCTCAGCTACCCTTTATAAGGGATGCTAGCAACAACCTACTCATTATTCAATAGGATGTCAAAGGCAGAAGAAAGAAGTGATTCCAGCAGCTTCTGAATGGCAAAAACCTCAAAGAAGCTGTACTGCACAGACACAGCCTACAATGAAAGAGGAAGGCAAGACAACCCTAGAAGAACTCGAGATTTCTAAAGAAAATGAAGTCATGGGAAAGCAGCAGGTTCAAATGAGGTCACTGCAGATATGGTCAAGATGTTGGACAATTTAGGGGAGAAATGGCTCCAAAGGATACTTGTAACAATATGGAGAGAAAAGAGTATCCCAGATGACTGGAGAATAATCTTACTTTTTCCACCATACAAGAACAAAGGGGATATTCACAGTTATAGACAGTATAGAGATATCAAACTCCTGTCACACTGTATGAAAGTTTTGGAGAGGGGTATTGGTAAATAAATATGCAGAGTAGTAGAAAGTAAGATGGGACATGAGCAGTTCAGATTCAGATTAAGGTGCAGCACAACTGACCTGATGTTTACAGCAAGATAGATGGTTGAAAAGAAGCAAGAGAAGAAGAAAAAGTCGTTAGTCATTCTTAGACGAAGCATATGGCATTTTCCCAAGGAACTTGATTTGGGCAGTCCTGCAATAGTTTAATGACCCATAAACATTGGTAGAATTAATGCAGGCTATGCACAAAAGCCCAATGATGCAAGTATGAGTATTGTTCAGATTCACAAAAGGGTACCCAGTGGGTGTGGGTATGCATCAGGGATCATCTCTGAGCCCACTGCTGTTCATATTGATACTGGAGTACATTATCAAACAGGTCAGAGGGGACAGATCAATAAAGATGCTGTATGCAGATGATGTGACATTGCAAACAAAGTCTGAACAGGAATTTCAGCAAATGACAGGGTAATGAAATGCAAAAAATGAAGACATATGGGATGAAACTCAGTACAGACAAAAGAGTTGTTATGGCAGCAAATAGGGGTAAATCAGAAGAAGTTAACAACTGAGATAGACGGGAGAATAGAGGAACAGGTTAATAGCTTCAAGTATCTGGGAGGGGTGGTTGAGGAGAAAGGAAGTCTGAATATGGAGGCTGAAGGCAGAACCAGAGAGGCTGCAGCCAACTGACACAGTGTGTTGGGGTAGTATGTGACAGAAGAATGCCAAAGAAGTTGAAGAGTAAGGTGCAAAAAACAGTGGTGTGACCAGTGCTACTGTATGGCAAAGAAAGCTGGACAGTGAAAGCAAACAGTTGAGAAAGATGGAGGTGATGGATGTGAAGTGTCTGAGACAGGTGGTAGGATGCACACTGCTGGAATGATAAATAAATGAGGATATCAGAGTAGAAGCCAATTGCAGAGAAGGTCAAAGAAAACAGATTATGGTGGTTTGGGTATATGTGCAGGAAAGCAAAAGAAATTTTGGTGAAGAAGATTTCGAAGAGACATAAGAAAGGCAGGAGGAAAAGAGGGCATCCTGCAAAGAGATGGATGGATTATGAGAGAAATCTGCAACAGTCAGACATGACTATCAAAGAATATAGTACAGCAGTATTGAATCAAGAGAAATAGCACCAGCGGACATGACAACCCGACCCCATATGGAATCCTGGAGAAAATGGGTCTGATGTTGATAATGATGATGATGATGATAGGGAGGTTGCACAAGGCCATGAAACATCGCGGACAACACATCACACAAATGAGCATATAATGCATGGAAATAAGCAACATTATGATAATGAGGGTGTCATTTAATACAAATGAGGGTACATGATAGGCAGAGTAATTCAGAAACATATAAAGATTGTGGCATGAACCTGGAGAGTCAGTGTAGCAGTATGCCATAAACATCTATTGAACAAGACAGAGAACATGCTAAGATGTTAAGTGTATCAGCAGAATTAGCAAAAAAGACATGTTTTAGGCCATTCTCACAGCCATTAACTGCAAAGGTATGTGTAATTTCCCTTCTCATCACAAAAAATCCAGTTGTGCTAAAAGTTTTATTCATTTCATGACACAGAAATAGTAGACTGCTACAGTATGGAGAGAGAGAGAGAGAGAGAGAGACTATGCAGGAGCTGGTACAGACTTCTCAATTTCACATGCAGGATTGTGGGATGCTTGGAATACGCATTCATGTGGACCCATGGGTAGCATGGACAATCCTTACTAAGGGGTCTTCTAGTGGCCATCTGGGAATGTGGTTGGTGCATCCAAGGCATCTGCCTCATGGATACTGCATTCATTTCTAAATGCCATGCTACAGCATGTGGAGGAGTATATGTGGGTCCCACATATCACAGGAGAGAAACAACACCATACATGCACTTTATTTAATAACTTGTTTTCCCTGAGGTACTGGGTGCTATCAACTGCTCCCACAATGCCAACAAGTCCCCATTCTGGGACACAGAGACAATGGTATATCAACCATAACGGATTCCACTCCATCATCTATCAGGTGGTCTATAAGGCACATGATGTAGTCTACAATGTGTCAGTCCATCACCAAGACAGTCACCACAATTCCCACATATGACAGCCCTGCGATTTATGTCAGAGATTTGTGAGATTTCCCTAAGGATATTATATTGGCAATGCCATACATGCACTGATGCCATGACTCTGGACATCGATATGAAGCCTGCAGAACAAGGCAGAGACTATATACAGTGCTATGTTATCTATTGCAGACTCAAAGCATTATTGAACATGTGCTTGTATTGATGAAAGTGTGTTTCCGGTGTTTAAATACCTCCAGTGGCACTCTACATTATGCTCCAGAAACATGCATTAAGCTGTTTGCTATGTATGTATCACTGTACAACATGTTTGTATGCAAACAGGCACAGCAGGGTACTGATATCAGATGAAGAGATGTGCCAGAATAAGCTGTGGAGGAGGTGCCTGATTAAAAGTTTCTGGAAGGACCTGGCTTCAGGGGATGACCATACACAGAGGAAGCAGCTACTATATGTCATGGCACTGGCTAAGAGACTGTGTCTGGCTCACAACTATGGCTCATATTAGACATAACAAACAGAAACAATGACTCATGCAGTACTGCAACTAGGCTATGCTATACTATGTCTGAACTGGCCACGCTGTGAATAAGACACAGGCCAACCTGATAACATGTAAAAAATAATGAAAAAGGAATCACTTGTCAGGTCTGAAGAAGTTTGGTCTATGTGCCTGACGAACGCGCTTACTTTTTGAATTTATGTACTGAGTGGTTTATATATATTTATTTCAGTAAACTTGTTTCTGCTCAATGAGTGATTCCTTTTTAATTATTTTTTACTAGTTATTCAGTTGGTGTTTTTCCACCCTGATAACATATCAATGATAGCAGGGCTCAGTTGTCATCATGTGCACAGATGAGGAGGTTGGTAATGAGTTTTGTGTGGGTTAGGAGGGCTGGTGATCTGTATGCAGACATGCGCGTGAGTGCAGTGAGATGGGATGACTGCGCAAGAAGGGGAACAGTGTCTCCTTTGATGTGTGTCTGTGTCGCCAGAGATGGGTGGTGGTGTTTGATCTGATGGTGTGTGTGTGTGGATACAGTTCTTGTAGAAGTTGCTGTACTGTGTATGTTTCTCTGTGACAGGTGCAAGACACCATCAAAAGGTAGGTTGCTCTCCATGCACAGCCATGTCCATGGGGTGCTTCTTCTGAGTAGTGTCACTGGCATGATCTGTAAAGCACAAAGGATGGAATGCTCCATGAGCATGAACAAAGTCACATGCCATAGGTAGGTTCAGCACATACACCCTGTCTGCATTTGGATCCACATTTGGACGTAACACCCTCCACACTAGTAGTAGGCTTGGAGAATGTGACACTATGGGACACTATGGGGTCTAAACTGTCACCTAAACATCCTGTTATGGAATTCCCTGGCAGAGGCAGAAGAGGATCAGCCACCAGATCGGTAATGCCCATTGTGTGCAACTGCACATGGACACCTTGCACATACAGACTTTACATGTCTCCCTGTTGGAAATGCTGTATAAATTGTCAAAACCCTTGCTCTGATCATCACACAGCCTATATGCCATGCCACTCAGCTCTGCAATGGTCATTGTAGCATCAGACTCTGCTTATATGACTGCCCTGCACATCCATTATATGACATCATGAAGATGATCAAATCAGGTGTAGGAAGAGAAGCAAGGCATTTTGCAGCTACTGGTATGCCAGCTCATATTTCCCTTCACACTTACAGAAGCTGCATTCATTATTCTCTGTGGTGCAGGTGACAAAGGTGTTCTCTGTGCTGCTGTGTCAGACAACTTCTGTCCTACTATGGTATCCTGTGACTTAGGGGTGGGTTGCACAGGTAGCAGAACAGTGTTTGTTAAAGGGGATTGTGGTGTATCAGACAATTTTAGCCATACCTGACAGTGCCACTATGACCACAGACTGTGCTAAGCTGTGGCTGCCATCATAACAGGCTCAAATATTTCCCCAACAGAAATTCCAAAATCCATGGTGGAGGACACAGACACCAAAGTACCTGTAAAAATAGACAGTCCTGCCCAAGTGTGTCAGTGTTACTTTGTGACACTCCCAGATTCCAGTGATGCTATAGCTGTAAACTAGAAAGGCATGCCAGAAATATAAGCCACACACTTTATGCAAACTCAAGTAGGACCTGAAGAACCTGTAAGAAAGAAAGAAATGAGCATATTTAATATGAGTCCAATTCTGTCTCTGACAAATTGCAGTACATGATATATATGTAAGAGAATGCCCACCTGGGATATCACCACTGACACCTGTGGTGGTGAGTAAAATTCTATACCAATTTCAAGTCCTCCACTGGGTATAAGGTTGCAATCTTGCACCCAAGTCAGAGATGTGAGGAATTGTTCCATGTTTTATAGGAATGACTGTGAAGGCAGCCCCCAACCCACAACTAGCCACTCGTGTACAAGGAAGTTTACTGTTACAGGCATGATAGATTTGTTGCAGGCACAATAGATAATATCAGTGGCCTTATGGCATAATTGATCTTGTGAAAAGTTATGGCTACAAACAGCGTTTATCTGTGCAATGAGGTCATGACAGATACTTGTGTGTAAGGACCCAGTCACTCTTGTCCATAGCAAGGATCGACTGGCCATGATCACAGATGACCTGCAGCAAGTTGTCTGCTTCTGCATAGAAGAACTTCATTCTCTTACTTTGGGACCATTTTCTGCCCGTCATTACAGTATCCCACCACACAGTCCACAGATAGCATGGACTATGCAACACCTGACCCACATAGAGCTGTAGACCACCTCTAAAGGTGCCTGCCATGGGACAGCAGTCTGTTACTGGTCACAGGTGTGACTCTACCACACTGTGCAACATGTATCTGTGAAACCTGCTATTGCAGTCTGAACTGAACTCTGCATCCTGACGTGTTCCATGTATCATGACCTCACAATATCGCACATATGGCCTCCACCACACATGTAAATGGCTATGGCTGTGTTATACTGTACCCTGTCTGTCCACTTGGTGGTGAATTGCAACATCTGTTCTCTATTTACCTGTATGCCTTTTGTTGTCTGCTGCTTTCCCCACAACAAATGGTGTCAAACCAACATCAGGTATATTGGCAGCATGGCCATAGTCCACCAGTGTATGCTAACTGGCCTTTGTAGACAATTACCACAACATGAGGTTGAAGCCCACTGCAGGACATCCCTGAGTACTACACTAACACCTCCTGTGATGGCCCATAGGTAGAGTGGTACACATACATGTCAGTAATAACCCCCGCCCCCTATCCAGAAGAACATGTTCCACATTTTATTTATGTATTTATTTAATTTACATTTGTTTACTGAGAAAGTCCAAATGGGCAATTGCTATTTTCGGCGGCGGCCTGGGGGAAAAGCTGAACAGTGATACAAAAGCAGTTTTGTTTGTCAGTTATTTCCAGATAAGAAATTTGGCATATAATTTATAATTTGTACATTATAACAGAACATTTACACTTACAGTTTGTACATATATAACAAATAAGCTATATAATAGGAATGTAATTTAAAAAATGTATAAACAGAAGGCAATGATTTAGAATTGAGTGTTTAGAAAGTAGGATATTAAGAAGTGAAGAATGAGATGAGTGGAGTGCTAAAGTGACAAGTTTAATTAGAGTCAGACTAGTAGTTTAGAAATAGAGGTGAGAAAGACTGAGGGGTGGAAGTTAAGAGCAGATGGGGACTAGGGAGGAAAAGTGAAACATGCAACACTTCACTCCATATAATTGCCATAGGATTTCCACCCAACAACAAGAAAAATAACAACAAAGTAACACATTTTGAACAGGACTTCCTGTATAGCAGGTAACACCAGAGAAGCATAGTTTGAAATTTGCCTACACCCCCAGAATGCCAACAGAGTGAAACAATCTTAAGAGCAATTTCCCTTACCTCACAACACCACAACAGGCAAAAACATCCTGAAAATGGTGGTCACTCACTCACATACACTTACACACACACACACACACACACACACACACACACACACACACACACACACACACACACACACACACACACACACACACACAAAAAACAACAAAGTCACATGCTGAAAGACATTCCCGCCACCACTTCTCACAACCAGTAAACATGTTTTGAAAAGCCTTCATTCCCATCCACCCAACAATCTTCCTTCATGCATTAGATTTTGCTATCAAAAGTATGGCATATCCTTACTTCAGACTTACAGCACTCGTACTACTGCTGGGTACATGATACCCTCACAGGCCTTCTTCAAAAATGCTTCAGTGGATGATATTCATGCAACTGCCATGTGGCCATCACTGAATGCTATTGCAGAGTACTGTAAGCTGGATGTCACTTCCAAGTCAAGGTCGGCCATTGAAGCTGCCATAATCTGGGGTATTCTTTTATGATGAGACACCCAGGAGGATAAGCTTTGGACTTTGTCTGGGAAGTGGTGGAGATAAAACTACCACCATCAGATGTGAAAGTAAAAATCCACTGAACTCTGCTCTGTTTGGAGTCAGATTTTCAGCTTGCTGTTTTTCATAGGTTTATGGGTTCATAGGATCATAGGTTGGTACTAGGCTATCAGCCCTAGGGCCTATACAAGCCTAGCCATAATAATTCCCTGGATATTTCTTCCCAAAATATTTACTTCCCTGGACCCCTGTTTAGCAGGATGACTGACGTGATCCCTGGGGTGAATTTCCTATCTCCCATCTAATCGTCAAGGTTCCTTTTGAAGAGGGCCAAGGGGGTACTCTGCTTGACATGTATGGACAGTCTATTAGAGAGTGTGGGGAGTCTCTGGGTCAGGAACCTATCCCTCCAACATGTATTGTTCATTGCGATGACAAGGTTTAGATCTCTGAAGCGTGTGGCTCTGAGGGATTGTGATTTCCTTAAGTGGCGCATGTCCAACAGCTCAGGGTTTGACATGGCCTTGTATGTTAAGCAGAGATCACCTCTGAGTAGACAATATGCCACAGAGTATAGCTGGAGTTTTTTTAGATGGTCAGCATAGGGCATCTGCTTTAGGCCTGTGATTCTTTTAGTGCTGCCTTTCCAGCTGTTGCAGTTGTCTTGTGAGGTACATACCAAACAGGGTGTTGTACTCTATAATGGGTCTAAAGATGGATGAGTACAGTGGGACAATGACCTCCTTTTTTCTGGTTGAAAAGCCCATAGTGATGAGGTGTGCCACATTGAAGGATTTCCTGACTGTTGTGGTGATGTGAATATCGAAGGTGAGACCACTGTCCAGCTGTGTCCCTAAGTCTTTCATCACACTTTCAGTGTTTAGTGTACTACCACCTATGTGGTAATTCATGGGTACATGTTTTTTCCCAAAGGGGATTACTATACATTTCTTGGCAATAAGCTTGAGCCCATGGCTCTGGCACAAAACATCTGTTTCTGTAAGGCTCTTTTGTAGAATATCCACATCATTTGGGGATTCAATAATGGCTCCCAGTTTGCAGTCATCTGCAAACTTTGTTAGCCAGAGTCCCTTAGTGTTGGCCTGTACTTCAGAGAAGTAGATGCTAAATGAGAGCGGTCCAAGGACTGAACCCTGAGGTACTCCACTTGTCACTTGTCTGGAGCTGGATTTGGTGTCAGCTACTTTTACAGTCTGGGTTCTGTCAGTAAGCTAGTTGGCAACCCATCGAGTGACATAGGGATTTATGCCCAGCTTAGTAAGTTTATCTATGATTCCAGAGTGGGGGATGATGTCAATGTCTGTGGCGATGTCCAGATAGGCTGTGTGGACCACCTTACCCTCATCCACAGCTCTGGAGACTGATTTGAAGAAGTCAATCAGGTTCAGGAAACAAGATTGGCCCTTCATGAACCCAAACTGGGTGGGGTCCAGTGTTTGAAGGTTGCCAATGTCTTTGTTTATAAGTTCCATGATAATGCGTTCCATGCCCTTGCAGATCAGGCTCGTCAGACTGATGGGACAGTAGTTCCCGGGATCCAAGATGGATCCCCCTTGAGGAGTGGGATAACTGTAGCTGTTTGTCACTCAGTGGCCACGAAGCCTGAGGTGAGGCTATGATTAAACATGACACTTAGGTGAGGTGCCAGTTCATTTTGTAGTGCATGTAGTACACGGCCTGGGATGTCATCTGGTCCCATGGATGCTGTATTCTTAGCTTTGGAGAGTGCGTTTTCTACCTGTGTGGCTGTGATTACCGGAATTTGGCAATCTTTTGGTATTGAGATGGGCCCTTTAGGGGGTAAGAGGGGGGTGAAGTTGGCACTAAATTGATCTGCCAGGATATTGGCAATATCCTTGGGATCAGTATATTTAATGTTATTCTGTTATAGCTCAGAGCATATCTGAGCATTGCCATTTAGATTTCTCTCTCTCTGATGGCTTCTCTGGGCCCTTAGAATGGAATATTCTGGATAGTTGGAGGAGCTTAGGTAGCTTGGGAAAGATTTATGGACTTAGTTGACTAAGTACCTGCTGGTCTTAGTCCTAGAAGTGATGGAGATGAAACTGCCAAAGCAGACCTACTGTTATGGTAAGTACATTATTACCATTTATTCCATCTTGGTCACCATGGGTTTTCTTTCCATCTGCTATATTATAATTTTTTTCACTGTTTTCTGACAAGTTTCTGCTGCTTACTACTATCAAATGTGGCTCTTGCTCATGAGCTGGCCTCATCACCAGCTTTTGTTATTTAAATAATATGAGCAGCCAGAGCTGCTGTACATGTAAACCTTGTTTACAGCTCCTGCTATGCCATGTGCTTCAAGTTGGGAATATTTACAAGCATGTGCACATATGCTTTAGCATGCATACACTGCAGGTGTCTTGTGTCTTTTGTCTTATCTAGTAAAAAAGAGATGTATGAGGAGAGGTGGGTTCAATTTCATTTAAACGTAAAAGGTGGATAACTCAAAAGAGACACTCATAAAAATGGTAGACAATGAATGAAACAGCCTTCTTAAGCAAATAGTAAGGTGCATCATTGTTAAAAAATTCAAGAAAACAGAGCAGGTCAAGAATGCAGACTAGGTAGGCCAAGTGGTTCTTTCTTATCATCTGGTTCTATGTTAAGTTGTGATCTTGCCTTTGCTTGCATACTGCTTTTACTCTGTTTGGGTATCTCTGGTGATTGAGGACCATACAGCGCAACTAGCTATAAGACAATATTTTCTGTTTCAGGTAGAGCACTATAAAAAGCTGACTCCAGAGCTTCAGCAGAAACTTGACTATATCCGCTCTCTACTTGATGTGATCCGTATAAACTATCGCCTCCTCACACAGGAGGAGGAACAACAGGAAGATGCTGTAAGTAATGATTTGCCATTTTTGCCATTCACTTGACTATGCTTTCAGTGGCTGCAACAATTGATCATTGCTTGTAAATGGAAATATTAAAGTTTCCACCCAGACTTATTTTTTTTTAAATAAGTTGATAACTTGATAATGCAGTTTAATAAACAAGTTTCCTGAAACATTACTTCAAGAAATGTTTATGTTTGTAAATTCTTACAGAAATTTGCTAACCTAGAAGTAGTACAGAATAATGAAGCCAGCTTCCCATCTTCAGCTTATGGAATATGTGTCCTGCGTTTTTGGACAATTGAGTATCACTATCTATAGAGACAGAGGAAGATAAACATATCTTTGTAAATTAATTATCCTTTATGGAAGAATGTACAGGCATGTGAAGGATGATCTATTAGAAAATATTGAATCTGATGTTGTCATTTTCATTCAGGCCGCAACTGATGGGTCTCGAATCCGACCTCAGATCCAACTTGGCTGCTTTTACTAAACTCTTGGCTCCAGCTCACGAGCTTCTCCCTTTACCCATAATGCTCCACTATCCTGGCATACCTCAGATCTCGTTTGCCACTGCATTGTTCAGAGACAGATTTCTGCACTCAAGCTATGGAGGTTAACCAGATATTATTATATCCTTTTTGTGTAAGAATTTTATCTCCAGTATTTCTTTCCTCTTTCTTCTTTTGCCTTTTTAAAAATCTTGGTTAACTTTTCAAACTCGGTGCTAATTCTGTCATCCCCCTTTCTAGTTAGGCCATTCTGTCCTTGTCATGGTACTCATCTACATATAATTGTTGGTATTCTTTCTTTCTTTCTTTCTTTCTTTCTTTCTTTCTTTCTTTCTTTCTTTCTTTCTTTCTATCTATCCAGCTTGGGGTACCTCTGAAATACTGTTGTTGGTATTTTTCCATACTATTTAAAAAAAAGAAAAAACTCTTTCTCTTCATTGTGTTTTTCTCTTAAATATGGCTGACAAGCCTATGGACTTTAAGAAATGCACTTCTTTTGTGCATAACATTCCTAACTCGGGTGCCCACAAGGAGTGTGTTTATTGTTTGGACACTGCCCACCTAGATGTTGACTTCTTCATTTGTTCAGGATTGAACTCCCGTGTGTTGAGTGATAAGAGGAATAAGTTGGTTTTAAAAAGGCTTGCTACTTTCTTCTTTTGTTTCTGCCTTGGCTGGGTTTACAACCCCATCTAGTAAGTCTGACAAAGGTAAGCCTGACACAACTCCAAAAAAAAAAGAATCAGTCCAGGAAGTGGTCCCCTGACCATTCTCCTCATTCAGCTCTGATTTCTGACTATCCAGCTAAAGTTCCCAAGAAACCGGATCTGAGGTCAACATCAGATCCTACTACTTCAAGCACCAAGTCTCCTCAGATACGATCTTGACTTTTCACTCTGGATCTGATATCTCCTCAGCTGCATTCACCCTTCTTACAAGGGGCATCTAGGAAATCCTTCAGACCACCTTCCACTAGTTCATCCCTTAGGTCTTCTAGGAGCTTATCTAAGGCAGAGGTGAATAGGATGATGATGAAGTTTCTCAGAGCTCAAATCCAGATGTGAGTAGTTCTGGGTCCAGCTCCCATTGGACCCATTAGCCTGCCCCTCCTCTCAACGTCAAGTTGTATCTCCTTTTCCAATCCAACCAGTGGTTTTGGAGCCCTCTGATCCAAGATCTTCAAGGATGTCTTTGTCAGATCCAAAGAGTGGCCATTCTTGCACTCTGATCATGCCCCTGAGTCACCTGGCTCTGACCTCTTAGGAGCAGGATAACTCTTGGAGCCAAAGCACCACCACTGGCTCTCAGGGGTTGGAACCAGCTCCAAAGCTGTTGGAGCCATCCTTGTCTCTTGGTGCCTCAGCACTGGATACCTCAGCTTCTACTCCCTCCTTCAAGTCGAAGTCCATGGAGATTCAGAGTTCAGCACAGGAAGCTTCAGCACTAGTGCAACTGGTTGCTGTTTATCCTGGACCTTCTGCCATTGAGATTGTGAAGCTGGCCTTCTCTATACCCAGATAGAGGACCTCCTTACCCTCTATAGATTCTATTCTCTCTCCACCAAGTTTAAGCTCTGACCTGTCATGTCTATTCCACCGGGACAGCCACCCTGTATTAGCCTTCAGACAGTCCTCATCCAGGACTTCTCACCTACTTCCGATACTTAACCAGACCATCCCATAAATGAGATCCCTAGGAAGAGGATGTGAAAAAGGAATATGTCACTGAAGTCACGGACTTCGATGAAGGTGATGGGCCCCTCAGATCTCTATCTGATGATGTCTCCTTTGGAGAGGTCCTGGAACTTCTCAAACCGATAGGTGGATGGTCTTCTGATACCCCTTCCCAAGAGGAGTTAGTATTTCTGGAGGCTTTTGGGGCTGGCCCGGTTATGTCTTGGGTGGGCCCTCTGGCTGATGAGTTGCTTGACTTTATCTCATGCCGAGTATGGAAGGAGCCCGAGAAGCCAGATGAGTTTTTAGCTCCAGCTAAAGATAACGCCCACTGGAGCAAATGAGCCCTACAGATGCCATGGTGGTGCAGCAGCCACTAAGAGGGAGCTTGTGGAACAGAGCTCATCTGTCCACCCCTCTAATAGAAAATCCACCTTGGGCAGATTTGGCAAGTGCTTTTATGCCTCAGTGACCTTTGCCATTCGGTCACTGAATTATTTGGCATGTTTCACCACACTACAAAAGAATTTGACTAAGGAGTTTTCCAAATTTCTTTCAAGGTCCATGTACTTGGAGGACCAGAAAAAAGCTTCTTCACAACTGGCCACCCTACAGTCCATTTCTAATGTGTCCATGATGTTGATCTCTCATGCAGCTGAGGGTACCTGTAGGACTTTGGGTTCAGGCATTGTAGTTAGGAGGCATGCCTGGATTCATCAGTGTGATTTTGCAGAGCTTTTAAAGTCTTCATTCATCAATGCTCCTTTGGATGGATCATCCTTGTTCAGCTCAAAAGTTAAGAAAACACTCTCCAGAAGTTAGCACGATAGTAAGACCCTGTCTGTAGTTTGATCTGTTTTTCTACCCTCAGGAATCTTTCTCCAGGAACTAGTGAGGTGGTAAAAAGATGTGGTTTCACAAGTCCCAAAGGTCTTTCCAGGAATCACAAGGAGATAGTTTTTCCAGGGCAGAGGTGGGACCTCTAACTGAACTTATGGTAGGGGTGGCCCACAGAACTAGGGCTTCAGAGATACCTTCTCTGACAGGCCCTTACCATGCACCTGGAGGGTTATCTGACTGCTGCACTCTAGAGGCAGTCAGGGGTGGGCACTTATCTCTGCAGCCAGAAGCCTGGGCATTCATCACACAAGACGTTTGAGTGCAGGAAATTATAAAATTATATCTGGAGGTGATTTCATACCATTTTCCCAAATTCCTCCAGCAAAAACAAAAGACATCCCCAATGTTCTGCCTAATCAGAGGGAAGCAACCACCTTAAAAATAGAAAAGCTGCTAGAAAAAAGAGACATCCAGAAAGTACCCCGGGGCCATTAAAGATGTGGAACTTACTCAAGATTCTTTTTGTGCCAAAGACAGGGGACTTGAGAACTATTCTGGATCTCAGCCAACTAAACCAGTATGTAAAATATTCAAAGTTCTGGATGGTCACAATTCAGTCCACTTTACATGTGCTATGAAAGGATGACTGGATATGCTCAATAGATCTTCAAGCTGCATACTATCATATCAAAATGAACAGGTGCTCTAGAAGATACCTATACTTCTGGCTGGGATCCTGCCATTACCAGTTCACAGCACTGCCCTTTGGCCTCGCCACATCCCCCAGAATGTTCACCAAAAGAATGATGGTGGTAGCACCTAACCTGAGACTACTTGGATTCCGTGTGTTTCCATGTCTAGATGACTGGCTCATGACCAGCCCATCCAGGCATCTATTGATTCAAACAAGGGATTACTTGCTACAGTTATGTCATCAACTGGGCATCACAGTCAATTACTCCAAATCACAGCTTATGTCTATTCAGACCCTGGAGTTCATAGTTGCTTATCTAGACATGATCAACCAGATAGCTTTGCTTCCTCTAACAAGAGTTCATACTCTCAGATCACAGATCATGAAAGTAATCTCCCTTTTATTATCCTACAGTGAGGTTATCCCTTTAAGAATTAGGGTCAATGGCAGCAGTAATAACTCTAATTTCATTAGCCAGATTTTGTATGTGAGTCCTACAGTGGACCTTTCATTAAAATGGTCTGTTCTTCAGCATCCTCTAAGCACTGCAGTCAAGATATCCAAAGATTGCAAGGAATATCTTCTTTTGTGGCTTCATTCAGAAAAAGTTTTTCAAGGTTGCCCCTTAGTTCTCCCACAGCCAGTCACCATGGACACCTCTGAAATTGGATGGGAGTATTTTTTTGGGAAGAACAGTTCAAGGTGTGGCGTTCCCAGAAAAGGCCAATTTGCATATCAAAGGAATTTGACCAAAGAGCAGTCCTACTAGTGTTGCAGGTCTTTCAAGATGTTCTGTCTTCAGGAATGGTTGTGATACATACAGACAACCTGTCAGTAGTGTGGTATATCAACAAACAGGGGGAACCAGATCTTACCAATTCTGTCGAGAGGCAATGAGAGTGTTGCAGTGGGCGAGCTCTTCTGGTCACTTTCTTAATGGCAATGCACATACCAGGGAAAACTAACGTGATTGCAAATAGACCAAGTAGGACCATTTTGATGCCTCACAAGTGTTCTCTTAATTAAAAAGTGGCAGAAGAGATTTTTATTGATGTGGCCAGCCATGCTGCAATTTTTTTGCTTCTCCCTTCAACAACAAGTGCAGCAGCTTCTTCACTATGGTCTCTCCACAAGGGTGTCATCAAAAGATGCTCTAGTCCATGATTGTCCCTCTGGTCTCCTTTACAATTGCCCCTATCACCCCTCATCCCCAAATTTTAACAGAAAGCGTCCTGGTTGAAGAACACAGTCATCCTCATTGCATCTTTTGTCCCCGACAGGTTTGGTTTCCCTTCCTCTGGCCTCATCTTCTCTGTCCACCTTGGATACTGGATCCATGTCCAGACATTCTTTTTTCACCTAACAGGGATGAAACACCCAGACATCAATGGTCTCCAGTTGTCCTCATGGTTTCACCAGTTCCAGTGATAGCTAGGCAGTCCAGGCTTTCCTCCCCAGTTTGACAGATACATTTACACCCTCAGAAGCCTTACAGTGAAAACATTTATAAAAGTAAATGGAAAAGATTTTCAGTCTCGGCCATTTGGAGACACTTGGACCCTTTCTGTGCCCCAGTCTCTGGAATTCTCTAATTTTTGACCTCCATTTTTAACAACAAGGTGAGTTATTCAACTGTTAAAGTTCAATTAGCAGCCATTTCACTCAGATGAGATTCATTCTTCCTTGGATTCTTTGAAATTGTGCAAGACCTTCCTTAAGGGTTCCCTTTTTACTCAGGCCCCCAGTTAAAGAGCCTACCCCCCTCTTGAGATTTAACTATTCTGTTACAAGCTCTTACCCAACTTCCATTAGAGCCTTCAGTTAAGGCTGACCGTAGGTTCTTGCCCTGGAAAACAATTTTTCTGGTCACTATCACCATCACCTCTGCTAGATGAGTATCTGAACTCCAAGCCCTCTCTGCAAGACCTCCATACTTTATCTTCCATAAGGCTAGGGTCTCATTACGCATGAACCAATATTTATTTACTAAGGTGGCTTCCAAATCCAACATAAATCAGGTCATTAGTTTACCAATGTTCTTCTGAAATTCTAAAACAAAGAAGAAGAATACATGCTGTATGTTTTGGATGTATATCATCAGCTTTGATTTTATGTGCAAAGAATCCAAGATTTCAGAAAAACTGACCAATTGTTTGTATCCTTCTTCAAGAACTAACTGGGTAAAGCAGTTTCTAAAGTGACCCTGGCTGAATGGTTACCTGATTGTGTATCTTTTGTTTATAAAGAAAGAGCTTCATCTTTACCCAAGCTGCCCAAAAGCACATTCCTCAAGGTCTGTAGCCACTTCATCTGCCTTTTGGTCAAGAGCATCCATAGATGATATCTGTGCAGCTGCCACTTGGTCCAGTGATCATACCTTTATTGCTTGTTGCAAGTTAGACATACTATCCAGAAAAACAGCAGCATTTGGTTCATATCTCTCAACTGTCCAGAGTTTCCCAGAATGTCTGGATTTTTACCTCAAATTTTTGTTCTTTCCTGATAAAATGTATGGTTTTCTGACAAATTACTGAAGATTTGAAGTTACTAAAGTAATACTAAGTAATGACTGACATTTGAGTTTCAGACTTTATATGATTCAGAAAATACATAATAATGTAAAACCTGTTATTCTAGTAACTTTGTACGTTTATAGGAGCAATACTTAAAATCTGTCCCTATTTTTGGGCCTTTGTCCCACCATTATTTCTGACTTTGCCCAAATATCTTGCAATAAGAGGTTGAGAGGTTTGATATGGCTCTGCTGTACTCTGGAATATCCTTCCATTAGGCCCACCCAAGGTTCATCTAGCCAGGGAATTTGTCCCATCAGTAGAGGAATGAATAAAAATGACATCAGATACAAAACTTATAATCACCATAATGATGCATCTATGTTGTCCATTTTCATTCCCCCCTCTTCCTAGTGACACCTAAGGGATGTCCTTTTGAGAACTCACCTGTTCCCTGTTTTGAACTCCAGCCTTTCTGTATGTCTTTATTTTGTTTCTTCTTCATATTATGATGTCACGTATATGTTAATGCTGGGATAGCAAACTCAAGCTGAGGTATACCAGGATAGTGGGGCATGATGAGTAAAGGGAGGAGCTTGAGAGCTGGATCCATGAGTCTAGTAAAAGTGACCGAGTAAGCTCCGAGATCTGATCCGAGACTCATCACTTGAGGAAGAATGAAAATGGACAGCGCAGATGCATTGTTATGGTGAGTACATAACTTTTGTTTTTCTGCTTTCCATATTTGATACGTATCAGTTCTCAGAATAACTGGTAGTGTATTTTGTCAATAAAACTCCCTGTATGTAATAAGTGTATGAATATATTTATTGACTTTGAACCTATAATGCTGTTTTCTTATCAGTAGGTTCACTAATATAGAAATTCATTATATGTATAAGAAATAGTCATAAGCAGACATTAGTCATTTGGCATTTTTTTCTCAGGCAGTGTACATACTTAGAGGAACATAAATGCAGTCTTTCGTGATGTTTTTAGGAAAAGCCTGTCAACAAAAGACAATGTACCACATGCCTGCTGAGCTCTGTTCTGCCAATTAAAGTGAATGGTTGATCTACTTTGCTTTGCTAGTTCATCCGTTTCTTCCTTCCTAGGCCTGGATCTCTGTCAGTGCTAACTACAAATTTTCTTATATTTATTCTTGTAGAAATATATTGTTTATGTTTTTCTGTTGTCTTTAATAATGTCCCAAGAGAAAATCGCCAGCAAGTACTCATTCCTCCAAAAGAATTTAGCTTCATTGTCACTTTTTCTGTTTAGAAGAGAAATGTGATGCATTGTGAATCTTGGGCTAAATTTAACAAAAATATGGTAGCTAAGAGAGGTAAGAATTTACAAGCTGTTTATACTAAGAGGGCAGTTGCTCTTAACTTATGTTACTGTTCCATCTGTTAATCAAAGCTCGGTGATTAAAATTAAGAAATAGTCTTTTGCAGAAAAGAGGTAACATCTAAGGATAAAAATGTGTAAGTTTAAGAGCTTTCGCTGGGTACCATATAAGAGACATATAAGTGGCTGAGGGGTTTTGACTACTGAGTTAGGTGAGACCAACCCTGAAATTTATAGTCAGTGGACATATTGTGCAAACTTATGGAAATGGCTTTTTGTACAATACAAGAGGATCCTCACTGCCCAGAACAGCAGCTCTGCTTTATTGAGCTATGAAAATTGTTGGAGCTGCATGGAAATGTGGTAGTATGTGAGTTCACCTATGATAATTAGGCCCTTGGGAATTACAGTCCACTGTTCTGCAAGAATTCTTGCATAGTATAGTGAATCATAGACATCTCTACTGTACAACATTCATGCATACCAGGGAACTAAATGCATAAATACATGCAACAATTTATCTGCCTCTACCTATCCATTCCAATGAGATATTTCAGCAGGGTGAACAGGAGCAGCTTCTCCCTATTTAAATTGTCAATCTAGGTAAGTAGTCCAGTGTACTGTGAGAGTGTGTGTGTGTGTGTGTGTGTGTGTGTGTGTGTGTGTGTGTGTGTGTGCTCTGCCACCTCATGCAATACTAGTGAGAGAATAACAGTGTCCCCATTTATCAGATTTTTTCCCCATAACACCAGTGAACATTTGCAGTCAGCCATCCAGTCATCTACCTTAGTTTTAAAGGTTGCTAGAGAAGTACTTTGTTTGATAGGTGAAGGTAGACTATTTCAGAAAGGCAACTTTCATGCTTTCTTGTGCTCTTGATGTGATAGTATTATTTGGGTTTGTAGAGTGCATGTTTGCTGTACCACTGGTTCTGTTTAGGTGAAGGAGTTCAAAGAGTGTTAAGAAATTCATGGCATGGAAGGCTAAGCAGAGATCACCCCTTAGGAGTCTGCATCACATTGGTTAGAGACCAGAGCTTTTAGTCTATCAGAGTAGGTAAGGGTACTCATACCTCAGATATTTTTGGTGAGAAAACCCTGAGGTCCTCACAGCTGGTTTAGGTGCTTAACAAGAAACATACTGAAGGCTGCACTGTAATCAATAATTGGTCTAATAATGTATGAATAAAGTGGTACTATAACGTCTTTGAATCTTGAGAAGATACCATGAGGGTTAAGTTGAACAAGGCATAATGGTTTTCTAATCTTCACAGAGATGTGATGATCAGAGGAGAGCTTGTTATCAACATACATATCCAAGTCCCTGATGACTGTGTCAAATTTAATTTAGAACGTTATCTGTATGGTAAACAATAATGATGTTAGAGTTTCCAAAGGAACTATGAGGGCATGCCCATAATTAATATGACAAGCATTTATTTTTTGGCCTAGCCCATGCTTGAGAATCTGAGCATCAGAATCAGAATTAATAACTGTCCCCAGTTTACAATTCTCAGCAAACTTTGTTAGCCATAGTAAACCACTACAACTACTGACCAAACCTCCCAGATTGTAAAAAAGCCCAAACCACAAACCAGCATTCTAATGGAACTGCCAACAGAAGTAAGCAAAATAAACACACCCAAAGATAAATCCCAAAATATGTGGAGGTTTAGTGCTTTTTGTCTTTATTGTATTACAGACTTTTTCAGAACAAGTTATAGTCATTAACGCACAGCCTTAACTCATTACACCAGAATGATGCCTCCAGGCGCATCTGCAGTTAACTCCTACTGATGCCTCTAGGCGTCAAATATTGCCTGTTCATATTTTTATCAATAATTCCAAAACCATACTATGAACAAGGTTTTAAAATATTTCATCTTAAAGCTTACACAATGGCAAACCCAATTGCATTAATATTTGACCTCTGTCTAGTGCAGGTAAATCGATACTAATTGTTGTTTCTATGATATTTATATAGATATAACTTTTACATTTTTCTACATATCTCAGCAACCAAGCAACACACACAGAACTCATTAACTCCTTAGCTACATATGAAAACTCTCAGCTAGATGAATAAAATGCTGCTGAAAGTATGTGTGTAACTTGAGTGGTTGATTATAAAATGCATTTGTCATATTCTTATTTTTAATAACATTAATGTGTTCCTTGATTCTAACTTCAAATTTCCTTTTTGTCTTGCCTATATAAAACAAACTACAAGCTGAACACATAGAACACATACTAGAATAAGCTGCTTTTCCTGAATTACAGTTAAATATACCCAGTGATACATAACTTCCCTCTCTAATCCTCCTTTACAAATACAGTTAATCACCACAGAAACAAAGGACAATATGTATCTACTATATTTTAGACCTATCCGAAGCCTTTGACATGGTAAATCACAACAAAACTCATCAACACACTCTTAAGCTTAACCCTTAGCAGCTCCTCTATCACATGGTTCCATAGCTACCTTACAGGACGACTGAAGCCATCCAGTGGCAACACCACCTTTCTCCACTGCTCCCAGTTGCCTTAGGGGTTCCACAAGGCTCCATCCTTGGACCTCTGATATTCTCTTTATTCACCAATCAGCTCAGCACCTCCACACCCCATGCTTCTGTTGCACAATACGTAGATGATTCAACCTTAATATGTGCACCACCCACTCTACAAAACCTCAATACTATAATCTAAGATTCCTTTCTATCTGTAGAAACATGGCTCACCAAATTATCCTGAATTCCTTCAAAACTTAATTTCTTCCTTTTTAGCCTAACTAGAACCCCCTCACCTACCCAGCCTTTTACCATCATATCTAAAAATCAAACCATGATTACTCCAATAGCCCACACCAAACTGCTTGGAGTAGAAATTGATAATAACTTGAAATTTGACATTCACATAGCCCAACCGTCAAGAAAGTCCACAAGAAACTTGGTCTCCTGTATAGGAACAAACAATTTCTTACATAAAATACAAAAGCTACTATAGCTCGCACACACCTCTTATCAACCCTCCTGTACGCCTCCCCAATACTAACCAACCTCCACAAACCTGACTTAATCAAACTGGAATCCTGCTATAACAAAATAACAAAGTTTGTTACTGGTGCCTCCTACAGGTCGCATCACTGTACTTCCCTCAAGCAACAAAACTGTCTCAAACTCCCTGAGTATCTACACTTTAATCGACTAACCTTTGCACATAAAATTCTCCACCAACCTGATAAAACCCCCGCTCTCCAAAATACTATACACTTGTACACTACTTTTCTCTGTCTTCGCTCCAGTAACCTACACCTTCTAGACACTACCAAAGTCAACAATTAGCTGGGAATTTTCTTTTTTCCAACTACAGCCCTAAAATATGGAATAAATTGCCATCCCATATAACATCAATCAGCTCTGTCATACAGTTCAAAAAGCTCCTTAAGTCAAGTGACACTTGACAGACACCTGGCTGTGTTCCTGCAACTCATTAGGATAGACTTCCCTTAGTCTTCTTGCCAACTAATGTACAACACAAAAATAAAAATGTATTTTTACTCCATATATAAAACTGTGAATGCTTGGAAAAAATACTCTGTTTCCATTATGTACCTGTTATTTGCTATGAGTGTAGTAATTCCCAAATGATTATTAACTTTTGTTTTGTCTGTATTTACTACATCTGTATTTTTACTAAATATTTGTTAAACTGTAATTTCTTTGTTCTGGAGCTTTTCTCCCCGGGCCTCCACTAAAAAAGGACCTCTTTCCAGTCGGACTTTCCCGGTAAACAAATGTTAAATAAAATAAATAAATAAATAATCATTCTATAAAAATATATCTGATGTTGTAATTTTCATTCATTCCTCAACTAATGAGTCTTGGATATGACCTGAGATCCGGCTCGGCTAATTTTGCCAGATTCATGGATCTAACTCTTGAGCTCCTCCCTTTAGCCATAATGCCCCACTAATGTAACATACCTTAGACCTTGTTTGCTGCCATATAGTGCTCAGACACAGATCCTTCTCTCTTGAGTAATTAGGTACCTTTTTCTCAGGGCTGTAAGTTTTTTTGCTGTATTTCTATTATCTTTTTTAATTTTCCTTTCACCTGTCCTCCCTTACCTTCTAGTTTTTGGGTTCTGTCTGTCAGACAGTACTTTTTATTTTATGCACATTAGTTCTTGGGTATTCCCTTGAGTACCATTGTTGGTACTGTTGCCACCTTCTTTCCCCTTTAATCCTACCCTTTAGAGGGTATTCCTTTCTACCATTGTTGGTACCTCTTCTCTGCTATAAAGAAGAAAAACTTTTTTTCTTATCACGACAGAAAAGCCGAATGGGTTCAAAAAATGGATTTCCTGTGGGCATAAGATTCCAAACTCTGATGCCCACAGGGAGTGTGTTTACTGCTTGAGCACATCCCATTTAGATACTGACTGCATACACCTATCTGTGCAAGGTTGAAATCTAGACCAATAGGTGACTGAAGGAATAGGTTGATGTTGAAGGGTCTTTTTCCTTCTGCTCCCTCCTCTTTACCTACTGGGGCTCAGAACTCCTCCAAGAGGTTGGAAAAAGGGAAGCCAAAATTGGCTCCTAAAGGTAAGGACTCCAGAAAAAGTTCTCTGGACCACTGACCTACTCTGACCAAGCCAACAAGCCTCCATCTAAAATAAAAAAAAAAAATAAGATTTGACTCCCTTGGATCCTACTTTCTCTTGAGTCTAAGTCACCTGAGATCCAGCCACCCCAATACTCTGCAGAGCTGATTTCCCTTCAATTTCCTCCTTCTTTTCTCCAGGAGACTCCAAGGAAGCACTGCAGGCCACCATCTATCAGCTTCACCCCTTAGATCCTTCAGATGGAGGTAATTATGTTTCTATTGCCCATTAGACCTGTAAGCCTGCCCTCCACCAACTCTCAATTAATATCTCCTTCTCCAATCTATCCCATGGTTTTGAAACCCTTGGATCCGAGATCCTAAAGGCTGTCCTCATCAGAACTGAAGATAGGTCATTCTTCAACTCCGACCACTTCCATGAGTCATCTGGCTCCTATTGTTTCAGAGCAGGAGGACTCAGAACCAAAGCGTCAGTGCTAGATCTAGGGGTTGGGGTCAACTCCAAAGAGCTGTCCTTGCCCATAGTTGCTTTGGTGCTAGACAGCTCGAGCCCTACTGTATCCTCAGAAAAAGGGCTTAGGGGGATTCAGGCCTCTTCAGCACGTGGAACTATAGCTTCAGTGGTGCCATCGTCTGTTTCTCTTAGGTCCTCTGCCTTTGAGATAGTGGACAGGGCATTTTCTTTGCATAGAGAGAGGACATCCTTGCACTCCCTCAGATCCTATCTCTATTCCACTGTCAGGTCTTAGTTCTGAGCTCTCACTTCTAGCTCAGTAGGAAAGCCAATCTGTTCAAGTCTCCAATCAGTCCCTCAGAACACTCCTGCACTTCCGATGCTTCAACAGACCACCCAACTAATGAGGTCTCTCAGAAGAGAATGTGCAAAAGAGACACTTGGATTACCCTCAGGAATCTCTCACTGAGGACACTGTGACTTTGATGAAGGGGAGGGATCCCTCAGATCTTCACTGGAAGATGTCTCCTTTGATGAAATCCTGGAACTTATAGGTTCATAGGTAGGTACTAGGCTATCTGCCCAAAGGCATTTATAAGCCTAACTGGAATGTGTTGACTTTCGCTGCCCCCTTAGATTAGTTCCCTGTGCCTCTGTCCAGCAGAGGCACTGAAGTGATCCCCGGGGTAAACTTCCTGTTTCCCATGCACTCATCAAGGTTTCTCTTGAAGAGTGTTAGTGAGGAGCTCTGCCTAATGTAGATTGGAATCTTGTTCCAGAGCATGGGATGTCTTTGGGACAGGAATCTATCCCTCCAGCATGTCCTATTTATTGTTGTGGTGAGATTTAGATCCCTAGAGCATGTGGCTCGAATGGATATGGTTTTCTTTAGGTGGAGCATGTCTATCAATTCTGGGTTGGACATGGCCTTGTATGTCAGGCAGAGATCACCTCTGAGTAGGTGGTATGCAACCGAGTACAGCTGGAGTTTCTTCAGTTGAGCTGCATAGGGCATCTGTTTGAGGCCAGTGATCCTCTTGGTGAGGTACTTCTGTGGTCTTTCCAGCTGTTGCAGGTGTCTTGTAAGGTACATCCCAAATGGGGCATTATACTCTATGATGGGTCTGATGAGTCATGCGTAGAGGGGCACAATGACCTCTTTTGATCTGAATGCAACCCCTTTTGTGATAAGGCGGGCCACGCAGAAGGATTTTCTAACCACTTTGGCAATGTGATTATCAAAGGAGAGATTACAATCTACTTGGGTCCCCAGATCCCTTATTTCATCTTCCGTATTTAGGGGGCTACCACCTATGTGGTAATTTGTGGGTACTTTTCCAAAGGGGATGACTATGCACTTTTTGGCATTTAGCTTGAGGCCATGGTTCTGACACCAGGTATCTGTCTCAGTGAGACTCTTTTGGAGGATGTCTGTGTCAGCCAGAGAGTCAATTATAGTCCCTAGTTTGCAGTCGTCTGTGAACTTGGTCAGCCATAGTCATCCTGTGCTTGCCTGTACCTCTGAGAAGTATATACCGAACAGGAGGGGTCCTAGGACTGAACCCTGGGGAATGCCACTTGTAACTGGTTTAGAGTCAGACCTAGCTCCCGCAACTCTTACCATGTGGGTTCTGTCCATGAGCCAGTTGGCAACCCATCTTGTGACATAGGGGTTTATGTTCAGACTGGTGAGCTTGTCTATAATACCAGAATGGGGAATGGTGTCAAAGGCCTTTGTGAGGTCTACGTAGGCTGTGTGGACCACCTTTCCCTCATCTATAGCCTTGGTAACTGTCTCAAAGAAGTCCACCAGGTTTAGGAGACATGATATGCCCTTTACAAAGCCAAGCTGGGTAGGGTGTAGTGTTTGGAGGTTCCCAGTGTCTCTGTTAATGAGATCCATGATGATGTGATCCATAGCCTTGCAGACCAAGCTAGTCAGGTTTATGGGGCGATAGTTCCCGCGGTTTTTTGTGGCTCCACCTTTGTGGAGAGGAATAACCGTTGCTGTGCGCCACTCTATGGGTACATAGCCTGTGGAGAGGCTGAATTTGAACAGTGTGTTTAGGTGAGGAGTTAGTTTATCTTTGAGCTGGTGTAGGGTGCAGCCTGGGAGACCGTCCGGTCCCATTGACACTGTGTTTTTGGCTTTGGAGAGGACTGTTTTAACCTGAGTGTCTGTGATTTCAGGGGCTGTACATTCTTCTGGTATGGTTATGGGCCCTTTTGGGGGTGAGGGGGGTGGTGAAGTTTGCACTGAACCTGTTTGCCAGAATGTTGGTGATATCTGTCGGTTTAGTGTATTTTGTGCCATTCTTCACTAACTCCGAGCAGATCTGGGAATTGCCACTTAGATTCTTGACATAACTAAGGAATGCCTTGTGGTTATCTTTGGAGTCCTTGGCAATTTTTCTTTCGAAGCTAGCCTTGGATGATTTTATGAGGGATCATAGTTTCTTGTTGATACTGATCAGGGATGTCTTCCCTTCCTGGGATTTTGCTGTTTTCTGTATAAGTTTCCTCCTTCTGTTGAATAGCTTGTTTATGGCAGAGGTCCACCAGACTGGTTTCCTTTTCTTGGAGGAGTGAGTCTTGGTTTTGCTTGGGATAGCACGATTCATGCATTCTTGTAGGTGCCCATAGAATGCATTAGTAAAGGATTTTGCAGCTTGGACAGCGTTATCCTTTAGCATGGGGGCTTTGAAACTTTCTACCTCAGTCTTAAGTAATGTGAAGTTTGCTTTTGAAAAGTTTTTCATGGTGGTTTCCTTGACTGGGGGGTGGGGGCGGAATGTTGATATCCAGTGTGATTTGTTTATGGTCAGATCTAACCAGCGAGGGGTTGACCTCCGGTGTGGAACACCAGTCGCCCATTTGTCTTAGGCAGGTATCTCCCTAGCCTTAAGCAGCATTTTACCTTCACCTAGGATGATACCTGAATGCAAACAAAAATGATTGCAACAATTAGCTTAGTTTCTGGTGTCATTCAAAGGGGATCCAGTATCTGTCAGCCTGGGATGACATGATCGATAGACCTCAATGCTTTGCCAGAGATGGTCTTCATCTGTCACCCCTGGGATTTCAGTTACTGGCTAAGGCTCTTGCCACCCCCATAGTGCCTGTTTTAGACAATGCCACAAGAACAAAATTCACAATGTAAAAATATCCTCTAAAACAGCCTCAAGGTTATGGTGCTAAACGTTAGGCGTCTAAACCAGAAACTGCACTCACTGGGAGCGGTCCTCACCATGGAAGATGCTGACATTTGTGCAGTCACTGAGACCTGGTTTAAAGCTGCAGAGAGTACCATAGCCATACCAGGTTACATTTCCTTTCATGTGTTCAAACTCAAACCACAAACTAAAGGCATAAGAACTAAAGGATGTTGTGTATCAATATTCATTAAAGATAAATACACCTCTAGGTTGGTTAAACAGCACAGTTCCCTTGAATTACTTCAGGTGCAACTGACTGTAGACCCCTTTTCAGGTCATTGCTAGCCATAGGGCCCCCTCCATGAATCAGGACATCCACTCAGCCTACTTGGATCTACTTGAGTCAGTCAAGATACAACCAAACACCCTGGTTTTGGGTGACTTTAATTACCCATTCACTGACTGGGTAAATTATACATGTTCTAACTCACTAGCCTGAAGGTTTTTGGACTTTGTTAACTCCAATGCCCTGGACCAGCTGGTTGACATATCCACAAGGGGCTCATACATGCTGGATCTAGTGCTCACCCTCATGGGGGAAAACTGCAGCAACACTAGTGAGTGGCTATCCCTGGTGAGATCTGACCACAAATCAGTCTCGCTAGAAGTAACTATAACACAAGATCCCCCCAGCAACAACTAGACTAAAAACTTCTCCAAGGCCAATTACAGCCTCTTACATGAAAGCATAAATAGTGTCATAGGCCCTCCCTCTACTGATGGAGCAAATGCCTGTGCTGAGTTGTACACCAGTCCTTTATACAAGCACCTGTACAACTGTATTGATTCTGCCATACCTGATAGAACCAAAGCAAGATATTCAAGGAAAAACAAACCTGCCTGGTGGACAACTGCCATTAATAAATTATACAATAAGAAATAAATTGTTGTCTAAGAGTAGGAAGGAATGGTCTCAAAACTGGAAAGACTCCCTCCTCAACTTAAACAAGCAAATAAGACTCCTAGTGAAGTCCTCCAAAGCAAATTACAAATCCAGATTAACTTTCCTAACTATGGATAACCACAAGGCATTCTTTAGTTACATCCATAACCTCAAAGGTAAGGCCCAGATATGAGCTGAACTCGTAGTTAATTGTACTACATATACAGAACCTGTGGATATAGCAAACCTGCTGTATGACAGGTTCAGTGAAAACTTCACTCCCCTGTCCCCACTACATATACCTCAAAGCATCCCTAACACCTGTCCCAAAATCTAGTATGTCCAATTAGCAGGTCTTAAATGCACTCTCCAAGACCAAAAACACAGCCTCTTTGGACAAAACAACATCCCAGGCTGTGTTCTACATGGGTTAAAACAGGAATTAACATCACCATTGGGCACGCTTTTCAATCACAGCCTAAGCAATGGCTTTATCCCAGCAGAATGGAAAACAGCTACTGTCATGTCATCCCTTTGCACAAAGGAGGTGCATCCTTGTACCCTTGGAACTATAAACCCATTGCCCTGACCAGCCTTATCTGCAAGGCCATGGAACCATCTTTGACCTTATTAACAAAGATATAGGAAATCTCCAAATGCTTGACCCCATCCAGTTTGGCTTTGTCAAGGGGAGAGCATGCCTGTTAAACTTGGTGGACTTCTTTGCGACAATCACCAAAGCCCTAGATGAGAGCAAGTCTGTGCACATGGCCTACCTAGACTTAGCCAAGGCCTTTGACACAATCCCCCACTCAGGCATCATTGATAAACTCACCCATCTGGGTATCAACCCATGTATTGTCAGGTGGGTTGCAAACTGGCTCACCGATAGAACTCATACAGTCAAAATAGGGGACTCCACCTCCTCCAGCAGACCCGTAACCAATGGTGTGCCACCGGAATTTGTTCTGGGACTCCTACTGTTCGGAATTTACTTCTCCAAAGTACAGGTTAACTCTAAAGGACTGTGGCTAATGACTGCAAACTAGAAGCGATCATTGAAACCCCTAGCTATGTCAACATCCTGCAAGAAGGTCTTACACAGACTAACAACTGGTGCCAAGTCATGGTCTTAAACTTAATGCAAAAAAAATGCATCATTATCCCCTTCAGCAAGGGTGATGTTCCTGCAAACTGCCACATTAATAGCAATACCCTAAGCACACAGTCAGTGATGAAAGATCTGGGCACACAGGTTGACAGCAACCTTAACTTCAATCCCAATGTATTCACAGTGGTAAGAAGGGCATTTTATATTGCCCAACTCATAAGTAAGGGCATTGCCTCCAGAAAAAAGAGGTTATAACCCTCATGTACGCTTCCTTCATCAGTCCAATAATAGAGTACAACACTCCCTTTGTTATGTTCCTTTCCAAACACCTGTAACAACTGAAGAGACCACAAAGGTTCATTACAAAAAAAATCAGGGTCTTCAAGATCTGTCTTATGTGGACAAACTGAAATCATTGTCACTTTACTTTGTGTTGTACAGACTGCTCAGAGGCGACCTGTGCCTCACATATAGAGCAATCTCTGACCCAGCTTTAATGGAAATGCTGCACATTGTAAGTCAAATGACACATGGATCACTTGCTCAAAGGACCTTAACCTGGTATGTGATATCAACAGAACTTTTTGGAGAGACAGATTTGTCTCACAGTGGTTGCCCCACCTTTGGAATAAGCTTCCTATTCATGTTAAACAAAGTCTCTCATTGGCCCTATTTAAGCATAATTAGGATGACTGGATGGTTAACAGGAAATTCACCCCGGGGGTTCCACCTGTGTCCCTCTTGGACAGGGGCAATAGGTGATGATTTTGGTGTCTGCTTGAACCAGACACCCTTGGCAATGTGGGTTGAACTTGGCTAGGCTTCTAAGGGCCCTGGGACTGTTAGCATAGTAACCTCCTATGATCCTATGATCCCATGATCCTATGAAAGGATTCAACATTGGCAAAAATTGAGTAGACATATATAAACCTTCATTCATGTAATGAGTGGTAACCGATGGAAATTGTCAGTTGTTTCAAACCAATGGTAACTAATTTATTGTAGTTGTGTCCAGATCATCTTGCACATATGCTCATGTGTGAATTTTTACAAAAAAGTCAATTTTACTGAAATTACAATGAACTAAATATGATAACATTCCAAAGGTATTTTCATATTCAGATTTTCCCTTCATGAGCTCAATAATGTGATATTTATAATTCTAAAATCATTGTGAGGAAAATATAAAATATAAAAATAAAAATCTGTTCATTTTGTTGATGATGCATTTTTGATCTGGGAAGGTAATGTGCATCAGTGGAATAGTTTTGTTAATTATTTGAATAAATCCACCTATTTCTTGAAATTTAAACTTACATTTTCATATAATTCAATAGAGTTTTTAGATGTTAAGAGAGATAGAGTTGATGGAAGATTGGTTACAAGTACTTATAAGAAAAATGTGCATGCTAACCAATATACACATAAAAGTAGCATGCATGCACCTCACATATTTAAGGGGATAATTAGAAGTCAAATGCTTAGGGTGAGTAGATTGAATACAGAAGAAGTGGGTTGTAAAGAGCAAATGTTAGAACTTGTCCACGAGTTTAAAGAAAGGAGGTATAAGGAACATATGATAAATAAAATAATGGATAAAATACTAAGGGAGAGAGAGAGAGACAGTAGAGCAAAGCCATTCTTTAGTAGGAAAGGTCCAGAATTGGGGGCCACGAATAGAATAGATATACGAAGGGATAAAATAAGGTATGTAACTACTTTTAGTAATAGGACATCAGAGGTTAGAAAATTTATTTCTAAAAACTGGCATATTTTGAAAGCAGTGTCTGGTCTTGAACAACTGATCCCAGACAAATTGAGCTTTGCTTATAGAAATTGTAAGAACTTAAAACAGAGACTGTGTTACAAAGAGATAAGACAGACTTGTGCTGGTAAAGATATTGTGAAGCAAGGCACTTTCTCGTGCTATAATTGTAGCTGCTGTAAACATATTCTTGTGAAGGATAATGTTTTCATACATACAGAACACATCAAGAGAATTTATATTTCATTGTTTTGCAACATGTAACACTAAATATCATATACCTTGCTACTTGTGTTAAATGTACTGCATTTTATGTGGGGAAGAGCAATCAGAGATTAAAAGACCGTATTATAGAACATCGATCTGAGGTTCATAGAAACATTTCTACAAATGCATTAGCAAAGCAAGCTTCTGAATATGATGTCAGTCATGAATTCAAGTTTAGAGTTATTGATATAGTTAAAAGAAATATTAGAGGGGGTAATATTAATAATGCCCTTGATATACGAGAATATGAATAAATAGTAAGATTATGTGCAGATAGATATCTGGGCATTAATGATGCAGTTAGTATAAAACCAATTTTGATGAAAAAACAAATGCAGTATTGGTAAAATAAAATATTTTATTTAGTTATTTTTTATTTAGTTATTTTGTACATATTGATGAAACATTTAAATGCTGTTTTTAGTAAGATGTTTTGTTTTAATAGATTGATTGTTAGTTAATTATTTATATATTGATGTTATGTTGTCCATATCTCCCCTTCATTCTTGCTGTTTGGGTTCGGAGCCGACCCTCAGCTCTGACTCGGCCGTATACTATAGCTCGAGAGCTTTTACTGGCTTGAGGCTACCCCATATCCCATCATGCCTAGCAGTAGTTACCCAGATCTCATTTGCAGCTTGTAGCATCGAGGTTGCGGATACTGGCTCAGGCTAAGTGTTTTTCTATTTGTTATTTGTGGTATTTTTTAAGAAAAATTTTCTTATTTATCTTTCTAACTTGTTAATAGTAGTTGTCCTTCATTCTTCTACCTTCCCTATCCCATCCAAGTGATTTGTGTTTGCTGGGGACTAACCATTTTTCTCTCTGGCCCTTTCTCCTCTTCTAAACCCATTTAACTTAGAAGGTTCTTCATTTTTCTTGCCTTCCTTTAAGTTTTAAGGAGTTGCCATTTAAGTTAGAGGCTCTCCTTAGGTGGGGAGTTTACCATTTATCTTAGAATCTCTCCCCCTTCTCTTCTGTCCTGTATGTTAAAAAAAAAAAGGGGGGGGTTTGTCTGCTATCGTCTAGTTATCTTGTTATTAGTGCTTTTTTTCTCTTTGTCTAGCTTTACATAGTGCTGTTCAACATTATGTCAAAAGATACTGCCAAGGAATCTAAATGTTAGGGTTTCAAAAAGTGCGATTCGTGCTGTCAAAAGATGTCCCTTACGGACAGGCACATGAGTTGCGTATATTGTTTAGGACCTGTTCACCTGCAGGATTAGTGTTCTATTTGCCATGCATTTAGTTAATGAGTCCTGCAGGAGAGAAAGAACAAATTAATGTTAAAGGGACAATCCCAGTGTTGAAAATTCGGGTCGCGTTTAAGCTGACCAGTGTAACACCCACTTTAATGATGTCACATAAATTCCCACCCACAGTATCATTTTACTTTGAACATCCTGTGACTCTACAGTTGCAATTTTGGTTTAGTCCCCAGTGTGAATGCAGCCTTGGGTTTGCGTTCCTCTCAGATTCCTTTACATTCAAGAGTTGACTACTGTGAAACCTGTCAGTTTCTGCATAAATAAATATTGAAATATTATGATTATTCAAGTTTATGTTAACTGGATGTTCTCCTATCCTCTTTTTAGCCAATGTGTTTAAAACAATTAACTTGCTTTTTTCCTCACTGCTTGTGATCCTGTTCAGTACGCTATAAAAAGGCAGCTTGTATAAAGTTAAAGAAAAGTGAAGACTTTAGCAAAACAAATACTGAATGTTTGTCTTGCGTTTCATTTATGGACTCCTGCCTCCTAAATGTAAAACTAAAGTGCTCACTATTCATTCTAATAAACTGCATCCACTGTTTTGCGTAGCACAATACCTTTATTTTAACGTAGATCACTGAAAGCATAGGCAGATATATAGCTAAAAAGCTGTAAACATCTAGTTTTTGCCACTACAAATCAGCCAGTCGCTATGCCCGCAACAGATAAAGTAAAGCTTGTTTACTGTTGCCAAAGCCATACTGCAACAACGGTGACTGCCGATGAAACAGCAGCAGGAAGGACTTGGTAGAGTCTGAAATACTGTTATGAACAGAGTGCTGCAGACTTATTTGTTTCCATTTATTATATTTTACGTCTCAACTTACTGGCTCAAGCTTTCTGTATACCTTATTGCAATTACTGGTGAATGTATAGGTAAAAAATGTTTAAAACTTTAAATGGCATCATTTCACTGCAGAGTTCGGCTTTGCACACAACAGCTTGCAGCTCCCGTCTTGTTTATGGTTTCCGTGGCAATGCTTACTGGCAAAACGGCAATAAGAAATCGCAAATGTATTTTGTCTTATAAAAAGTAAGTCTGGAGCATTATTAAGAGCAAGCTACTGTTTCCGCCTATTTTTTTTTTTTTTAATTAGTTATATAATTTGACCTAACAACTAATAGGTCTAGTAACAGGAAAATGCAAGACCACTTTAATCCATTAACAATGCATAATGAAAAAGATGGAGAATACTAACAGTCACTGGGCACTTTCAAATCCTTACATGCTTCACTCTGATGATGTGTGCAATAAGATGTCATGCGAGCACTCACTATTTGTTTTAATAAAATGTTCTCCTGCTTTTGGATTGTGCATGTGTTTTTTTAATATAATGCATTTTTATTACAACTGTAGATGTATCTATAGTTAATAAGGTTCATGACTTTTATTGATGCCATTTTGTCAGCACTTCATATGTTGCAGCATATTCCTTTACCAAAACAACATTGGTAGTGGAATGCATATGTAGTGGCAGACTACTTAATGCATTTGCAGAACACCACTTATTTCTATCTTCTGGGAAGTAATTGCACTGTGTTGCTTGTTTGGCATACCTCCCATCCTCTTAGCACAAGAAATCTGGACAAAGCCTAAAATAATGTGTGGACAAATGCCCCCAAAATAAGGACATATTTTAAATAATGCTCTTATAAACTTAGAAATATGCTACATTAACAGGATTTGTATTAATATGCATTTTCTAAAGGATATGAAGTCTGAAATTCAAATGTATGCTACTATATAGGGATTTAAGTCTTCAGTGTTTTGGCAGCCACAAATTTTATGAGAAACAGAAAAATATGATGCAAAAATCTGGATATTCTGTGAAAATCTGGACAGTTGAGAGATATCCTTGTATCTATCACATTGGCAACCCCCCGCCCTTAAAATGTATCCCATAGTTAGAGATCTGGGATCTTATGTTGACATTTAACTGTCCTTTGATCACCACCAATTTCAAGGGGGTCTCTGGTGGTTTAGTAGTAAAAATTTGGTGTTGTCACCAATGCAACCTAGCTTCATTTACTGATCAGATAATTTCAATGGATTTTGCCTAGTAGTTGGTGCAGAGGTTTAAGGTTTTTAGCTGTAGTTCCTGTAGTATGGGGATTGACTTCCTCACCCCTCATTTACCTACTGCATGACCTCAAGCATGTCATTTAACCAGACAATGCTGAGTGGCAACTTGCAATTGGCTACTCAATGATCCCCTGGACTGCAAGCATAGTTACTGTCTATGAATTGTGCACATCATTTCTGGACTGCATGCATTTTTTGGTTGGGGAAGCAGACATTTGGATATGCTGGGAAGTACTGTTTCTGAGATAAGAGTATAGGTGATGGATGAGGTCGTGCTGTCAGTGTTCAGTAAGCATTCTGGAGAATCCTCTCTTTTCCCTGACCGACACTTCCACCCTCATCAATATATATTTATTCGCTTTGCTTACCTTCTAGTAAATGTGTTGCCTACTACCCTGCATCCCTAAGCAATGGTATGGGAGAAGCATATTTTACCCATAAAGTGCTGTTTTCTATGTAACACAATGTTGACCTCACCTGTGTGTGTGTGTGTGTGTGTGTGTGTGTGTGTGTGTGTGTGTGTGTGTGTGTGTGTGTGTGTGTGTGTGTGTGTGTGTGTGTGTGTGTGTGTGTGTGTGTGTGTGTGTGTGTGTGTGGATATACCTAATGATCTAGTGCTTGGACAAGGAGGTTATACTCTTGTATAAACTTGGAGTTGTGGTATGATTTTTTTTTTTTTTTTTTTTTTGGCTAACAGCCCTGGTGAATTGTTTTGGACTTGAAGCTTAGTGTTCATCTTCTACATAAACATTTGGACAGCTCATTGTTTTTTAGGCTTACTGGAGGAAAAAAGATAATGTGATTTACTCATATTTATGGCCACAAATTGCTGCTTAGTGGCAAATCTGTTTGTTCAAACAAGCAATTAACAACTATTTTTATTTATTATTTTATTTTTTTACTTTTATAACATTAAGAATGAACCCTTTCCACTCTTATGCATATGTCATCTTAACCAGTATAAGGTACTGATTAGGGCCTACACGGGTTATTATGCTACAGTCTGCATTTACAGTTGAGATCAGTTATTTACATTGGAAAGGATTCCTAGACATTTCACAAAGCAGATTAAGAGAGAAAACCATTTGAGTTATATGAATAGGCTTGTGCAGTTGTCCTCATTCTCTGTCAAGTATAGATTATTACAGAGTGATCTTATTACTAATCTGTAAATGTTTACATATTTGTTTTTTTTTTTGTCTTGATTTTAAACCAAATTCCCTTTGTACTAGGAATCGTGGTTTATCTATTAATTTATTAAGCTATAAAACTGTTTTGAGAAGATGCACCTTTTATGGGAGAGCTGGTAGACATTGGAACCGACTATCCCTAACAATTAGAAGAGCCAATAGTCCTGATATATTTAAAAGTGCAGTGGATGATCATTGTGGTAATATGTTTTCCAAGCAGATGTTGACAAATTCATGTAAGGTCTCCTAGGAGAACCTGAGTTTGAGATATCCATACACTGAATTCCAAACCCAATATAAACAACTCTAAGGTTGTGAAATCACACCTCACATTAAAATTGTTGCTAGTAACCTCTTTGACTGAATGGTTCACTGACCTGCATAAAATGTTCATTCATTAATACATAACATTCTGTCAATCCTTTACAATATGTGCAAGGCCACAGTTAGTGAGATACTTATTTGGGTCCCACACATACTTGAAATCAGCCACTGTTTTTGAGTCATGTTTCTCTTCAAACAAACCCAAAGATTTATCATTTATTTATTTATTTAACATTTGTAGACCGGGAAAGTCCGACTAGGTTCCACAGAGCCTGTTTTCAGCGGAGGCCCAGGGAGAAATGCTCCAGACGCATGTCTTTAGAATGTGGGAGGAAACCGGAGTACCTGGAGGAAACACACGTGAACGCAGGAAGAACATGCAAACTCCGCACAAAAGGCACCCCAGCTGAGAATCGAACTGGAGAACCACTTGATGTGAGGCGACAACGTTAACTGCTGCACCACTGCACCACCCAATAGACAAATATCAATAGACAAAGATCCCAGATTCGTATATTCGTCACACTTTCAGTGAAGACTTTCTTGCAGCCCAGCCCCAAGAGGCATACTTTGTATCATCAAAATATCATGATACTCACATGTGCCTTTCATATGTGCTTTCTACTAACATTATTTAGATTTCCTGGAGGTATAAGAAAATTTGCCCTATCCTTTAAACCTCTTTCCTCCACACTTTATAAACTAACTGCTTTTATTCTTCATTTATTTTACTTCCAATACAAATTGTGTATCTTTTTTGTTTTAATGTTTTATCTTTCCCAAAACTATTTATTCTAATAAGTTGGCACTTATAAGTGCCTACATTCCGGTTAATACAGGGTGATACCTAAACACATTCTGACAATGGCACTGAGCTGTCATATAAATAGCCTGCTGCTATTATAATATGTCATTCTATAGCAGTGCAGTGATCATTTTCATAAAAATTATTTACTGTCTGCTTTATCAGTTCTTCAGCAACATATGCAAAGATTACTAAGTAATCTGTAGTCATCTGACCAGAGATGCCAAGTGAAGCAGATACTATGGTCTTCAGATGCTCCCCCCATGCAGCTGTCACTTCACTTAAACCATGCCTTTGTGCCTACTCAAATATGGATGCATTTGAGATGTAAGAAGGCCTTGGGTTTAGCCATATTTCTGCTTAGAGCCATAGCATTGAGTAGTGCCACCATGATGTTGTCTGAATTTGAGTTTGATCTTGCTATGTAAGAATGTCAAGTAGGGGAACTCTACTTAAAAAAGGCATTATAGAGGCAGCAAAGACTTAACCCAGTATCTGGAAGCTGTGGTGCAAGAGGTGTAAGCCAACCTTGGTGAACAGGAAGTTTTATCTACCATATCGTCATGGGTAGAGACATACCAGATCTGCTTAAAATTACACCAAATACTTAGATGTTAAGTTGTCAATCTCGCCTTCATTCTTGCTGGATGGGTTCGGAGCCGAACCTCGGCTCTGACTCGGCCAATACTAAAGCTCGAGAGCTAATTCCACCGGCTCGAGGCTCCCCTATATCCCACAATGCTAGGTGGTAACTACTCAGATCTCGTTTGCCGCTTAGCTGACGAGGTGCTTCTTCTACCGGCTCTGGCAGGTTAGTAAGTTTTCTAATTAGAAACTTCTATTTCAACCCCTAATTTTTTCCTTTTACCATAGTTTTATTTATAGTATTTCAGTAGTTTAAATCGGGTCCCCCTCTAGTGTCTGAAATCCCTTTTTATTCCCTTCTTAACTTTTAGGCCTTTGGCCCTCTCCCTATCCTTCCCCTAGTCCTTCAGTGTGACTGAATTTTTATTTTTTGCTTAAGGGTGTGTTTGTGTGTTGTGCTTGTGTTTTCACACTAACTTACGATGTCTAAAGACTCCAAGGTCTCAGGCTTCAAGAAGTGTGATTCGTGCTGTCAGAAAATGTCTCTGACAGACGGTCACACTTCTTGTGTATATTGCCTGGGACCTTTGCACCTGCAGGACTCATGTGCTGTATGCCATGCATTCAGCCCTAGAGTCCTGCAGGAACACAAAAATAAATTGATTTTGCGTGGCTTGTTAAAGCCTGAAGGCCCCCCGACTCAGTCTGTATCGGAGAAGCCTTCTAAGACTTCCAGACCGTCGGCTCCAGTTTTTGAGCCGTCCCCTGGAAGCATTAGATCGGCTTCGACATCAGTTCCGGCTGGAGCTGATGTTTCCAAATCTCATACTATCACCTTGGCTCCGGCTGGAGCCGAGGTTGACAAGACTCAGTTGGCTCTGATAGGCTTATCGGACTACCTGCTAAGAAGAGGTCTAGGTCCCCTTCCATTGGCTCCATACATTCGGCGCCGGGATCTCCTCTTCTATCAGAACGGAGCCATAGGTCTCACTCCTCTCGGTCCTCCAGGCTGTCCAACCATGATTTACAAAGGGTGGGGAGTAGACGTCTCAAGTCCGAGGCACTGGCCCAAATGCTGCATAGCCCTACTCAACAGTCAGTGGCTATTTCCATCCCTGATTTTATTCCTCCTCCGACTCCTTTGAGTTCAGAGCCAGGGCTCATTGGAGCCGTGGCTGTCGGTGCTTCGGAGCCGATACCTTCCCTTTTGGCTCCGTCATCTGCTCCGATTTCCTCATTGGAGGGATCACGGCACCAGGCTTCCTTCATCGGCTCTGAGGGGGCGAGTGGCATCGGACCCTTCTCCGACCCCGTTCTCCCTCTCGGAGCATCAGCGCTGGTGAGTTCGGCTCCGACATCGGCCTCGGAGCCGTCCCTGTCGGTGCTGGGGGGGTTCTTGTCTCCTCGGAGCGGGGACCTCTGACCCTGCATGATAGGGGCACCTTCGAGGTCATGCGGAGCGTGCTAGACCCAGTGTCTACCCCACAGTTGGCTCCATCAGCTCCTCCCTCTTTAGTGCCTGCGGTGATTTCTACCCATCCCCTTGTATCAGACCACAGAGAGCCAGCTCCACAGGTTTCCCCATTGGGAATTTCCTCCTCTTCCGAGGCCTCTCCTGATCCGGTAGGAGAACCCCCTCGGAAGAGACAGTGCAAGAGAAAGCACATTGACTCCCCTGAGTCTATCACCTCTGACACTGACTTGGAGGAATCTGAAGGTTCCCCTCGATCCCCCTCTGAGGATGTCTTCTTTGCTGACATCCTTCAAATCCTGAAACAGAGGGGGAACTGGCCTGCCCTTAATCCTTCAGAGGACGAGTCAGTTTACCTTGAGGCGTTTGGCTCTCGCCCTTCCACCTCCTGGGTGTCCCCTCCCTTTGACCCCCTTATGGAAGTGGTGGCAAGGAAGGCTTGGACGGCCCCTGATTCAGTGTAACCTACCCCAAGGAGGCCGTCAAAATTTATTACTGCCCCTAAGGACAAAGACTTTCTATCAAAAGGTGTCTCTGTTGATGCCATGGTGGTGGTCGCAGCCACTAAGAAGGAGTTAGCCGATCCTTCGGTACCTGTCCATCCTCCTAATAAGGAGTCTAAGACCATGGACAGGTACGGTAAGTGGATGTTTTCCTCAGCGACCTTCTCAATGTGGTCGCTGAACTATTTGTGTCACTTCACCCGTCTCCAGAGAGATTTGCAAAAAGATATGGGTGAGGCTATACAGGATCCAACAGCTGAGGGGTTCCAAGACAAAATTAACTCCCAGTTGGCAACCCTGAATTCGATTGTTAACTCCTCCATGCGGCTTATCTCATACGCTGCTGATGGGGCGAGTAGGGCCGCAGGCACAGGTGTAGCTTTACGACGTCACGCCTGGATGCAGCTTTGCAATTTTATGGACCCTTTCAAGGCGTCCTTCACCAATTCCCCCTTTGATGGCTCAACATTGTTTGGTCCTCAGGTGAAGGATACATTGACTAGGTGCGATGTGGAAGGTAAGACTCTCTCTGTCGTGGAAGTCCGTTTTTCTACCCCTTCTAGACCTTATCCTAAAGGTCAGAGGGGAGGAAAGATGTGGTTCCACAAGCCTCAGGGAGTCTCATCTGATGCACAAGGTCGATTCCCCTCTAGAGGCAGAGGGGGGAATAACAATAGATGCCGCCCTAGAGGCAGAGGAGGTCTGCAAAACCAGGATAGCAGAGAAACTTTTTCTGATAAACCCTTTCAGCATCCCTGAGGAGCTGCCCGGCTGTCCACCTTCGGAGGCAGTCGGGGGAAGATTATCACTGTACCCAAAAGCCTGGCTTTCCCTCACCCAAGACAAATGGGTACAGTCAATCATATCCGAGGGTTACAAAATTCCCTTTATTCACACCCCTTCCCAACCCAAAGGATCCCTTCCAGATGTTCCACCCAGTCTAAGGGAACAAGCAGCACTAGAAATATCAAAGCTGCTATCAAAAAGAGCTATCCAATCAGTCCCAGCAGACCAGCAAGGATCCGGAATCTACTCCAAATTATTTTTGGTACCAAAAAAAACAGGGGACTGGAGACCTATACTGGATCTCAGCAAGTTAAACAATTATATCAAAAAAACAAAATTCTGGATGGTCACGCTACAGTCCATTCTACCCTTCTTGGGTCAGGACAATTGGATGTACTCGATAGACCTTCAGGATGCGTACTACCACATCAAAATGCACAGACACTCCAGGAGGTTTCTCCACTTCAGGCTGGGAGCCAGTCACTACCAGTTCAGAGCCCTGCCCTTTGGTCTTACTACAGCCCCCCGAGTGTTTACCAAATGCATGGCAGTGGTCGCGGCTCACTTGAGACGTCAAGGATCCCAGGTGTTTCCATATTTAGATGACTGGCTCCTTACTGCCACCACCAGACATCAACTGCTTCTAGCCAGAGACTTCACCATCCAAACTTGCCAAGCTCTAGGCATTTCAATAAATTTCGAAAAATCTGCCTTGTCGCCTTGTCAGTCTATTACCTTTATAGGCACCACCTTAGACACACTCAATCTTTCTGCCAAACTTACAGAGCAAAGAGTGTTAGATATCCGCTAACAAGTTTACCTTCTACTACAATGCAACAAGATCAAAGCCAGGGTAGTCTTGATGGTATTAGGACTTATGGCAGCTACTATCACCCTTCTCCCCTTAGCTCGTTTCCACATGAGGATCCTCCATTGGATGCTGTTTACTCAATGGTCCTTCCAACAGCTCCCGATGTCTCACATTGGTTCCCTATCAGAAGCTTGAAACACTATAAGCCTGAAAATCAAAATCCTGAAAACTATAGACTGAAAGTTCAAAATCCTGAAAGCCCAAAATCCTGAAACTCAAAATCCTGAAAACACAAATAATGCTAATATGTCACTATAAAGACACTAATATCTACCAACTGACCCTGACCCTAACCCTAAGGTCCGTCACTATCGCACACTCACCTGACCCGCGCCCTAACCCTAACTCACTTAAACCACCCCTAACCCCAATATTTGTCACTATTGCATACATGCCTAACCTGCGCCCTAACCCTAACTCACTTAAACCGCCCCAACCTTAACATAAAACCAACCGCACACTTACCTGAACCCAACGCATGACCCAACACCACAGGGCTAACAATAGCAAAGCCACAATGACGTCAGTATGTCCATTTTGTGTTTTCAGGATTTTGAGTTTCAGGATTTTGGGCTTTCAGGATTTTGAACTTTCAGTCTATAGTTTTCAGGATTTTGATTTTCAGGCTTATAGTGTTTCAGGCTTCTGATAGGGAACCCTCACATCATATTAATAACTCAATCATGCAAGAATCACCTGTCTTGGTGGATCACATCACCTCAACTTCTCCAAGGCAGACCTTTTGCCCCCCCCCCCAGTCGCCACGGTGACAACGGAAGCCTCCCTGATCGGGTGGGGTGGGGGAGGCATTATCAGGGCAGGACAGTCCAGGGCACGTGGCAACCTTTCGAGTGCCACTTGCACATAAATGTCTTAGAGATGAGAGCAGTGCTTTTAGCGTTGCAAGCCCTTCAGGACTCTCTTCCCACAGGGACTATTGCAATTCAGACGGACAACATGTCCGTAGTGTGGTACATCAACAAACAGGGCGGAACCAAGTCCTACCCCTTATGTCGAGAGGCACTCAGACTTTTACAGTGGGCAATTTCTTCTCAGCGTTTTCTGATAGCAATGCACATTCCCGGGAAGTCCAACATGATTGCGGACAAGTTGAGCAGGGCTATTCTCATGCCTCACGAGTGGTCTCTAAAAAAATGCTGGAAGAGGTCTTTCAAAGATGGGGCCGGCCTTGCTGCGATCTTTTTGCTACTCCCCAAAACAGCAAGTGTCACGACTTCTTCACTCTCTTCCCGTTACCAAGCCATCCCACCAGAGATGCTTTAGTCCACGATTGGCCCCGGGGACTTCTGTATGCTTTTCCCCCTTTTCCACTGATATCTCAATTAATTCAGAAAGCTATCTCCTTGAGAGTTACAATGATCCTCATTGCCCCTTACTGGCCTCGACAGATATGGTTTCCGTTCCTCCATCATTACCTATTGGAGCAGCCTTGGCATCTGGACCCGGTGCCAGATCTGTTGACCCACCAGTTGGGCCAGCTGCACCACTCCCTTCATTCTCTCAACCTCACAGCGTGGTTTCTCCAATTCCTACCCTAGCCAGGCTTCCCTCAATCTCTCATTCGGTCCAGAACATCCTGATAGCCTTTCACAAATCTTCTACCAGGAAGATTTATAATAGTAAATGGAAACGTTTTTCCTTCTGGGCAGCATCAAAGAATATAGACCCCTTCACTGCACCTATCCAGTCTATCCTAGACTTTCTGGCAGAGCTCTTCCATTTAGGCTCTTCTTCATCTACCATTAGAGTACAACTAGCTGCTAGATCTAATTTTCATGTAGGAGTCTCAGACTCCAGTATCATGTCCCATAAGCTCTGCAAAGCCTTTTTAAGAGGTATTTTTCTGCTCAAGCCCCCAATCAAAGATCCCCTACCTCAATAGGACTTGAATTTGGTTCTGGCATCCTTGATCCTCCCCCCCCTTCGAACCAGCGGCTTCATGCCCTCTTAAGCTGCTCTCATGGAAAACACTTTTTCTAGTAGCCATAACTTCAGCCAGAAGGGTATCTGAACTTCATGCTCTGTGCAGTCGTCCTCCTTACTTAGTTTTTCACAAAGATAGGGTGTCCCTCCAGACTAATCCGTCCTTCCTACCTAAAGTTTCCTCTGAGACAAATCTGAACCAAACGATTGATCTCCCAGTATTTTTCCCTGACTATTCCAACAGGTCGGAACAAAAGTTACATTTTCTAGATGTTCACCGCCAACTTAGATATTATTTAGACAGAACTAAACAGTTTAGGAAATCTGATCAACTTTTTCTTTCTTATGCGGAAGGGAAATTGGGCCTTCCAGTTACTAAGGTGTCCCTCTCAAGATGGCTTACCTCTATAATTACCTTCATCTATGAAATCAGACATCAAAAACTACCTTCAAGACCTAGAGCTCATTCAACTAGGGTATTAGATACGTCTGTAGCTTTTCAGGACAGGCTGCCTATAGATTCCATTTGTGCAGCAGCCACTTGGGCTTCTCCTCATACCTTCATTTTACATTACAAATTGGATATGGCCTCCAGAAACCGTGCCATCTTTGGTTCCACTATTCTCAAGAGTCTGTTCCGATAGGCCGCCCGGAATAAGGTGCTAGGGACGCGGTCCCATCCAGCAAGAATGAAGGCGAGATTGACAACAACATTAAGAAGTTATGTACCTACCATAACGTTCCATGTTAGTTGTCTTCTTCTCGCCTTCTTTCTTGCGTCCCTCCTCCCCTAGCCTGGACAGACCGATAGGAAATTTTGGGATCTTCCTTTGGAGTTTCCTTCCCACATGTTCTACCACCTCTATTCCCCCTTTTATGTTTGTGTACCTTACATTCAGGTTTATATAGAGGTGGGTTCCTTTCTCCATACTATGGAGACCAGGACTGCATGGTTTAGCTATCAAACGAGATCTGAGTAGTTACCGCCTAGCATTGTGGGATACAGGGGCCTCGAGCCGGTGGAATTAGCTCTTGAGCTTTAGTATTGGCAGTCGGAGCCGAGGTTCGGCTCAACCCATCCAGCAAGAAGAAGCGAGAAGAAGACAACTAACATGGAACGTTATGGTAGGTACATAACTTCTTATTAATTGTCAAGGCCAATTGACTTATCTAGGCATCATTCCTGGTGATGACAAGATACTACTGAAGACCAGTGTCTTTTCTGCCTCTAGCACATGCATAGTAAGTTCCATCATGTCTGCCATCATGTCTCTCTACATCCGTCATTCACTCACATATAGACCATCACTAGACTCTAGTCATATGGCCCTTGTGACATCACTGATACTGGCACTGGTCAAACAGCTTACAGCTACCCTATTCTTCTCATGTTTGGTGACTGTGGAGTCAGTTTGCTTAATCATAGAGTCAAATATGATTAAAACATTGCTGTGTGTGAAAGCAGACTTGGTGGACCTTGTGGGCTTTCTGGTGACTATTTGGTGTGTGATCTGCGTTATGTGTGAGTGGAGAAGGAGTAGGTATTGTGGCGTACTGTCAGAGGGTTTAGAAAAATTTTCTTTACAGCCGAAGTGTAAGTTAGTGGTGCATTCTGACTGATGTAGTGTTGTGTTAGTATTATGATTATTAATACTGGGTCGATGCAATATATATATATATATATATATATATATATATATATATATATATATGTATATATATATATATAAATATATATATATGTATATATATATATATATATATATAAATATAAATATTTAAGGCATGTGGAAACTGATCACAGGTCATACCACTAATTAGTAGAAGAAGTGAAGAGTCTGTAAGCCTAAGGTAGTTTCTACACTGCCTAAGAACAACTGATATGGCCACAGATGGGGGTAAGATCAGACTGCTGGGTCATATTACCAGAGGGTGGAGGTTAGGGCTTGTTATGGCACTCAGGGGTTGGTTTAAGACTATAATAGTAGATGGTGAAAATTTATGTATGAGGTATTAAGTCTGATATTCTGAAGTTAAGTTAGATGGCTAACTTATCAGTACTTAGTGAAAAGGCAGAGTTAGGTGTACCAAGAATGATGAATAGTGGTGATTCTCCTCTTGACTATTATCTGGCAACTAATGCTGGTCTCATTTCAGCTATGCACAGCTGGGAATCAATGACACTTTGCTCCTTTGGTTAAAAGAAGCAAAACAGAAGCACAAATTCCAGGCTGGTTCCTGCACAGCAGCTCACAGTCTTACCTGCAGTAAGCAGTATTGCCACAAATGTTCCTGGGGTCAGTACAACTCTTATAGACTTCTCTTGGTAGACACCCTAGATGGCACACAGCAGGTTGGCACAACAGAAAGCCAAGCTTTGCAAAGGTCCAGCATTAAAACTGAACATACTGCCACCAAAATGGCACTAGACCAATCACAGAAATTATGTACACAGTGCCCAACCATTGACAGTCACAGAACCAATGTCCCTTTGCTCTATGTCTCACCAATAGCAGAGCAGTAACACTGATCCTAAGCTGACTTCTAAGAAGCAGTTCTTAGGCAACCAGTGAATCTTTTGGAAGGATAGGAAAACACTAGGAATCCAGGGAAAAAGCTAAAGAATAAAAATGTGAGTAAAGAATGAAATAAGAAGTGGCTGATGTGTGGAGACCAGGATGGGGGTTGGGGGCACCAAGGCATGTATTCAGGGGTGAATGAGCAGCAAGGGTCACATGCAACCCTTTAACCAGTGTGCCATTTCAACTGTGTCTGGCCCTAATTACACCATGGGCATGAAACATTTCCAGTCTTTGAGCATTAATATCTCACGCATTAGTTAGCTGATTGGCTCTCCTTAAATTTGCCCGACTAACTATACATTTTATGATACAAACTCTCCAGGTTTAGGTGTCTCTGTAATGCAGACTAATAATGACCTCTGAATCAGTATGCATCATTTTATTCAAGCTACTAAGGAACAACTGCATTACTCATAAATGCTGGCTCAGAATATTATAGAAAGTAAAGTCTAATGATTTTATTCTTGTTTCTAGTTTTCATTTGTTACTAAACTACACTTGGTATATAGTCACATGCTTGGTTCCTAAGGAAATATGCTTGTCTGCAAATTATTGTTGGATTGGCAGCCAATTTATACATTCAGTGTTTATGCTCAGAATCACTTTAGAATGTTAGTTTTCATTTCAGTCTTCACATAACATTAAGTAACACCTGCAATTTATGTTATTGCCTACATTGTGACTAGCATTTTATAGTTACTTGTACACTAAAGTCTATAAGAAAATGACAGCATCTTTACAAAATGTGTTGCACTGTATGATGAGGAAAGCCATAATGTGCCAATTTTTTAAATACTTTACTATAAGCTCTGTTCAATCATTAAGTGTGTGTTATGGTTCATTAATTGCTTGAAGCTTCGGTTAAAAAAAAACAAAAACTTTTGTGTCTACAAGAATTTCACAGAAGGTGTGAAATGGGTGAAAAGGTCCCATTCAGCTTGATGAGACTGAAAGGTGGTGAAAATGTTCCCATTCCGCTTAATGGGGCACTGGAGACAGAAGTTCATTCTGCATATGTGAGATTGAAAGAGTCCCATTCTGTAAGTGCTTCACACTGAGTGGATTATAATTTCATTGTATGAGAAGCGGGGGTATGGTGTTGTAGGAGGTGAGGCACGTTTTGAATTTACTATAGAATTTTTAGCTCTGTTGAGAAAAACACAGAGTGGAATGGTTAGTGCAGTTTTCTTTTTTTCATTTTGTTTCATTTTTTTTTCGTATTGTTTCTTGTTATTTTAAGATTGGGCTGAATGAGTTTTTTGAAGGGCACAATGGTTCAGTTCAATGTTTTATTTTAATTTGATATAGTGGTTCAGTGAGTGGATAGCTGATTTCATATGGTCTCATAGTTCAGACTTATCTAAGAGCGATGGTTCATGAAATTATGGACCTTAAGTGCATATCTTCTATCCTTTTTAGGTGTCACAGTGAAGGGTTTCAAATTTTCTCAGATCTTTTACATTGGCAGAGGTAGACTCCTAGGCAGTTTCCCTTCTCTCAACCTCACAGCATGGTTGCTCCACTTCCTTCCTTAGCCAGGCTTCCTTTGATCTCTAACCCAGTTAGAGACATCATAGTAGCTTCACTAAAATCCTCTACCAGGAGGATTTATACAAGCAAATGGAAAGCTTTCTCTTATTGGGCAAAGGCCAAAATATTGATCCTTTACTGCCCCTGTTCAGGCAGTTCTGGACTTCTTAGCAGAGATTTTTCATGCAGGCTCCTCTTCTTCCACAGTCAGAGTTCAATTGGCTGCTATTTCCAATTTTCATGGGATAGCAGATCATAATATTATGTCCCATAGGCTCTGCAGGCCTTCTTGAAGGGAATTTTCCTTCTAAAACCTCCAATCAGGAATCCTCCTCCTCAGTGGGATCTAAATTTAGTGCTGACATCCTTGATTCTTCCCCTTGAGCCAGCTGTTTCTTGTTCCCTGAAATATCTTTCTTGGAAAACTTTATTCCTAGTGGCTATTACATCTGCCAGGAGGGTGTCTGAACTTCATGCTCTTTGGTTCGACCCCTATTTGGTTTTTCACAAAGACAGAGTATCTTTGAGAACTAATCCCAACCTTTTTACCTAAGGTCTTCAAAGAACAATTTGAATCAATCCATTGATCTCCTGTATTTTTCCTAACTATTCAGACAGAGCTGAACAAAAGCTACATTATCTTGATGTCCACCGTCAACTTAGATATTATTTGGACAGAACAAAAAATTAGAAAATCTGATCAACTTTTTGTTTCCTATGCGGATAATAAAAGGCCTTCCTGTTTCTAAAGTGACTTTGTCCAGATGGCTTTCTTCGGTCATCTCTGAAATTTATCAGCTCAGGGGAAAACAGCTGTGCTCAAAACCTAAAGCACATTCAACTAGAGTTTAGCTACTTCTACAGCTTTCAAGCTAGACTTCCTTTAGACACTATTTGTGCAGCGCCACTTGGGCACTCCTCACACTTTTGTTTCCCATTACAAATTGGACTTGGCCTCCAGGGACAGAGCCAGTTTTGGCTCTACAGTCCTCAAGAGTTTGTTCCATTGAGCCACCCAGGATAGAGGTGCTAGGGCCGGTCCCATCAAGCAAGAATGAAGGCGAGATTGACAACTTAACATTAAGAAGTTATGTACCTACCATAACGTTCCATGTTAGTTTCGTCTCTTGCCTTCTTTCTTGCGACCCTCCTCCTTCCCCTGGCCTGGACAGACCTTGTATAAGAAACTATTATGCTAAGACCATTCAGACCTGGTCCTTTTCCATCTGTAAGTTTCTTCTTCCTTTGGGTAGTATTTTATGCTTGGTGTTATTGCCCTTTGTCAACAAACGAGATCTGGGTACTTACCGCCTTGCATCATGGGATATGGGGCTGCCTCGAGCTGGTAAAAGTGACTCTCGAGCTTAGCAAGTGCCGAGTCGGAGCCGAGGATCGGCTCGCAACCCATCAAGCAAGAAAGAAGGCGAAGACAACTAACATGGAACGTTATGGTAGGTACATAACTTCTTATTTTCTAGATGTTCACCGCCAACTTAGATATTATTTAGACAGAACTAAACAGTTTAGGAAATCTGATCAACTTTTTCTTTCTTATAGGAAATTGGGCCTTCCAGTTACTATGTCCCTCTCAAGATGGCACCTCTATAATTACCTTCATCTATGAAATCAGACATCAAAAACTACCTTCAAGACCTAGAGCTCATTCAACTTATTAGCTACGTCTGTGCTTTCTGGACATATGCCTATAGATTCCATTTGCAGCAGCCACTTGGCTTCTCTCATACCTTCATTTTACATTACAAATTGGATATTACAGAAACCTGCCATCTTTGGTTCCACTATTCTCAAGAGTCTGTTCATAGGCCCGAATAAGGTGCTGGGGCTTCCCATCCAGCAGAATGAAAACAGATTGACAACTTAACATTAAGAAGTTATGTACACTACCATATCCTTGTCTTCTCTTCTTTCTTGTTTCTAGCCTGGACAGACCCGATAAATTTTGGGATCTTCCTGGGTTTCCTTCCCACATGTTCTACCACCTCTATTCCCCATGTTTGTGTACCTTACATTCAGGTTTATATAGAGGTGGGTTCCTTTTCTCCATACTATGGAACCAGGACTGCATGGTTTAGCTATCAACAGATCTGAGTAGTTACCAGCATTGTGGATACAACCTCAGTGGAATTAGCTCTCGAGCTTATTGGCATCAGAGATTCTCACCCATCCAGCAAGAAGAACAGAAGAAGACCTAACATGGAGCGTTATGGTAGGTACATAACTCTTATAATTGTCAAGGCCAATTGACTTATCTAGGCATCATTCCTGGTGATGACAAGATACTACTGAAGACCAGTGTCTTTTCTGCCTCTAGCACATGCATAGTAAGTTCCATCATGTCTGCCATCATGTTCTCTACATCCGTATTCACTTACATATAGACCATCACTAGACTCTAGTCCTTATGGCCCTTGTGACATCACTGATACTGGCACTGGTCAACAGCTTACAACTACCTATTCTTCTTATGTTTGGTGACTGTGGAGTCAGTTTGCTTAATCATAGAGTCAAATATGATTAAAACATTGCTGTGTGTGAAAGCAGACTTTACCTTGTGGGCTTTCTGGTGACTATTTGGTGTGTGATCTGCTTGTGTGTGAGTAAGGAGTAGGTATTGTTGCAGAGGGTTTAGAAAAATTTTCTTTACAGGAGTGTAAGTTAGTGGTGCATTCTGACTGATGTAGTGTTGTGTTAGTATTATGATTTTACTGGTCGATGCAATATATATATATATATATATATATATATATATATATATATATATATATATATATATATATGCCATATATATATATATAAATATAAATATTTAAGGCATGTGGAAACTGATCACAGGTCACCACTAATTAGTGGAAGAAGTGAAGAGTCTGTAAGCCAAGGTAGTTTCTACACTGCCTAAGAACAACTGATATGACAGATGTAGATCAGACTGCTTCATATTACCAGATGGAGGTTACTTGTTATGGCACTCTGGTTTAAGACTATAATAGTAGATGGTGAAAATTTATGTATGAGGTATTAAGTCTGATATTCTGAGTTAAGTTAGATGGCTAACTTATCAGTACTTAGTGAAAGGCAGAGTTAGTCTACCAAGAACATGGTGATTCTCCTCTTGACTATTATCTGGCAACTAATGCTGGTCTCATTTCAGCTATGCACAGCTGGGAATCAATGACACTTTGCTCCTTTGGTTAAAAGAAGCAAAACAGAAGCACAAATTCCAGGCTGGTTCCTGCGCAGCAGCTCACAGTCTTACCTGCAGTAAGCAGTATTGCCACAAATGTTCCTGGGGTCAGTATCTTTGCTGTTTGTTGTTCAAAGACCAGATTGCTGTCTACATATGTTCCCAGATCCATGACTACCTGATCGACTATTAGGGGTGTTTTTATTGATGGAGTAATTAAAATGTGTAGATAGTTTTCCAAAAGAAATTATAGTGCATTTCTTGATGTTGAGTTTTAAACTGTGGCTTTGGCACCAGTCATTGTTCTGTTAGACCCTCTTGCTAGATCTAATTTTCATGTAGGAGTCTCAGACTCCAGTATCATGTCCCATAAGCTCTGCAAAGCCTTTTTAAGAGGTATTTTTCTGCTCAAGCCCCCAATCAAAGATCCCCTACCTCAATAGGACTTGAATTTGGTTCTGGCATCCTTGATCCTCCCCCCCCTTCGAACCAGCGGCTTCATGCCCTCTTAAGCTGCTCTCATGGAAAACACTTTTTCTAGTAGCCATAACTTCAGCCAGAAGGGTATCTGAACTTCATGCTCTGTGCAGTCGTCCTCCTTACTTAGTTTTTCACAAAGATAGGGTGTCCCTCCAGACTAATCCGTCCTTCCTACCTAAAGTTTCCTCTGAGACAAATCTGAACCAAACGATTGATCTCCCAGTATTTTTCCCTGACTATTCCAACAGGTCGGAACAAAAGTTACATTTTCTAGATGTTCACCGCCAACTTAGATATTATTTAGACAGAACTAAACAGTTTAGGAAATCTGATCAACTTTTCTTTCTTATGCGGAAGGGAAATTGGGCCTTCCAGTTACTAAGGTGTCCCTCTCAAGATGGCTTACCTCTATAATTACCTTCATCTATGAAATCAGACATCAAAAACTACCTTCAAGACCTAGAGCTCATTCAACTAGGGTATTAGCTACGTCTGTAGCTTTTCAGGACAGGCTGCCTATAGATTCCATTTGTGCAGCAGCCACTTGGGCTTCTCCTCATACCTTCATTTTACATTACAAATTGGATATGGCCTCCAGAAACCGTGCCATCTTTGGTTCCACTATTCTCAAGAGTCTGTTCCGATAGGCCGCCCGGAATAAGGTGCTAGGGACGCGGTCCCATCCAGCAAGAATGAAGGCGAGATTGACAACTTAACATTAAGAAGTTATGTACCTACCATAACGTTCCATGTTAGTTGTCTTCTTCTCGCCTTCTTTCTTGCGTCCCACCCTCCTCCCCCCTAGCCTGGACAGACCGATAGGAAATTTTGGGATCTTCCTTTGGAGTTTCCTTCCCACATGTTCTACCACCTCTATTCCCCCTTTTATGTTTGTGTACCTTACATTCAGGTTTATATAGAGGTGGGTTCCTTTTTCTCCATACTATGGAGACCAGGACTGCATGGTTTAGCTATCAAACGAGATCTGAGTAGTTACCGCCTAGCATTGTGGGATACAGGGGAGCCTCGAGCCGGTGGAATTAGCTCTCGAGCTTTAGTATTGGCCGAGTCAGAGCCGAGGTTCGGCTCCGAACCCATCCAGCAAGAAAGAAGGCGAGAAGAAGACAACTAACATGGAACGTTATGGTAGGTACATAACTTCTTATTAATTGTCAAGGCCAATTGACTTATCTAGGCATCATTCCTGGTGATGACAAGATACTACTGAAGACCAGTGTCTTTTCTGCCTCTAGCACATGCATAGTAAGTTCCATCATGTCTGCCATCATGTCTCTCTACATCACGTCATTCACTCACATATAGACCATCACTAGACTCTAGTCATATGGCCCTTGTGACATCACTGATACTGGCACTGGTCAAACAGCTTACAGCTACCCTATTCTTCTTATGTTTGGTGACTGTGGAGTCAGTTTGCTTAATCATAGAGTCAAATATGATTAAAACATTGCTGTGTGTGAAAGCAGACTTGGTGGACCTTGTGGGCTTTCTGGTGACTATTTGGTGTGTGATCTGCGTTATGTGTGAGTGGAGAAGGAGTAGGTATTGTGGCGTACTGTCAGAGGGTTTAGAAAAATTTTCTTTACAGCCGAAGTGTAAGTTAGTGGTGCATTCTGACTGATGTAGTGTTGTGTTAGTATTATGATTATTAATACTGGGTCGATGCAATATATATATATATATATATATATATATATATATATATATATATATATATATATATATATATATATATATATATATATATATATATATATATATAAATATAAATATTTAAGGCATGTGGAAACTGATCACAGGTCATACCACTAATTAGTAGAAGAAGTGAAGAGTCTGTAAGCCTAAGGTAGTTTCTACACTGCCTAAGAACAACTGATATGACCACAGATGGGGTAAGATCAGACTGCTGGGTCATATTACCAGAGGGTGGAGGTTAGGGCTTGTTATGGCACTCAGGGGTTGGTTTAAGACTATAATAGTAGATGGTGAAAATTTATGTATGAGGTATTAAGTCTGATATTCTGAAGTTGTTAGATGGCTAACTTATCAGTACTTAGTGAAAAGGCAGAGTTAGGTGTACCAAGAATGATGAATAGTGGTGATTCTCCTCTTGACTATTATCTGGCAACTAATGCTGGTCTCATTTCAGCTATGCACAGCTGGGAATCAATGACACTTTGCTCCTTTGGTTAAAAGAAGCAAAACAGAAGCACAAATTCCAGGCTGGTTCCTGCACAGCAGCTCACAGTCTTACCTGCAGTAAGCAGTATTGCCACAAATGTTCCTGGGGTCAGTACAACTCTTATAGACTTCTCTTGGTAGACACCCTAGATGGCACACAGCAGGTTGGCACAACAGAAAGCCAAGCTTTGCAAAGGTCCAGCATTAAAACTGAACATACTGCCACCAAAATGGCACTAGACCAATCACAGAAATTATGTACACAGTGCCCAACCATTGACAGTCACAGAACCAATGTCCCTTTGCTCTATGTCTCACCAATAGCAGAGCAGTAACACTGATCCTAAGCTGACTTCTAAGAAGCAGTTCTTAGGCAACCAGTGAATCTTTTGGAAGGATAGGAAAAACACTAGGAATCCAGGGAAAAAGCTAAAGAATAAAAAATGTGAGTAAAGAATGAAATAAGAAGTGGCTGATGTGTGGAGACCAGGATGGGGGTTGGGGGCACCAAGGCATGTATTCAGGGGTGAATGAGCAGCAAGGGTCACATGCAACCCTTTAACCAGTGTGCCATTTCAACTGTGTCTGGCCCTAATTACACCATGGGCATGAAACATTTCCAGTCTTTGAGCATTAATATCTCACGCATTAGTTAGCTGATTGGCTCTCCTTAAATTTGCCCGACTAACTATACATTTTATGATACAAACTCTCCAGGTTTAGGTGTCTCTGTAATGCAGACTAATAATGACCTCTGAATCAGTATGCATCATTTTATTCAAGCTACTAAGGAACAACTGCATTACTCATAAATGCTGGCTCAGAATATTATAGAAAGTAAAGTCTAATGATTTTATTCTTGTTTCTAGTTTTCATTTGTTACTAAACTACACTTGGTATATAGTCACATGCTTGGTTCCTAAGGAAATATGCTTGTCTGCAAATTATTGTTGGATTGGCAGCCAATTTATACATTCAGTGTTTATGCTCAGAATCACTTTAGAATGTTAGTTTTCATTTCAGTCTTCACATAACATTCGTAACACCTGCAATTTATGTTATTGCCTACATTGTGACTAGCATTTTATAGTTACTTGTACACTAAAGTCTATAAGAAAAATGACAGCATCTTTACAAAATGTGTTGCACTGTATGATGAGGAAAGCCATAATGTGCCAATTTTTTAAATACTTTACTATAAGCTCTGTTCAATCATTAAGTGTGTGTTATGGTTCATTAATTGCTTGAAGCTTCGGTTAAAAAAAAACAAAAACTTTTGTGTCTACAAGAATTTCACAGAAGGTGTGAAATGGGGTGAAAAGGTCCCCATTCAGCTTGATGAGACTGAAAGGTGGTGAAAATGTTCCCATTCCGCTTAATGGGGCACTGGAGACAGAAGTTCATTCTGCATATGTGAGATTGAAAGAGTCCCATTCTGTAAGTGCTTCACACTGAGTGGATTATAATTTCATTGTATGAGAAGCGGGGGTATGGTGTTGTAGGAGGTGAGGCACGTTTTGAATTTACTATAGAATTTTTAGCTCTGTTGAGAAAAACACAGAGTGGAATGGTTAGTGCAGTTTTCTTTTTTTCATTTTGTTTCATTTTTTTTTCGTATTGTTTCTTGTTATTTTAAGATTGGGCTGAATGAGTTTTTTGAAGGGCACAATGGTTCAGTTCAATGTTTTATTTTAATTTGATATAGTGGTTCAGTTTGTTTTCTAAGAGGTGGGAATTAGCTAGGTATTTTCTTAGTCAAGTGTGTGTGTGTCTGCATAGAATCTATCAGACTACACATATCTTTTTTAAGGGTAATAGAAAGGAGTTTAGATGTAGCTTTTTGATGAGGTTCATGCAAACTGTACAATGGGACACTTAAAGGTACCAAGTTGCATAATCTTAAACATATAAACCAGATTAGTTATATCAAGGTGTCACAGTGGAATACTTAGGATTTCAAATTTTCTCAGATACTTTCTTTACATAATACAGAGCAGCCAGGAGTCAGACAATCAACCTAGGCAGTGGAAGACTGAACTGCTTGCTGCTTCCATTTGTTGGTGTAATTTGTGTGTCGAACTCCACAAACAAGCTGTTATTAATATGTTATTGTGGATATAACTGCATATGAGTACACCTGATGATGATGCCAGGGATTATAATCATTTCCCAAATGCTGGTGGCTTCTTTGTTTCCATTTATGTACATTGCTGTTTGGTGGGACGGCAGGCATTTGGAAGATGAGAGCAGGTCATGGGTCAGGATGTTGTTTTTTTCCCCTTAGGCTAAACTTCCGAGATCAACACCCATGTCATACATTTGCTTTTCTTACCATCTATATAGTGTGTTATATCTACCACTCTAACACCACTGTAGCCCAAGGTGAATATCCAGCTAACAAAGAGTTGATTTCCAAGCAACAATATTTTGGTCTCATCAGTTAGTGTCTGTGTCTGTGTGTCCATCCGTCTGTCCAAGGGGAGGTATACATAGCAAGTGTGTGTGCACTGGTGACTGGGCAATGATTGAGAATTATGCTCTTGTGTAAACTTGGAAGGCTGTGGTATTGGTTCATAGGTTGTTACTAGGATAACAACCACTAGGGCCTTTATAAACCTAGCCATATACCCCAACCCAGTTTTGCCCCTGAGTGCCTTGGGGATCTATTAGGAGTAGGGAGTATGTTAGTAAGGTGGTAGATAAGAGACTAGCGGGGGGAATCTTAACCGAAGAACATTAAACTTACTGACGGCCTCTGTCCATCAGAGACATGTGAGTCAGACCGGGGTGAATTTTTGATTTCCCATCCAATGGTCAAACTTTTATTTGAAAAGGGTCAGGGATGAACTCTGCTTCACATGGATGGGGAGCCTGTTCCATAACATGGGGATCCTTTGTGTCACAGATCTGTTCCTCCAGCATGTCTATTTGTGTCATAAATGAAGTTCAAATCCTTGAATCTAGTGTTTCTAGTGCTGTTTGTTTTCTGGATGTATGAAAGACTCATCAGGGCTGGTTCTGAGGATGCCTTATAAGCCAGGCATAGATCTGTCAGGAGCATGTAGGATAGAGACAGTGCCTATAGGCAATGTGTGTGGGACAGGGTATTCATGCCCTGGATTCTCCTGATGATGAATTTGTGTGGGCTTTCCAACTGTTGCAAGTGTCTGGTTACTTACATGCCACGGCGGGCATTGTACCCAATGATGGATCTGAAATGGGCTGAGTAGCATGGTACTATAACTTTCCTGGACCTGGACGCCATACCTTTAACAATAGGTTGAGTAACCAAGAAAGATTTTCTTAGTATCTTTGCTATTTGTTGGTCAAAGACCAGATTACTGTCTACATATGTTCCCAGATCCATGACTACCTGATCGACTATTAGGGGTGTTTTTATTGATGGAGTAATTAAAATGTGTAGATAGTTTTCCAAAAGAAATTATAGTGCATTTCTTGATGTTGAGTTTTAAACTGTGGCTTTGGCACCAGTCATTGTTCTGTTAGACCCTCTTGCCAGATGTTTTGTCATGGGGGATTTTATGACAACTCGCAGTATACAGTTGTCTGTGAACTCAGTGAGACAAATGACTGACATTAGCCTTGACTACCCGAAAGTAGATGCCAATTGGGACCGGGCCCAGCATGCAGCCCTGGGGTACTCCACTGTCAACCGGTCTCTTGGTGGAGGTGAGCCTGACTTTTTCGGTCCTTTCAGTGAGCCAGCCAGCAATCATGAAAGTTAGGAGGGATGTATACTTAGTTTGGAGAGTTCATAGGATCATAGGAGGTTACTAGGCTAATGGCATTGGGGCCCTTAGAAGCCTAGCCAAGAATTTATCCCCAAAACCAAACCTCAGTCAGCACTTGTCACCCCTGTCAATGAGGGACACAGGTGGAACCCCTGGGAGAAATTTGTGGTTTCCCATCCACTCATCAAGGTTGTGTTTGAAGAGGGCCAGCGAGGTATGCTGTTTGACATGTATGGGAAGTATATTCCAGAAATGGGGTAGCCTCTGGGAAACAAACCTGTCTCTCCAGCATGTTTTTTTGATGTCACATATTAGATTCAGGCCTTTTGAGCAGGTAGTGTGTGAGGAGTTAGACTTACTGATATGGAGCATCTCTAGTAGGGCAGAGTCTGAGACTGCCTTGTAGGTGAGACACAGATCACCTCTGAGCAATCTGTATGATACCGAGTAGAGTGATAGTGATTTCAGCCTGTCTGCATAGGACAGGTATTGGAGGCCATGGATTCTCTTTGTGAGGTATTTCAGTGCCCTTTCCAGTTGGTGTAGATGTTTGGAGGGGTACATCTCAAAAGGGGCTTTATGCTCAATTATTGGTCTAATGAGGGAAGAGTTTAGAGAGACAATAACCTCCTTTATTTCTGAATAAAATCCCTTCACTTATAAGATGAACCAAGAAAAAGGCTTTTCTGACCACTGCTGCTACATGATGCTTGAATGTGTGCCTCTCACCACAGGTTGTGTGCTTAGGGGTTGCCGTTGATGTGGTAATCAGCAGGGGTCATGTTTTTGCCAAATGTTATGATGATACATTTTTTTGCATTTAGCTTGAGACCATGCCTTTGGCACCAGTCATCAGTTGCTGTGAGACATTCTTTCAGTATTTTAACATCATTTGGGGAGTCAATGACAGTACCCGACTTACAGTCATCAGCAAACTTGGTCAGCCACATGCTTTTTGTCTTTGGCTGGACCTCTGACAAATAGATGCCAAACAGCAGGGGTCCCAGGACAGATCCCTGGGGAACTCCACTAGTGACAGGTCTGCTATCAGAGGTGGAGGTGCCTATTTTGACTTTGAGGGTCCTGTTGGTGAGCCAGTTGGCCACCCACCTGATGAAACAGGGATTTACACCAAGTTGCCTTAGCTTTTCAATGATGCTTGAGTGGGGGATTGTGTCAAAGGCCTTGGCCAGGCCAAGGTAAGCTGTATGTACTGACTTTCCCTCATCCAGGGCCTTGGTGACAGTCTCAAAGAAGTCAACCAGGTTCAGCAGGCAAGATCTGCCCTTGACGAATCCGAACTGGGTGCGGTCAAATGCTTGGAGATTGCCTATGTCCTTGTTTATGACATCCATAATAATATGCTCCATGGCTTTACAGGTCAGACATGTCAAGCTAATGGGGCAATAGTTTCCAGGGTCAGTATTGGCACCACCTTTGTGCAAGGGGATGACAATGGCAGTTCTTCACTCTGCTGGAATGAAGCCTGTACTTAGGCTGTGGTTGAATAGGGTGCTCAATGGTGAAGCCAGTTTGTGCTGGAGATGGTGGAGAATACATCCTGAGATACTACATGGTCCCATGGAAGCTGTGTTCTTTGCCTCGGATAGGCCCAGTAACACTTAATCTATGGAGATGTGAGGTGCTGGACAAGTATCAGGGATGTTGAAAAGGCCTTTGGGGGGACAGGAGGGTGAAGTTTGTACTGAATCAATCTGCTAGCAGGTTGACTAAGTCATCAGGATCAGTGTAAGTGATACTGTTAAGTATTAATTCAGAACAAACCTGGGCTTTGCCACAGAGGTTCCTGATGTAGCTGAAGAATTTATGGTTTCCCTTTGTTATGGAGGCTAATTTCAATTTATAATTGGCCTTGGAGGTTTTCACTAGTTAACTAATTCGCTTGTTCATATGTTCATAGGTAGGTACTAGGCTATTGGCCCTAGGGCCTATACAAGCCTAGCCAAAAAGGTACCCTGGCTTTCGCCACCCAAGAAAATTATTTTCCTGTGCTCCTGTCAAGCAGAACCACAGAAGTGATCCCCGGGGTGAATAGGTTGAGGCTAAGGAGGGAGTTTTTCCAGTTTGGAATTTGTTCCTTTTTACCCTTGGACAACAGTTTCTTCCTTTTGTTGTAAAGCCTGTTGATAGAGGATGTCCACCAAACAGGTTTGCATTTCCTTGAGGAGCAGGTTTTAATTCTATTGGATATGGCTGAGTCCATGCAGTTGTGCAGGTGCTTGTATGCTGCATTGGTGTACTGTTCAGCATAGTTGTCTGCATCCTCTGAGGGAGGTGGTGGTGTAAAGCTACAGATACCCACCCTTAGTAGGATGTAGTCAGTTTTTGAGAAGCTTTTTAGCTTGATTACGGCTGAGGGGTTGGATGGGATAGAAACTTCAAATGAGACAGACCTATGTTCTGATCTCATCAGGGAAGAACATATTATAGGAATGGTGCAGTGGTCACCCATGTTGGTGAGAACCAAGTCCAGAATGTTATCTGCCCTTGTGGGGGACGAGACAAGCTGGTCTAGAGCTCTAAAACTGATGAAGTCAAGGAATCATTGGGTGAGTGCATTGATGCAGGAATAGTTCACCCAGTCTGTGGTGGGGTAGTTTAAGTCACCAAGGATCAGGGTGTTAGGGGGGGTACCTTGATGGAGTCAAGTAGGTCCAGGTAGGAGGAGTGGGTGTCCTTGAGTCATGGAGGGGGGGGGGTCTATAGCAGGCTATAACTTGGATGGGGTTTTGCCAACTGTCAATTGTACCTGGAGTAGTTCCAGTGCATCATGCTGGCAGACCAGTCTGGAGGTGCGCCTGTCCTTAATGAAGATAGAGATACTACCACCCTTAGTCTTCCTGACCTCATTTTGGGGTCAGAATGTGTGGAATGAGGTATAGCCTGGTAAGGCAGGGGTGCTCTCTGCAGCTCTGAACCAAGTTTCTGTGACCGAACAGACATCAGCATCTTTCAATGCAAGGAGGGCTTCCACTGAGTCCATTTTCAAGTTTAGAATCCTAGTGTTGCAGCATGACCTTCAATTTGCTTTTAGACAGATCTTTTATGTTGAAAGCTTTGTCTTTGGGACATTGCCTAAAGAAAGGCACAATGAGGGAGGTGAGGGCCTTGGCCAGGATCCAGAAACCCAGTAGTGATAGGTGAAGACCATCTCTGGGAAATCTCACTTATCAACAATGCCCAAGTGAGGTATTGTGTCAAATCTCTTAGCCAAGTTACGGTATGCGCTGTTTCACTCTCATTGCAATTGCCTTGGTGACCTTCTGTAAGAAATTAACTAGGTTTACTAAACACAACCTTCCCTTAAGAAAGCCAAGCTGGGATGGGGCCAATGTCCTTGTTAATCATTTCCATGATAATTTGTTCCATGTCTTTGCATATTAGGCTTGTCAGGCTCATGGGTCTGAAGTTTCTGAGGTCGGTTGATATGTTCTTATGTAGAGTTGTGATCCACCATTCACTTGGTATGCAACCTGTTTTGAGGCTGTAGATGAAGAGTGCCTCAAGTGGTCCTTATAGGTCATGTTTTAGATTATTCAGGAGGCAACCAGATGATATTGTTGAGGTGCATTGAGACAGTGTTTGTTTTTGCCTTAATGAGTGCCACCAGAACCTGATCCCTGATAATAGTTGGGGGGGGTATGCTAGTACAGATTTTACAGGGGGTAGCCAGGGAGGAGTGGGGGGGTGAAGTTTGAATGGAATCAAGCCACTAGATTTGCTGTGTCTCCCTGATCAGTGAAGGATTAGTGCAGTCTCAGATGTTTTATATAATTAACAGGATGTATAGGATGTATGACATCACACATGTAGGGTACAGTGAGGCTTCCCCGCTTGAAACATAAATGTTTTACTTATAGGTTCATAGATGTGTATTAGGAGAACAACCACAAGAGCCTTTTTTAAATCTAGCCATGTATCCCAAATCTCTGGCAAGTTCTGGTACACTAGATAAGTGTAAGCAGAGGCTTGGGAAATGAATTATTTACAAGCAGGGATCTGGGAGGTGAACCATTTACAGGCTGCCTGTGACAAACCAAGGGTAATTGTTTTGTTCCTTATCCAATTGTCCAGGTTACACTTGAATTGGCTTAGGAAGGAAGTCTGCTTCACATGGATGTTGAGCCTATCCCAGAGAAGTGGTAGTCTCTGGGAATGTATATCTCTTTGTACAGCATGTCCTATTTATATCACAGCTAAGGTTTAAGTTTTTAGAACAGCTAATTTTGGTGCTGTTTGTTTTGCAGATAGGCTGGAGTCTGATGATGCCCTGTATGCCAGGCATAGATCTCCCCTCAACAGCCTGTAGGATACAGAATATAGAGATAGGGCCTTGAGGTGGTCTGCATAGGGCATGGTACTTACACCCTGTATTTTTTTAGGAAGGAACCTGTCTGGACATTCTAGTTGTTGGATGTGCCTGGTTAGGTATATACCAAAGGGGTCATTGTACTCAATGATAGGTCTGATGAATGCCAAATAAACAGTGTCCTCCTTGGACCTAGGTGATCCCCTTAATTTTAAGTTGCACAACATAGAATGACTTTGTCACTACTTGTAGACACATGATGGTGAAAGGCTAGATTACTGTTTGTGTGTGTCTATGTTTGTGACTACTGGGTGAACTCTTAGGGGTGTGTTGTCAATATGATGTTTACCAGGGGTGCATAACTTCCTGAAGGATAAACCTATGCATTTCTTGTTTTTTTAGTTTTAGTCCATGACTCTGACACCAGTTATTTGTCTGAGTCGGCCCTTTCTGGAGAACATTTGTGTTGGTGAGGGATTTGATGACTGCTCCAAATTGGCAATTGTCTGCAAATTTATTCGCTTTAGGGACTTAATAAAAGCAAACACCAAAAAATCAGTGGTCCCATGACCGATCCCTGAGGGACTCCACTTGTGATTGGCCTCTTTGTAGAGGTGGACTCCTCAATTCTAACTTCTTGTGTCCTGCCTGTGAGCCAGCAGGCTATCCACTGGGTGACATAAGGGTTTATACCTAACCTCTTGAGTTTGTCAGCAACGCCTGAGTGAGGTATTGTCTAAAATACCTTGGTGAAGTCAATGTAGGCAGTTTGAATCATTTTGCACTCATCCACTGCTTTGGTGACCTTCCCAATGAAGTCCACCAGGTTAAGTAGGCATGATCTGCCCCTGATGAAACCAATCTGGGTTGGGTACCATTCTGGAGATTTCCCATGTCATTATTGCTCATACTTTTATCCTTGGCTTTGCATACAACACTAGTGAGACGTATAGATTTCCAGTTTCCAGTGTCTGTAGATGGCCCACGTTTGTGCAAAGAGATGATAGTTGCTGTTCTTCATCAGTGAGGTACAGAACTTATTTGGAGGCTGCTGTTGAATAACCATTGCAGAGGGTCTGATAGGTCATGTTTCATGCTATTTAGAATGCATGCTGGGATATTGTTTGGGCCCATTAATTCACTGTTCTGGGCCTTAGCGATAGCATTAAGTACCTTTTCCCTAGTGATAGGTTGTGGTGGTGAAGCTGTTAACATTGTCGCCTCACAGCAAAAGATACTCTGGTTTGATTCTCAGCTGGAGCACCTTCTGTGCAGAGTGTGCATGTCCTCCCTGTGGTCAAGTGAGTTTTAAAGACATGCAGGTAGGTGTATGTGTATGTGTATGCCTTCTGTGAAGAAAAACACCACTGTCAATCTGAGGACTGGTAATCCACTGTGGCGACCCCTAACCGGGAAAAGCTGAAAGACAAAGTAGGTGAAGTTGTATCTGATGGTACTTCCTAAAAAGAGGTTGAGGGGGAAGGAGGAATAATGTTGCAGCTGTATTTCTCAGCAATTAGGTTTTCTGTATCTTCTGGTATATCCCCTTTTTAAATTTCTCCAAGTCTTTTGGGTTTCTAATATCATGATGGGAATGGACCCCATTCCTAAGTCAAAGTACGGTTAAAGTTCATGAAATTAGTATTGCTTCAATCTTTGATGTTAGCCAGAAGTGGTCTTCACAGCACCTGCAATGTGCCCAACAATGACTCCTTCTGCAATTTGTATGGGGTTATATATATAGGTAACATATCTAAGTACGATTGTAAATTGTTTTTTATAAGATCCGCTGCACCTGCTGCTACTACTACTGGGACTGTCTGGGTATCCTTCTTCCACATTGCCCTCATTTCTGCCTGCAAATTCTGGTAATTAATGACTTTGTGTCTCTCTGTATGTAAGATATTGTATTCACTGGGTGTAGCAATTTCAATGATCAATGCAAATTTTGTCTTCTTATCATGGACTACTATATCTGGTTTTCTCACATCTATTTTTTGAACTGTTGGTAAGGGGTGAGTTCATGTGATATAAACTTCATCATTTTCTATGATGCTTCCTGGCTCATGTTTCCAGTGTTCTTCAGAAACTTCAATACCATAATGTTTGCACAATCCCCAATGTAAGAGTCTTGCCACATTATTATGCCTTTCAGTATAAAGTCCTTCTGCCATTCATATATCACATCCAGCTACAAGATGTGTGACTGTTTCCAATTCTGTTTTACAAAACCTACATTTGTCCATTTCTCCCACATGTTCAATCAATTTTGTCAACCAACATGTACATAGTCCACTATCTTGGGCTGCCAATATTAACCTTTCATCTTTTGTTTTAAATCCACCTCTCCTTAACCATCCTTGCATTTGATCCTGATCAACATGAGCTTGTTCTAAGAGCTTCATATACTTGCAACTGTGTTTATGGATTTTCCCTATTTCTTGCCTTCTCGTCTGATCCTTCACCTTATATTTGTTTTTTTTTTTGTTTTTGTTTTTTTGACACATTCATTTGCTACCTGATTTTTATCTACTTCAGGTTTGATTTCCATTCTCACTTGACCCCGATATGCTTCTGCTAAACTAAGCAAGGAAATCATCTTAGACTTATTCTCCTCATGTTTCAAAACTTTCACTACTTTCGGTCTTATTAAATCAGCAGATATGTATGCAGTCTCACGGTTGCAGATCTATACATGTAATAAATTTCGACGAGGCCCATGCCTCCTTCAGAATGGGGAATAATCTAATCTTCGTATGCACTTGTTGTGTCTCTCGGCTTTTTCCCGGTTAGGGGTCACCACAGCGGAACTCTGGTCCACTAATGATTGGCAGTAGATTTTTACGTGCCGAGTTGCAGGCCCTGACGCACAACCTTCAATGAAGGTACACCCATTCACACATGTCTCCACACAGAAGACGCTCTAGCTGAGAATCAAACAGGACAACGTCTTACTGGGAGGGGACAACACTACCGCAGCACCACCTGAGTTTTATAAATCATTTGATGAGCATGAAACATCCTTGTTTTCCTGTCTAACCTAACACCTTTTGGCACTCATCAATCACTTCAAAACTATAAGCTAGGACAGGAAAAGTAAATTGGTTTATAGCTTGGACTTTGTTCCTAGATGTCAATGGTGTTTTCAGTATCAATTTTAGTCTTTTAAAATATTCTTTAATAAGTTTTATTTGCATTGGCTCATGTTTCATTGTTGATCTTTCTTCGATTCCCAAATATTTATCCACTCCCTCTTGTTCAAGTTCTTTTATATCACATTCCTGTCCCAAACTGATGTTCTCTTGGTGGTGTAGCTTTCCTGCTTTAAAGGTTGCTTTTGCACATTTAAGACCAAATTATATTCTTGTATCATCTGAAAATGTTTTGACCTCTTGCAGTTGTGCTTTCTTTTTCTCATCTGATGAGCTATACAGTTTTAAATCATCTACAAAAAGAACATGAGAAGTCTTTACACTGTTGTTTTCTTCGAGCCAAGTTATAGCCATGACCTAATCTGTTAAGTAGACAACTTAATCGATTAAGGGAAAGACAGAATAGCAGTGGTGACAGTCACCCTGGAATATCCCTCTTTGAATTTTTATCCCTGAAATAGTAATTTGTCCTTTATTATGCCTTAACTGCAAAGTGGTTTGCCTCTTATATGGTCATTGTAATGTAATCAGTCAGAGTAGGGTGTATACATTTTTAAGCACTACTTTATCCGTGAATGTGGGATACTGTGAAATGCTTTTTTGTAGTCTATCCATGCCATACTTAGCCTTTCCCCTGTTTTACAATTTTCCATTATGAATGTATTTAACAGCAAATGATCCTTTATTCCATATGACTTTTTTTTTTTTTTTTACCTTTCTGCTCTATTGCCTTGCTTTGAGTTTTCTTCTAAATGACTATAAACTCGTATCTCCTTCAATTACAGTGTAAAGTTTATACATAGTCGGAAGGCAGGTTATTGGTCTATAGTTTTTAGGATAGCCTGCAGGTTCACTCTTAAGTACCAGCATTGTTTTTCTTCTTGTTAACCAGGCTGGTGTCTGTTCTATGTGCGCATATAAATAGTTTTACTCATGGCTAAATCTTCATGTAAATAATTTAATACTTTTAGCCAGAAGTTAGGTACTGCATCTGGCCCTGGGGTTTTCTGGTTAGGAGATTTTCTCTCAAGTAGTTTCAATTTCTCTGGCTGTTTCTTCATCCCATTTTGCATCCTGTACATTTGAACTTCTTATTCTTTCTTTTACTTCTTCTATCCATTTAGCATCTTTATTATGTTTCACAAGGTCTTCATAGAAATTTCCCCAAAACATATCTATTTCTTCTTTTTTTGGAGGCGTTTCAATTCCTTTTACCTTGTTTCACAATTCTCTTTAAAACTTTTTTGGGTCATAAATACATTGCTTATTTTGTACTTTTCCTTTATATTTATCTGCATATCTTCTAAGTTTTTCTGCATGTGCTGATATTTTTAATTTGTTATTTGTGGTATTGCGTGATAGATCCTGATCTGTTCTGATACTGCTCATTAGTTTTATCACGTCTATCTTTGAGTATTTTTGTTGATCTGGTCCCTCTCATATACTCTTCCAACAGTATCACTTCTTGTCTTAATTACTTTATAGTTTTCACTATTCAATACTTCCATGGTGGCATTCAATTTCTTCCCTTCCTTTCCCTTAGTACCCTGTGTTTTTGTGGTAAGACTTAATCTGTTATTAATTTAGCTGCACAGTAGTATATCCTGTTTACATCTGTTATATTGCATGAATTTCTATGGGCAGTCCTAATTACTGTGCTCCTTTGTTTAATCAAACTTGTAACTTTTTGGGTTTATTTTCTGCAGTTTATCTCTTTCATTGATCTTAGTAGATCTGTCCTTCTCTATTAAATCAAGCAACTCTTCTTTTAGATCATTTTCTTCTAAATTGAGAGCACATTCTTTGTTCTCTGTTTCCTGTGGGCATTCTATAGAAATATTGAGATAATCTTCCTGTGCCACATTCTCTTCAGTTTCATCCTGTGTCATCCATTGCTTTGCATATGGAAACTGCCCTTTTGTTAATGCTTACAAATGAACATTAGGGTTACCACCTGTCCCACTTTGTGAGGGACAGTCCCTCTTTGGGCAGTTGTGTCCTGACAAAAAATATTAAAAATGGCGAATGTCCTGAGATTGTAGGACATAATTATGTCCTATATTGTATGTAATGGTTGCATAAAACAGTTATTCTGTATCTAAAATACCTAAATGTTATAAGAAACAGAATAGGCAACTAAAATGCTACAAGAATAAGCTATTATTTAGGCAAAAAAGTTAAGTTCAATCCTTTGTCCTGACCGTGGGTATGTGTCGGCCTGTAAAATCTGATGTTTGTTCTGAAAATGTCCCACTTTGGCCATTTGAAAAGGTGGCAACCCTAATGAACATTGCCTTTACGAGGTGCCGGTTCCGGTTCATCGCAATCGCGCCTATTTCTAATTATTGAACTACTGAATACCTCTCAATCTCTTATGCAAGAAATCTGGACAAAGCTTAAAATAATGGGGGCAAGGGCCAAAAAAAATAGGGACAGATTTTAAATGTTACTCTTATAAACTTAAAAAAGTTGCACGAATAGAAGGCTTTGTATTTGTATGCATTTTCTGAGGAATACAAACTCTGAAATTCAAGTGTTATTATTCAGTAGCTTCCATCCTCAGTGGTTTGCCAGAAATCCACAAATTTTGAGGAACAGACCAAAAATATGAGGCAAAAATGTAGACATTCTGTGAAAATCTAGACAGTTGAGAGGTGTAAATGTTGGTGATGTTGTTCTTTAATTATTAATATATTTTAATATTTATTAACTGTACTCTGTATGTCGGTGTTTCTATTATAGATTCCTGATAAGCCTGCTACTGTTGGCATCGGTGACTTTATTACAGGAAAGATGGAAAAATGTGCTTTATTTTTATTAATTTATTTATTTACTCATGTTCAGAAAGGTAGATAGGCTACAGCCAGCTGTCAGTGAAAGAGAGAGTTTGATACTGGGAAAGTTAAAACATTTAAGCCTACAGCATTTTCCTGTTCTTCCAGCTAGTGCCCATAGTTACTTATGGCATCCTTACTTAGGAGGCTGACTACCTTTACTAAATTACTTAAGAATTAATAATAAGTGTTATACAATGAATGGCCATTAACATTTCAAAAATGGGCACACTGATTGGTCAGCCCAACCAGTGTGCCCATTGCAAAATGAGCATTTACTAATGGAAAAAGTCCAGTTGCCCAGAATTTCTTCCATTACTATATGCTATAACTTTTTTAAGTTTTCTTCACCATTTAAAAAAAATAGCAAAATTAGAATTCCAGACAGCCCTGAGGTACAAGACAGACAATATGAACAAAATACTAAGAAAATCACTATTATTCAAAACTAAATAAACTTATCTGATTTTCCTTGTATTTTTCTCCATCCTACCTCTCTTGTACCTCTTAAATGTCTGGATTTCAACCTTTTAACAACAACAACAGAAAAAAGGAGCAATGGACATCTTCCGTTCTCCATTGCTTCCTTTACACAGCACTGATGTACTGCACAAGCGACCAAACCACACTGTGGGTTATTGCTATATTATTAGAATCGGCAAGGTGTACATAATGAAATGGCTATAGGATTTTTAATCTAAAGTACCCTGCAATGGAAATATTAATAGATTTTTTTGTAATTTGTTATTCATATTTTCAAAACTAACAGAAAGCTGCATTTTACTAGGGTATTATGTAAAATGGATGATGCAGTGGTTTTTGCGGTAGCATTGTCACCATACAGCAAGAGGTTCTCCAGTTTGATTCTCGGTTGTGGAGCCTTCTGTGCGGAGTCTGCATGCCCTCCCTGCATTCGTGTGGGTTTCCTCCAGATGCTCTGGTTTCCTCCTACATTACAAAGACATGTGTCTGGAGCACTCGTCCTTGAGCGTCGGCTGAAAATTGGCTTCAGTCCAAGTCGGACTTTCCCAGTAAACAAATGTTAAATAAATTACTAAAATGCAATGGTGACAGGCAGAAAAATGTACTATGAAGGTACACTTGTACACTGTACTACAGAGATTGTTGTTTGTTTGTAGTTACAAAGATAATTTTTCTACCTCTACTTAATACTCAAGCAATTGCATGGTGTCAGGTGCAACTTTAGACAATGTTGAAGAAAACTTCCATGGCATTTGTGCTGTAAGCTAAGTATGTTGAGACGTATTCAGTGTAGTTTATATTGCTAATTAAGCACAATTTTTCATGTTTCTGCAAATATTTCAATAGATGAATACTCAGAGAAGAATTTTTTCGAATCATGCAAAAGCTCATGCCTGGCTAACAAAAATATTCTGATACCAGTGGCAAGACTCCACTTCAGACAGATACAGTAGTATCTGAAACATCTTCGGTCCTAGCACCAGCACCATTTATGTTTTCAAATCTGAGTGCTGGAATTTGTCAGAAGATAAATCATTTGGTGAAGACAACAGATATTCTTATATACAGGTCACCCCTTCCTCCTCCTCCCAGCTCCAAAGAAGTCAGTCACCACCAATGCTTCGCACTTTGTTTGGGGAGCTGTTTTGGGAGGGATAAAAGTGCAAGGGGTGTGGGACTAAGGACAGATGCAAGCACATACACATCAAGGAGATGCCTGCCCTGATCAAGGCATGCAACTCTCAGAACCAGCTTTGGACCCTGGGACCTTTTCAAGTGGTTTGCCAGTCATGTGGTACACCAGCAAGCATGGGAAAACCAGGTTGTACATCCTAGGAAGACTAGCCATGTTAGCTTGGGATACAGCTTCACAGCACAATTTCACTGTATAAGGCATCCTACATTCCGTCAGATCAAAAAGTGTGTTTCAGACAAACTGAGCAGGACCAGGACAAACCCTCATGAATGGAAAATAGATCAAGGGTCTTCCAAGATTTGACCCATCTGTGAGGAGTTTATTAAGTAGACCTATTTGTCTCCTGTCTGACCAGTCAGCTGACAAGATTCTGTTCCAGGACTCCAAGCAAGAAGGCCTAGAAAACAGTTGCCTTTTATTTTCTTTGGACAAGAATGTTCCTGTACACTTTTTCCACCCTTTCCATTAATATCCAGGGTAATTCTGAAGATGCAGAAGGAATCTCAAGGATCATTGTGGTGACTCCATTCTGTCCCAGGCAACCATGGGTTTCCCTTCTGTTGAAAATGATCAGGGACAATTACCACAAGCTTCCCCACAGACTGGATCTACTCACACAAGAACAGGGGTGTTTGATACATCCTTTCATCAATCAACTGACTGCCTGGATGATAAGATCATAATTCTTTTTAGGCACCTGCTTACTGAAGATGTACAGCAGATACTAATAGAGACAAGGAAGCCAGCTACTAGAAAATTGTATTATTATTAGCAAATGGAAGAGGTTTTCTAGTTGGTGCCATAGGGCTAGCTGTTTTCTGGTTCTACAATTATTGTGAGTTACTATCCTATGACCTTTCTTATTCCTCTGTCAAGGTTCATTTATTGGCTATTTCAGCATGTCTGCCCAAGAATCTTCCTCTTTCAAAGCAGTCTCATTTGAAAATGTTTTTTAAATGCATTTTGCATAAGAGGCCTCCAAGAAAACTGGTGACTCCTTCTTGGGATCTTAATTTTGTGTCAGCGAAGCTAACACTTGAGCCATTTGAGCAAGCTAACATGGCTGATTTGAGGTTCTTAACATAAAGGTCAGTTTTACTGATTGGTCTGACTTCTGTAAAAAAGGATATCTGAGTTCCAAGCACTTGCAGTGAGTCAATCCTGTCTCGTTTTCCACAAAGGTAGGTTTCTTTGAGAACTAATTCTTCTTGTATGGCTAAAGTAATATCCGAGTTTACTTTAACCTAAAATGTTTATCTCCCCATTTTCTTTCCTGAACGTAAACATGAGGAAAAAGGATACTACATTTTTTGGATGTCCACAGACAACTAGGGTACTATCTTGACATAACTAAATCTTCAGATCAGTTCATTTCTTGTGATTGTAAGGAGGGACAACCTGTATCAAAACAGACTATTTTCACATGGTTGTCTAAGGCTATTACCTTCTGCTGTACTTGCCATAACAAAATTATTCCAGGCAGGGTCGAGACCCACTCTGCCAGGGCCTTGCCTTCTTTATCTATGGCTTTTTGGAAAGGGTTCCATTCCAGAAGTATTCTAGAAGCTGCTATTTGGTCCTCTGTACATACTTTTACAAAATACTATTAGCTTGATTCCTTCTCTAGGTCCAGATCAGGGTTTGCTAGGGCCATTCTCCAGGGGATCCTGCACTACTTTCCGTCCTCCCAAGTGTAGACAGCTAGAGTAATCTATGCAGATAGCTAAAGCTATTGCAGCAGTGATCAATATGATGAACATAGTACAGTTATTTGTCCTGACATTCACTGCTGCAGTATTCGTAACCTTCGGGATTCCCTGCCATGGAAGCCCTTCTTCCAGCTAGTATACTAAAGACTTCCTGTTGCATTTAAAAGGTATGCCTGAATGTCACTCAATATTCCTTGTGTACTGTGGGGCATACAGGTGATGTTCAGGCTTACCATTAACAGAACGTCTTTGCCACCAGTCCAAATTCATTTTTTTCACTGCCAGTCTTTTTACATGCATCCGTTTTGCCAGTTAAATGCATTTCATTTTCCAGTGTTTACCTGTGCCTGATTGCAGATAAGTGCCCTGTTTTTTTTCCTTTGGGTTAATGTCATCCGTGAAGGGTAAACGCCAGAGTGGTAAACAGATTCCCCATACAGACTACCACTATAAGTGTCTTTTTTGTCTAGGAGCGTCTCATGACCATACATCTTATTCTGTTTGCCAGGCGTTCATTCCAAAAACCCTTTGCAGTAGATTTTCTTCCCTTTCCTTGTATCTTGAGAACCAGCATCTTAAGCTTCTTGCTAAAGATACAATGGATGGAATCTCCTGCTCTGAGGGTCAGTTGTTAGGGAAGAAGATGGTGAAAAAGGTGCGACTGGAATCTTCCACTGTCCAGACTTTGCAAGATGTTTCTCCTGAGGTTGTTACAAACCCAGAGGATTGCTGGGCTGTGTTGTCAGATTCCTCTACCATGACCGTGTTGGAGGCCGGTGAGGTTTCGATTGACAGCATGTCTGATGACACTTTGCAGACATCCATCTCTAATGTTCAAGGGGAACCATATTTGATTTTTTTCCGAGGGGCATAGAGGAATTACTCAGATTTTACTTGGGGAAGAAGTTCCTACTACAGTTCTTGACTGTCATCCTGGGTCTGAGTCTTCTCTGTTTTTTGAGGGGCCATTCCCTTGAAAAAGAAACAAAAACTTAAACATGTTTTTCTGCCCCTAAGGATTCTCAAAGTGAATGTCAGGCTTTCACTCAGGGGTTGTTTTCTGCTTTAATGTCTTTAAATCCTCCTCACTGGGTTTCAGTTCCTGCTTTTCCTTGGTCCTGTACTCCCCTTAAAAAGCTTAGAGAACAGGATCCTTCTGAGACTGAGTCAGATTCTAATGATGAATCCCTGACTTAGTCTACTCAAATTACTTCTTCTTTGGACTATGAGTCAGGGGAAGAGGAATCTAGTAGTCCAGCTGCTCCTTTTGAGGAAATTTCCTTTGGGAATCCTAGAGAGCGGATTCCAAAAATTGTGCTCATGTCCATGATATCCATAGGAGGTACTATGAGTTGCTACAGTTGGAGTCTCCTAAATCTGTGGCTATTCCTCCTGTTTTGGCTGCTTTGCTGGCTGTTTTTTTCCAATGCCTCTTATGCTGCTGATTATTTACCCCCTGCTCCCATGAAGCCTGATAGGGTGCCTGAGGATTGTTTCTTTTTGTATAACTGTCCTGCTGCAGACCCGTCTGTGGTCTCTGTAACCTCTGGTAAACCTTTCTCATTTGCTTCGCTCACTCAAGTTATTGCCTTCTGACAAATATACTAGAACTATGGGCAGGATGGGTAAGTAGGTTTACACTTCTGCTGTCCTAGGTTTTAGGGCTTTTAATTATCAGACACAAATGTCTAGGTATGTGTTAGCTCTTCCTTCTCAGGCCTGTTAACTTATTTTTGATTTTCCTGAGTCTGAGGGTAAACCTTCTGTTCTTTCCTTGCTAGGGACATCTGTTCAAGTCATTCACCATTCTATTAAATGTAGTTATGATGTGGCGGATGCCACTTCTGTGGCAGCTGTTTTTGATTCAGTTATGAGGAGGTATTCTTGGCTTAAGCTCCAGCCTCTACCTGATGATATTAAAGCTAAGTTGATGGCTGCTCCCCTGGATCCTAAACTTTTGTTTGGGGAAGCTGCTGCTGGTCTGTTTACATCCTTTTAGGATAAGGGTAAGTCTTTACAGGAGCTTCAACATGTTTTTGTTTCTCCTGTGCCTAAATTTCAGAGGAACTATCCTGCTAAGCCTGCCTTTGTTCATAGACATTCCCATCCTACTAAAGGCAAGAAGAGTTCAAACGGGCTCTTCCTGCTAAGGCTACTCAGTTTTCAAGGGTTTCCAAAGCCTTCCTTTCCAGTCAAACCAGGTGCTGTATGAATATCCATCTCCTCCCAGCCACATTCCACTTTCTCTTCACCTTTCTTTTTCTCTTCCTGCTTAGCTTCAGATCACCCAAGAATCTTGGGTTCTGTCGATCATTCGTCGTGGGTACTTGATGGTGTGGAAATCCCACCCTTATTTTATGGGCATTCCTCAACCTCCTCAGGAACAGCTTCTCTTTTTTCCCAGAGGTTCTTCAAACTCTCTTGACTCAGGGTACTATTCAAGAGGTGTGTGTGTCCCAAAGGGGCAAAGGGTTCTACTCCAGGCTGTTTCTATGCCAAGGAAAGAAGGTGCTTGACCTACTCTAGTCCTCCCTCATCTAAACACTTTTTTAAAAGTGCCTTCCTTTCGGATGTTGTCTCTTCAGATTCTGTTTCCTCTACTCTTCCCTCAGAAATATATGCTGTCTCTGGATCTCAAGGAAGCTTATCACCACATTCTGATGCATCCTCTTTTCATGAAGTTTTTGTTTCTCTGTTTCTTTCTGGCATTTTCAGTTTTCTGCTTTGCCCTTTCGACTTTCTACTGCTCCAAGGATGTTCACCAAATGCTTTACTTGTGTGATTGCCTTTTGCAGACTTTGAGAGATCCAATTTTTTCATTACTTAGGCAATCTGTTGATTCAGACATCCTCTCCAGAGACTCTCTTGCAAAATCTTCATTTTGCTCTTTCTCTTCCTTAGAGCCTGGGATACACAATACATTTCACAAAGTCTTCTCCGACTCCTCCTCAAGATCATGTTTTTCAGGGTTGCTGGATTCAATCCGTGCCTATGATAGCACCCCTGCCCTGTCCAAAGGCCTTAAGTCTCATTTATTTCTTTCTCACTGTTCTTCCTCGGGCTTCCATTACCACCAGGGAGTTTCTGAGAGCTCTGGGTTTCATGGTGTTAGAAAAATATGTATTAGTAATATGCATGCTTAAGCATTCAAGGTTTAAAAGGGTTAATACATTTATTCTGTTTACACTGCATGAATCTGCACAGCTATTCGAAACATAACAAGGAGCATTTGATTTCTGCTAATGTCATGAAAATAATAAAAAGTGTTTCATTTCTTCTAATGTCATGAGATTTAACAGAGTTATTGATTTTCTGCTTATGCCATGAGAAAGTACACAGCTGCTAGAAGCTATTGATAATGAAAACAAAGGCTGCTTGAAAGTATAAACCGCAGTCAGCATTACTTGTACCTGAGTTAGAAATGTACCTTGAGTCTAAGCAAAATGTAACACATATATTAGAACTGCACAACTGAAGAATTAAAAGTGTGTGGGGGGCTAAAATAAGCCCCAAGGCCAGGTTGTTTTTTCTCAAATATTTTGTAAATCAGCAGTTATTCTCAACTAGTCAGCAATTAGTCTAGTAACATTTTCTGTAAAACAATACAGAAAGCTGTGTCTAACTACGTCAATAAAATAGTAACATTTACTGGGTGACATAAAAAAACTGTATAAAAGTACCATACTAATTATGAATGTTCAGACAAATCATTCTGCCTGCATGCTTTGTCTCCTTGCTGCAAGTTAATGAAGGGTGCCATACTTAAACCTTACGTGAATTGGTCTTTGAAGTTTTTTCCTTTGACACCTGGCGTCCACCATTCCGATGCTTCATCTGGCCAAACTTCTCATCAGAAAGTTTCAGTGGTTTCTGAAGTCATTGTGGCTTCAACATGCACATCTTCTACATATTGTAGGTCCTTTTCTTCCTTGTCTTAGACAGGAACTTCACTGCTGGATTTGGCAGTTGTCTCTGAACCCAGGGATCTCTTTTTATCCCCCTTTTCCTTCTCAGAAATTGTTCACAGACACTTCAGACATAGGTTATAGACAACGTTTGGCTCCCCCTTAAGTACATGGGGTGTGGTCGCCTCACCAGCTGATGGAGCACATCAACATCAAGGATATGAAAGCTCTTCTGCTGGCCTTTCAGGCCTTTTATCCTCTTTCTCTCCAGGGCCTCTCAAGGTCTTCACAGACAATGTCACAGTGATGTGGTATAACAACAAATAGGGAGGAATGAGATACAACCTTCTTTGCCAGTTGGCACTTATGATATGGGATCTTGCTGTCAAGTATCAAGTCACTCTTCAGACGGTTTATATCCCTTCCAGTCAGAACATTATGGAGGACAATCTGAGCAGGTCCTTAACTCAGTCCCATGAATGGATACTTCACAGGGATGTGTTTCTGGATATTATTCACTAGCAGGGTACTCACCAAGTGGATCTTTTACCCCCCCCCCCCGGACAGACAATTTCCTCTGTTTTGTGCCACAGTCCCAAGTCCTCTGATGTGGAAGATGGACACCCCCTCATTCTATGAGAAGGGGATGTTTCTTTATGCATTCCCTCTCCTTCCTCTCATTACGAAAATCCTGTTCAAGATTTAACAGGATGCTCCCAAAAATCTTGCTGGTGACTCCCTTTTGGTCACGATAGCACTGGTTCCCCTCTACTTCTGTATCTAGCCAGGGACAATCATCACAAGTTACCTCACAGGGTGGATCTCATCACACAAGACAAGGGATCTGTCATCCATGCCCAGCTATCCATGCTTCAACTAACATTGTAGGTGATGGGGTTTTGATCCCTCATAGACACATTTTTTTCTGAGGATGTGCTGCAAGTCCTGCAGGAAGCCATGAAACCTACTACTAGGAAATTCTACTTATCCAAATGGAAGAGGTTTTCTATTTGGTGTCTTTCTGTGGATGTTCCTTTGGTTCTGTCTTATTTGTGTGAGTTGCTCAATGCTGTTTTTGCCTGTTCTTCTATTAAGGCCCATTTATCATCCATCTCTGCTTGTCTGCATTTATCTCCTCCTCTAGCTTCTAAAAGCAAGGTTAAACAGTTTCTCAAAGGTGTCCTTAAAGGCAAAATCACACCGTTTTAAAATTCAGGTCCATACTATTTCTGAAAAGGGAGTGACAATGTTCTTATCAGCAACACCTACTGTATTGTGTCATCATGGAGACCCCCCCCCCTTCCCCTATATCAGCTTATTGAGAATATGCCTTTCCATTTATGTTTAACTTCTGTATGGGAAACACACGTTTACTTTTGTTGCTTTGTTTCTTATTCCTGTCTGTCATAAATTGAAAAGTTCAAGCAACTAGGTACACAATTTCTTTTTTTCCATCAATTATCCTGTACAAATGCAGCAAGTTTTGTAGAGATTCTGGAATTGTTGCACATGGAAATGACAACTTATAAAAATAAATAGATAAATTAAAATAAAAAAATCACCAAATAGTCCAATCAAAAATAGCGGTCAGCAAGCCCTGAAATCGCATGTCAGGTGTACACAGTGAGAAATGGAATGCTGCTCAGCAATCCTTTGTATTTATTTTATTCATTTTTTTTCAAGTTGTCAATTATAAATGCACTTGCTGCATTTATAAATGAAAACTTGTATAAAATGGATTGTTGAGTAAGCATTATTAAGTGAAACGAATCGCTAAACTGTTTTGACTGTGGAATGCATATGTATTCCGTTTTACACTCTTGGCCCTAGAGCTTGCAGTGAACAAGAACTTTCAGTATTTCAGCCAAGATCTTACTGCAGTGATATCACGTAACAGTGGGTGTAAGTGTCAGTGTGCACGCGTGGGCACATATGTTAGAATGTGAATGTGCTGGTGTACGCTAGTGCCAGTGTGTGTACGCAGGTCTGCATCCTAAGCATACCTCTCAAACTCTTAGTGCAAGAAATATGAGACAAGCCTAAAATAATGAGGGGACAATGGTCAAAAACAGGGACAGAATGAAAATATTGCTCTTCTGAACTAGATTTGAGTTAACATGTACTTTATGAATGATATAAAGTCTGAAACTCAAATGTATAGCATTATTTAGTGACTTCAGTCATATGTGATTTGTCAGAAAGTCACAAATTTTATGAAGAACAGATAAAAAATATGAAGCAAAAATCTGAATCCTAATCTCATCAATTTATGGGTACAGTTTTCTGTGGACAGGCAGCAAACATCAAAGGGACACTCTGCCAGTTCTCAGTACAGCTCTGTCAGTCCCACTCCCTTTCTCTCTCTCTATATATATACTTGTGTGTATATATATATATATATATATATATATATATATATATATATATATATGGTTCCCCTTTATAATCTTGAAATACTGAAAGGTCGAATTTCAGTATCTCAAAACTATAAAGCCGAACCATTCAGAATCCCGAAACCCACAATCATGACTCACACAATCACGAACATACATACACCATACACCACACAAGACACACACCATCCTACTCACACCACAAACCACACAACCCTACACTATATGTAAGCAAGGGGGGCAAGCACCCCTGCACCCCCCATGTGGGGGGCTGTGCCCACCACACCCCCCCTACTTATATATACCAGCTCCGAGATCGCACATAACGAGAAAAAGAAAAAAACACACCATGGCATTCTACACTCACTCACACACACACACACACACACACAAATACACATCACACATACACAAACACCAACACATCCAACACTCACACTAATACTTACACCTCCCTACCCTGACCCACACATACAACGTACAAAAACACACATAAACCAATTCTACATCCGAGAGTCCAGCCTGCTGATCGGAAAATTTTTCCTCCCCAAATTGTATGTACAAATGGATTTTTAGTTTTGCCTATTCTGCCTGATTCAATCTTATTCTGTTTACTTAAGTCCATTGTACATCATATACCACCATAGCTCTAAGCTAACACACTTCTCACTCCTACAGCTATCTTACTCTCTCCCCTGCCCACCCTGCCTCCCTAGTCATCTTCTCTGTGCTCTTGTGTTGGAATTAAACACACCTTCCATTAGCAGTGCAGGACTGCTGTTCTTTTCATCCAGTGTAGCTTCCTATGGTATATATACCCGTAGTCTATCTTTCCATTCATTCCCTCCTATCTAACCTACTCCCATTCAATATATCTAACAAGGGTTTTAGACCTCAATATTTTCCCTTCAGGTTTTCCTTGCTACGGTATTCTCACACTTGCACTCTCTTGCACCCACACACTGCACTCTACTTACCTGGCTCACTGACTGGTTGTTTTTACAAACCAATTTCTGACCTAGGCCAACCCGCTCTATTTGCCCTCACTTCACTTGGGCTCACTCCATTCCTCTACCCTACCCCCATTCCCACTCACCCCTCTCTTTCATTAGATATATATCCACCTCAGTCACACCCCTACACTACCCACCTATCCCCACTCTCCACACACCCTTCCAAACCCCAACCACAACACCAGTTTTTCATGCCATCCCTCCATAGATGGACACTCACTCCACCCTGCATCCTATTGCACTACACAGCTTCCCCTCCCCAATTACTCTACTCAACTTCCCTGGCTGTCCCTTTCTACTCCTCTCATAATGGCGAGCCATCATCTTTTACTGGCTAGCACACTGCTTTTATGCCTTCTTTACCTCACATATAATGCCACTAACTTCCATAACTATCATATCCAACACTATCACTCCACAACACATACCGACACAATAGCTCAACTTCTATTTAAGCCCTATAGCATCATCAGCCCTCATCTGTATCTCTGCAGCAATATTCTTCTCTACCACTTCAAACATTTATACAACAGCTCCACTCATCCATCCACATACAGATATTACCAACTCATGGCAAAACGTGGATACTTAGTACTACACTCCTTAACACAAATTAAACTACAGGCAGTTATCCATACCAATCCTGGCCCTAACTGTAACTCTTCTCCCAACAACTCCAAACGTTCTGACTCCACCTCTACTACTACTATACAAAATCATGATATCCCATATCCATGTACTTCACTTCCCATAACCTCAAACTCAGATGTACTAATAATAAATTGCAACTGCACAAGCTTCCTAAATAAAATAACTGAATCCCATGCTACCTTGGCCACCTACTCTCCATATATAGCTGTCATAACTGAAACCTGGTTAAAGTCCCATATCAAAGAATCTGACATTACAACTAGTGGTTACAACATCATAAGACAAGATAGACTAAACAAAAGAGGTGGTGGTGTAGCTATTATTTTCAAATACTCTCATATAGTGGAAAAACTAAACTGTACTACCCCAGACATCCCCAGTGCAGAAATACTTGTCACGCACCAGAAACTTAACCCTCAAAAAGCCATTTTTATTGCAGTATACCTACCTCCCAGCAACAACCTTCCCAGTATTAAATCCCTCCTGTCTTGGTCTGCTTCTATTTCAGCCAGGAAACTATCATCCTAGGGGACTTTAACCTTGACTGGCTCTCTTGCTCCTCTACCTGTGCCACTGACTTCATTAACCTGTACAACTTCACCCAAATTATTAACAGCCCCACCCACACCAACAAACATTCTAAAAAACAGTCAATACTTAACCAGATGCTAACCAACAAGCCTAACCTGGGGCACAAAGCTGGCTGCCTACCTATCACACTAAGCGACCATACTCCCACATTCCTATTTAGGAAAAAAATGTAATCTCAAACATACATACCATTCAAATACTCCTGGAGGAAAAAAAAAGTCTCCCCTGATACATTCAATCTACTACTTCAACACTGTGACTGGTCCCCATTAAAAACCCTACAACTTGACCTTGCAGTTGAATACTTCAGTTATAAATTCCTTGAAATCTTAAATAATCCCACTTCCACTAGGATAATTTGCACCAAAGCTAGACTATTACCATGGCTATCTAATGACACTAAGTCACTAATCAAACAAAGTGACAAAACCATGCCACATTACCATACCACCAAAAATAAAAATGATGTTACCACATTTCAGCAAGTAAGAAATCAAGCTAAGAAAAAAATTTCCAGTGACACAAAAACCTTATTTTCAATCCACCCAACAAAAAAACCTGAACAACCCACAAACGTTCTGGCAAAACATCAACTATCTCCCTAACCCTGGTAAAAACCACCACCCCTGCTCCCTCCACGTGTAAGACCTGTGAGCCCATAGCATCACAATTCAACTCCCATTTTATAACTCTATCACCACCCTCCTAGACAACAAACAATTCCACCCACAAAATTTACCCCCCACCACTGAAAACACAAACTCTTTCTTCCTCAAACCCATTCAGACTATGTACACAAAAAAACTCCTAAGTAAACTAAAACACTGCTGTCTTGCCGCAGACCAACTACCCAATGAATTCCTGAAAATAGCCGCCCCATCCATAGCCTACATCCATCCATATCAATCGTTCTATCTCTGAACACTATGTCCCTCACCTCTGGAAATTTTCTTACATCATTCCCCTTTACAAGGGTGGCCCCTCTAGAGAAATCTCACATTATCAACCAATTGCCATACTCTCTCCCATGGCAAGAATCTTAGAAAAATGTATCCACCTAGAGCTTCTAAATCACCTCACCACTAACAACCTGATATCCCCCTCACAGCACAGCTTCAGGCCCAAGCACAGTACCTGTACCAATCATACTTTGACTTAGGAATGGGGTCCATTCCCATCATAGCATTAGAAACCCAAAAGATTTGGAGAAATTAAAAACAGTAGACATGCAGAACTTTGAGATTTAAGAGATCTCAAAGTGCAGCTAACTGCTGCTGTTTGACATAAATGACTTAATTTGATTGGAGCAGAATCCCAGGATGTCACCCCAGTATGTAATTCACTTTACTGAAGTAACACTCACAGATCATTTAAAGGTGTCCCTGTGGCAGACACCCAAGAAATGCAGAGGGACTGCACAGTTTGAGCTGAAAACTGTTGGTTGGCATGTGATAGTGTAGGATGTCCTTTTTATTATACCAAAACAAGAACAAATGGCTTAGAAATGGATATATAGTGGTCTAGATAGCTATTAGGCATAGCAAAAAAAAAAACAATGCTAGACATAGCTTACAAGGTGATGAAGCAGACAACAATTCTTTTGAAGCAGAGAGTGACCATCAAAAGGAAGAAAAGTACAACACAGTACGGTCAAGAATAGCATGCATATTAGAGCACAGCTGCACTGTCTCAAGTACATTTATTATGTATTTATGTATTTACTGACATTTGATTAAAGAATATAATGTTATATAATCTCAGTAATGTCAAAAGACAGATGGAGGTACCCTTGTATTTAATATCCCCCTATAACAACGTGAGAACGTAACCCTTGTTTTGCAAAGAGAATTTCTGATCTTGACATAATGACAGGTTGTACAGTATTAAGGAATGGTTATATGTTGCAGCACTGACCATCATGATTGTACAGAGCCAATTTCCAGTGTGTGCTGCGTGTCTTCAGTAATGTCAATAACATACCATTCTCACATATCCTACTTTATGCAGGACAGCAACTGCCTGGGCAGTGGTGTCCTGTGACAAAAACTTAAAAAATGTCAAATATCAGAATTAGAAATACTTTACTGATGCCTCAGGAAATTGATGAGAATTTTACGACAAAAATGTTTCCTACATTTCCTTCAGTTTTTATATAAATCCATTATCATGTCTTTGAAACACTTAAATATTATATGAAACAGTATAAATCAAATTCTAAATCAAATTCTAAAAAGATAAGTTTTTATTTTGGCAGTAAACTGAAGTCCAGTCCTTTGCACTGGTTGTAGGTGTAGTTTGTCCTATAAAATCTCACATTTTCATACAAAAATCCCACTTTGGCCACGTGGAGATGTGGCAGCCCTACAGTGACACTGTATATAATTGTGCAAAAGCAGTATATGAAGTCAGGACACAACACACATATAAGGACAATTATCTATCTTGTGTTGATTTGCCACGAAGGGCAAGGTATTAGAGAATGAGGTAGTGAAGAGGGTAGGATATAGTTGTGTCACTGCTCTGACGTTGCCTTTATGTGAGTAACTTGGAACGGCAACAACAGTTTGAAAATTGTCATGCAGGACTAAGGATTGTCAGACAGGGAATTAGCCACTCATCAGGCAATACAGACAGAATGATGAAAAAACCCACACTGTATCATTCCAGTTACTTGTCTGCAGATAACAGTGGAATCAAGTACAAATCCGTACATTTGTAAGGTAGAAAGAGAAATAAAACTGCATAAGAACATATCTGCAGACAGTAAGTCACCAACATGCAGCATGTAGTATGTATAGCAGGAGATACATGAGAACAGCACAAAATAAAATATGAAATTAATGGACTGGACCTCTCAACTGTCCAGAATTTTGCAGAATGCCCAGCTTTTCATCTGATATTTTTGTTCTGTTACTCATAGAATTTGTGGTTTTCCTCCAAATCAGTGAAGATGAAAGTCGCTAAATAATGACATATATTTGAGCTCAGACTTCTTAGCCTTCAGACAATACATGATAATGCAAACTGTGTTATTCTAGCAGTTTTCTGAGTTTATATGAGCAATGTAGACTACAAAAGCAAAGGAACCGAAGATTGTCTACTCATGTTTGAACCCTGTATCAGACATATGCCTTTTTACAGAGCTATTAGCAGGCAAGAAAACCATCACACTTGGCTACTATTCAGAGATCAGTTTGAACATGAAAAAAGAAACAAGACTGTTTCTGCTACTGTTTGAAACTTGCATCTTTCAGGTGCTTCTACAGAAGCTAGGCCATTGGTGTCATAAAATAATTGCACTTAGGTAGCATTCAGAAATAAGCACAAAAATAAAATAAGAAATGAAATTAAAAGAAAACTCTGTTTACCAATGTTTTAACTTTGCATTGCTTAGATGCTTTCCTGCAAGGTATTAGCAAATCAAGTCATAACATTCCTGAAAAGCTAGTTTCTCTGCGGATAAAAGGACAGTTGAAACTAATGAATGACTCAGTGAGAGCTGTTGTGAGTACAACTGCAATTTGAGAAGGAATCTGCCTAACACCTCTGAAGCTTCCTATAAGTACCCTCCCCCAACACCTGCAGCCAAAGTTGGGACATGCCCAGAAAGCCAGACTGAAAATGTAAACAAAGATCAGAATCAAAACAAAAAATCCCTGGGATTGTCCCTTTAAGAGGTTTACTGAAGGGCCCCTTTGATGCTGCTATGGAGGGGACTCAGCCAGCCAAAAAACTGGAAAAACCTAAGCCTTCATCCTCTTCGGCTCTGAGTTTGGATTCGTCTAAAGAGTAGGGTAATCTAAAACCTAAGTCGGACCTGACTGTCGGTTCCGACAAGACACTCTCACCTACGACTCCATCTGTGTTTTTGCAGCCAGTAATGTCCCACAAGTGATCCAGGTCACCTGCCTTGAAACCGCTGCGGGCTGCTCCACAGTCTCCTTTATTGCAAACTGTGGCAGGCAGTTACCGGTCTTCAACCCATTCCTCTCGGTCATCCAGGGGCCTCTCAGATGATGATGTGGAGAGGGTGGTGAAGAGGTTTCTTAGTACACCAGCATTAGCTAAAATATTTTCGTGCCCATCCCAGATGGATATGGTACCAACAGCCCAACCAACACCTGTCTTGATTCCTCCTCTGACTCCTCTGAGTTCAGAGCGGAGTGTATGGAAGTCATAGTGGTAGAACCGTCTGTTCCGGTAACCTTCTCCAGTCATTCGGTTCTGACTACCACTCTGATCTCCTTGATACCACCTTCTATTGAAGGATCTGGGACCCGACACTCCCTCGTCAGCTCCAAGGGGGGGGAGTGGCATTGGACCCTTGTCCGACCCTACACTCCCTCTCGGAGCTTCAGCGCAGGTCAGCTCTGCTCCTAAATTGGCCTTGGAGCCGTCGCTCTTGGTTTGGAGGAAGTCACAAGCTTCTTCAGAGCCAGAGACTCTTTGGGGCTGGAACCGTGATACCTTAAAGGTGATGAGTTGTGCTGTCTGCTGAGACAGCTCCACCCTCGGCTCCATTGGCTACTTTGATTTCGGTGCCAGTGTCCACCTCCGAACCTCCCCTCCACCCCAAGCATAGGGAGCCCATGCTCCAAGACACCCCAATGGGTGATCCCACCTCTTCCAAAACCTCCTCTGAGCATCCCTCAGAGGAGGTCCCTTGGAAGAGGACTTGCAAGAGGAAGAATGTGGACTCCCCTGAGTCCTTGACATCAGACACAGACTTTGATGACTCAGAAGGGTCCCCACAGCCCCTCTCTGAAGAAGTCTCTTTTTCAGACATCTTAGAAATCCTTAGACAGAGGGGTGACTGGAAGTCCCTTGCCCCTTTTGAAGATGAGTCAGTGTACCTAGATGCATTCGGTTCCCGACCGTCCACCTCTTGGGTATCTCCTTCTTTCAACCCACTATTACAGATAGTGAGTCGAAAGGCATGGAGCTGTCCAGACACGATGGAACCAGTTCCGAGGAGGCACAATAAATTCATAACAGCTCCTGAAGACAGACTTTTCTTATCCAAAGGTGTTCCCGTTGATGCTATGGTGGTTGCAGCAGCCACCAAGAAGGAATTAGCGGAAACTTCTTCATCTGTCCATTCGCCAAATAAAGAGTCTTGTACAATGAACAGATACAGGAAGCGTATGTTTTCTTCAGTGACTTTTACACTCAGGTCGCTGAACTATTTGTCCCACTTTATAAGGCTTCAAAGGAATCTCCTCAAAGAGTTAGGAGATACCTTACAGGATCCTACAGCTGCAGGAGCCTCGGACAAGGAGGCTTCTCAGCTTGCGACCTTTACTTCGGTGGTTAACTCCTCTATGTAACTAAATTCTTATGCAGCTGATGGGGTGAGCAGGGCGGCAGGCACAGAGGTGGCCTTATTCAGACACTCTTGGATGCATCTTTGTCATTTTGCGGAGCCCTTCAAGTCTTCCTTTACCAGCACCCCCTTTGATGACTCATCCTTATTCGGGCCTCAGGTAAAAGAGACTCTTACCAGGTGTGAACAGGATGGCAAAACTCTCTCTACCATGGGAGTACATTTTTCTGCTCCATCTAGGCCTTATCCTAAAGGCCAGAAGAGCGGGAAAATGTGATTCTGGAAATCCCAGGGAGATTATCCTTGTACCCAAAAGCCTGGCAGACAATCACAGAAGATACATGGGTACTGTCGATAATATCCAGAGGTTACAATATCCCCTTCTCCCAACTTTCCCTGTCAAAAAGACAGTCTATCCCAGATGTTCCACCTAGTTTTCGGGATCAAGCAAACCTAGAGGTTCAAAGGCTGCTAAGAAAAAGTCATCCAGGAAGTCTCCGCAAACCAAATCGGATCCGGAACTTACTCAAGGTTGTTTTTAGTTCCAAAGAAAACAGGGGACTGGAGACCCATATTGGATCTCAGCAGGTTGAACAAATCAGTCAAGAAGACAAAGTTCCGGATGGTAACACTGCAGCCCATTCTTCCCTTTCTGAGACAGGACAATTGGATGTGCTCTGTTGATCTCCAGGATGCGTATTACCATATAAAAATGGACAGACGGTCAAGGAGATATCTACACTTCCAGCAGGGAGCCATTCACTATCAATTCAGAACACTGCCCTTTGGTCGCACCTCAGCCCCCAGGGTGTTCACCAAATGCATGGGAGTAGTTACAGCTCACCTGAGGTGTCTAGGATTCTGGGTGTTTCCATATCTAGACGACTGGCTCCTTATTGCCACCATCGAGAATCAACTAATCAAGGCAAGGGAATCCACAATTCGCTCTTGTTCTCAACTAGGGATCACTATAAACTACAAAAAGTCTGCCTTGTTGCCTTGTCAGTATATTACCTTTATAGGGGCAGATTTAGACACAAGGGCCATGATAGCAAAGCTGTCTCAAGAAAGAGTATTAATGATCTGATGCCAAGTTGCCATGCTGTTCACACAAAAGATAATTCAAGCAAGATTTGTCCTCAAGGTCCTGGGTTCTATGGCGGTGGCAATCACTCTGGTCCCTATGGCTCGCGCTTCCATGTGAGAATTCTACAGTGGCTCCTATTTACACAATGGTCATTCCAGGATTTACCCATGTCACATCAGATTCTGATCACGGAATCCTACAAAAAGGATCTGGAGTGGTCGCTTCACTCCCCTATAGTAACAATAGTCAGGTTGCTTCTACCCCCCAACCTGTAGCCACAGTGACCATGGAAGCTTCCCAGATAGGGTGTGGGAGGGCATTATCTGGGACAGACTGTTCAAGGGACTTGGCAGAAACATAAGTACCACTTGCACGTCAATGTCCTGGAGATGAGAGTGGTGCTTCTGATGTTGCAAGCACTTCAGGACTCTCTATCTATGGGGACTATAGCAATTCAGACGGACAATATGTCAGTAGTATGGTACATCAACAAACAGGGTGGAACCAGATCTTACCCCTTGTGTCAAGAGGCTCTACAAGTTTGGCAATGGATGATGTCTTCCTAACGCTTTCTAGTTGCAGTGCACATCCTGGTGAAATCCAATGTGATAGCGGACAAGCTCTGTCGGGCTATCCTGATGCCTCATGAGTGGTCCCTGAAGCAGGAAGCTGCTGACTTAATTTTTTGAAAATGGGGCCAGCCATGCTGCGATCTATTTGAAATCCCCTCAACAACAAATGTAGCAGCTACTTTGCCCTTGTCCCACCACCGGGACAGACACCCAGGGAAGCACTTGTTCATGATTGGCCCCCAGGACTGCTTTAAGCCTTTCCACCTTTTCCCCTGATCCCCAAGGCTCTTCAGAAAGCAAAGTCAATGGGTTGCAAGCTAATCCTTATTGCCTCTTACTGGCTTTGTCAGATATGGCTCCCATTCCTTTGGCCTCACCTGCAAGGGGAGCCTTGGATCCTGGACCCAGAGCCAGATCTTTTGATGCATCAGTTGGGGTATCTCCATCCTTCCATTCAAACTTTCAAGCTCACAGCTTGGTTTTTCCACTTCCATTCTTAGCCAGGCTTCCTGATGTTTCTCCGGCAGTTCAACACATTTTGATTTCCTCCCATAAGCCCACTACTAGGAAACTTTATGCTAGCAAATGGAAAATGTTCTCTTGTTGGGCAGGCAAAAATCAGGTTGATCCTTTTACTGCTCCCATTTTCAAAGATTTTTGAATTTCTTGCTGAAATCTTTGAGCGAGGAGCAGCTGCAGCTACTGTCCGAGTTCAGTTAGCTGCCATTTTTAATTTCCAAATGGGAAAAATGGGGTATAATATCATAGGCTATGCAAGGCATTCCTAAGAGATACTACCCTCTTAAGACCTTCAATAAGAGAACCTCTTCCCCCCTGCGATCTAAATTTAGTTTTAGATGCTCTGATTCTTTCCCCCTTTGAACCATCTGCTTCTTGTCTTTTCAAATTTATGACTTGGAAGACCCTTTTCTTGGTTGCAGTTACCTCAGCTAGAAGGGTTTCAGAGTTACAGGCCTTATATATTTGTCCCCCATACTTGATTTTCCATAAAGATAGGGTTTCTTGCAGAACCATCCCCTCTTTCTTACCCAAGGTATGTTCTGACTACAATTTGAATCATTCCATAGAGCTTCCTGTTTTCTTCCCCAATCATGGCAACAAGGCAGAGTATAAGCTTCATCAATTGGATGTTCATAGACAGTTACATTTCTATTTACACAGGACTAAGGACTTCAGAAAATCTGACCAATTGTTCATATCCTTTGCAGACAATAAAAAAGGTTGTGCAGTCTCAAAGGTGACTTTATCAAAGTGCTTTCAGACACTATAAAACATGTCTGCGATTTGCGTAAACAAAAACTTCCAGGGAAAATTAAAGGACATGGCTACCTCTATTGCTTTTCAAGCCAGGCTGCCTTTGCATTCAGACAGCAACCACAAAGAAATGAAACTTCAGTCCACAAAACAGCAGCCAGCAAAAGTACAAAGTTTTAATATAACTTAGCGCCTCGGCAAAGCCTTCAATTCAATCTGTGCAGCAGCTACATGGGTTAATCCCTCATACCTTTATCACTCATTACAAAGTAAATGTGGCCTCCTGGAACAGGGCATCCTTTGGTTCCACAGTCCTGAAGAGTTTTTTTCCAGTGAGCCACCCAAGAATCAGGTGCCGGGGACACTGTCCCAAACAGCAAGAATGAAGATGAGATATGGACAACATAACGTTCATGTTTGTTGTCCTCGATCTCGCCTTCCTTCTTGCGTCCCACCCTCAATCCCCCTTACTGGAGGATCGAGAGGAATCCCTTGTTTTATTGGTTATACTGGCTGGGTTTCCTTTATAACTTACCTTTTGGTTAGTCCTAGTCTCCTCTTCTTACTCTTGCGGAGGGGTTACACCTTTATATGTAGGTGTCATCTGATATGTAAATAGAGTATATCTCTTGTCTGTTTGTATGGTCTAGTACTGGGTTATCACAAAGTAGATCTGGGTAACTACCGCTAGGCATGCTGTGATAGGGGCTAGCCTCAACCCAGTAAAAGCTCTCAAGCTATAGTATACGGCCGAGTTGGAGCCGAGGGTTGGCTCCAAACCCAAACATCAAGAAGGAAGGTGAGATCAAGGACAACAAACATGGAACGTTATGGTGGGTACATAACTTATTTTTATTGGTGGGTTGTATAATGTGATTTTATTGGAAGTATTTAAATATAAAATTATGAATTGATTGCTGAGTCTGCACTGAGGAAAGGCCAAGCCTAAAGGTTTTGCTTATTTGTTTGATAAGAATTTTATATTAAACTTTTATTACTGCAATGTTCCCAGTGGGAGTTTTCCTACCGGCTCAGGTTAGTTTTTGGTATAGAAACTAGTTTTCTTAGCCTTTTTCCCCTTATTTTAAGTTAGTTTTTTCTAAATAGTTATTGTGAAGTAGTCCATCCCATTCCCTGTTAATCCCCCCCCCCTTTTTCCAAAAAACTATAGAATTTTTCCCTCGGGCCCTAGGCCCAGTCCCTCCCTTCCTAGTAGTGAGTGACTGTGTTTTGTAGGGATTTTATTTCTAATTACCTTTAACTTAATTTAAATTAGTTTAATTTATTTTTAAGTGTAATCGGTGTGTGTGTGTTTGTGTGGTTACACTTTCCCCTTAGATATGTCTAAGGAATCAAAGGTCTCAGGCTTTAAGAAGTGTGACTCGTGCTGTCAGAAGATGTCTCTGACAGTCGGTCACACTTCTTGTGTGTACTGCCTGGGACCTTTGCACCTGCAGGACTCATGCGCTGTTTGCCATGGCTTCAGCCCTAGAGTCCTGCAGGAGCAAAAAAATAAACTCATTTTAAGGGGTTTATTGAAGCCTGAGGGTCCCTTGACTCAATCATTGGGGAAACCCTCTAAGCCTTCCAGACCTTCGGCTCCAGCCTCTGAGCCGTCTTCTGGAGGTCCTAAGGCTATTCGAACATCGGCTCCGGCCGGAGCCGATGAATCTTGAATAAAAGCCCCTACGGTGTCCTCGGCTCTGGCCGGAGCCGAGGAAGACATAACTGAGTCAGCTCCGATCAAGTTGTCGGAACCGACATCTAGAAAAAGGTCCCGATCTCCATCTATCGGCTCCGTTCATTCGGCTCCAGCATCACCTTTGCTGTCTGAATGGAGCCATAGATCCCACTCTTCTAGGTCTTCCAGGTTATCGGACCATGACCTTCAGAGAGTAGTGAGTCAACTTCTTAAGTCCGAGGCACTAGCCCAGATGCTTCAAAGTCCGACTCAACAGTCGAGAATGATTTCCATCACTCAAAATGTTCCTCCTCTGACTCTTTTGAGTTCGGAGCCAGGGCGGCTCGGACCCGAGACTGTGGTGGCGTCAGAACCGATACCTTTGTCTTCGGTTCCATCATCTGCTCCAACGTCTTCCTTGGAAGAATCTCGGTGCCGGACTTCCCTCGTCGGCTCAGAGGGGGCGAGTGGCATCGGACCCTTGTCCGACCCCGCTCTCCCTCTTGGTGCTTCGGCGCTGGTGAGTTCGACTCCAACATCGGCCTTGGAGCCATCACTGTCAGTGCCGGGGGAGGTTTTCAGTTTTTCGGAACGGAGACCTCCGGCTCTGCCTGACAGGGGTGCCTTCGAGGTCATGAGGAGTGTGTTAGAACCAGGTTCAACTCCACAGTCGGCTCCTTCTGTTCTTCCCCCCATGGTGCCTCCAGTGATTTCTACTCACTCTCTCATCCTCGACCGTAGAGAGCCAGCTCCTCAAGTTTCCCCAGTGGGGATCTCCTCCTCTTCCGAGGCCTCTCCTGATCCTGTAGGAGAGCCCCCTAGGAAGAGGCAGTGCAAGAGGAAGCACATTGACTCCCCTGAGTCTGTCACCTCTGACACTGATTTAGAGGATTCTGAACGTTCCCCTCGTTCCCCCTCTGAAGATGTCTCCTTTGCAGACATCCTTGAAATCTTAAAACAGAGGGGGAATTGGCCAGCCCTCAAACCTTCAGAGGATGAATCAGTGTATGTTGAGCGATTTGTCTATCGCCCGTCCACCTCCTGGGTGTCCCTCCCTTGACCCCTTATGCAAGTGGTGGCAAAGAAGGCTTGGGCGGCTCCTGATTCAGTGGAACCCACCCCCAGGAGGCCATCAAAATTCATTACGGCCCCCAAGGACAAAAAATCTTTGACCAAAGGCGTCTCTGTTGATGCTATGGTAGTGGCTGCGGCCACCAAGAAGGAGTTAGCTGATCCTTCAGTGCCTGTTCATCCTCCTAACAAAGAGACTAGGTCGATGGACAGGTACGGGAAGCGGATGTTCTCGTCAGCGACCTTTACTATGAGATCGCTGAATTACCTGTGTCATTTCACTCGTCTTCAGAGGGATTTGCTCAAGGAAGCGAGTGAAATGTTGAAGGACCCAACAGCTGCGGGTTTTCAGGATAGGATGAACTCTCAGCTGGCAACCCTTAATTCTATAACTAACTCCTCCATGCGCCTCCTTTCATATGCGGCGGATGGAGCAAGTAAGCGGCAGGTACAGGTGTAGCCTTGCGTGCACGCCTGGATGCGGCTATGTAACTTTATGCGGACCCTTTCAAGGCGTCCTTCACTAATTCCCCCTTTGATGGATCATCCCTCTTTGGTCCTCAAGTGAAGGAAACCCTGACTAGGTGCGAGACTGATGGCAAAACTCTCTCTGCCGTCGGAGTCCATTTTTCTACTCCTTCTAGACCTTACCCCAAAGGCCAGAAGGGGGGAAAGATGTGGTTCATAAACAATCTCAAGGAGATTTGCCTGACGCACAGAGTCGATTCCCCTCTAGAGGCAGAGGGAGGAACAATAATGGTAGATGCCGTCCTAGAGGCAGAGGGGGCCCGAAGAATCAGGGCAGTCGAGAATCTTTTTCCGACAAGCCCTTTCAGCATCCCTGAGGTGTTGCCCGACTGTCCAGCTTCGGAGGCAGTCGGGGGAAGATTGTCGCTGTACCCAGAAGCCTGGCTATCCCTAACTCAAGACAAGTGGGTACAGTCTATAATTTCCAAAGCCTACAGAATCCCTTTCCTTCTCATTTCGAAGCAATCCAAAAAATCCCTTCCAGACGTTCCACCCAGTCAAAGGGAGCAAGCAGCTTTAGAAATTTCAAAGCTGCTCGCAAAAAGAGCCATTCAACCAGTTCCAGCAGACCAAACAGGATCCGGAATCTACTCCAAATTCTTTTTGGTTCCAAAGAAAACGGGACTGGAGACACATTCTGGATCTCAGCAACTTGAACAACTTTGTCAAGAAAACAAAGTTCCAGATGGTCACGCTGCAGTCCATTCTACCCCTTTTGGGGCGGGACAACTGGATGTGCTAGATAGATCTCCAGGACGCGTACTATCACATCAGAATGAGTCAACGCTCCAGGAGGTTTCTCCGCTTCAGGCTGGGAACCAGTCATTTTCAATTCAGAGCCCTGCCCTTTGGTCTCACTACAGCCCCCCCGAGTGTTTATCAAATGCATGGCAGTGGTAGCCTCTCATCTGAGACGACAAGGATTCCAGGTGTTTCCTTATTTAGACGACTGGCTCTTTACAGCCCCCACCAAGCATCTTTTACTTCTCGCCAGAGACTATACCTTTCACACATGTCAGGCACTAGGCATTTCAATAAACTACGAAAAGTCTGTCTTGTTGCCTTGTCATGTTATTACCTTCATAGGCGCAAATCTAGACACAGTCAATATGTCAGCCAGACTCACAGAGCACAGAATAGCAGACATACACAGACAGATCTCTCTTGTCTTGCAAAGCAACAAAGTCAAAGCCAGACTGATCCTGAAAGTCTTAGGGATTATGGCGGCAGCCATTCCATTCCCCTTCTACCATTAGCTCGCTTCCATATGAGAATTTTACAATGGATGCTTTTCACACAATGGTCTTACCAAAGACTTCCAATGTCCCATCCTATTCGGATAACTCAATCGTGCAAGAATCATCTCTCTTGGTGGATCACATCTCCCCAGCTCTTCCTAGGGAGACCTTTCGTCCCTCCCTCTTCGGTTGCTACAGTGACAATGGACGCCTCCCTGATCGGGTGGGGGGGGCATTACCAGGGCAGGACAGTCCAGGGCATGTGACAACCGTTCGAGTGCCACTTGCACATAAACGTTCTAGAGATGAGAGCAGTGCTTCTAGCATTGCAAGCTTTACAAGACTCTCTTCCCAAGGGAACTATAGCAATTCAGACAGACAACATGTCCATAGTGTGGTACATCAACAAACAAGGCGGAACCAGATCTTACCCCCTATGTCGAGAGGCACTCAGACTGTGGCAATAGGCGATTTCTTCTCAGCGATTTCTGTTAGCAACGCACATCCCCGGGAAGTCCAATGTGATTGCAGACAAACTGAGCAGAGCTATTCTCATGCCTCACGAGTGGTCTCTGAAGAATTCAGTGTTGGAGAAAGTTTTTCGAAAGTGGGGCCGGCCTTGCTGCGACCTTTTTGCTACTCCCCAAAACAGCAAGTGCGATGACTTTTTCACCCTCTTTCCCCAACCAGGCCACCCCAGCAGAGATGCTCTAGTGCACGTTTGGCCCTGGGGACTTCTGTATGCTTTTCCTCCCTTCCCACTGATATCTCAGCTGATACAGAAAGCCATCGCTCAGGAAGCTTCCATGATCCTCATCGCCCCTTACTGGCCTCGACAGGTTTGGTTCCCATTTCTCCACCGTTATCTGCTGGAGCAACCTTGGCATCTGGACCCAGTTCCAGACCTCTTGACCCATCAGTCGGGTCAGTTGCACCACTCCCTTCCCTCTCTGAACCTCACAGTGTGGTTCCTCCAATTCCAACTTTAGCCAGGCTTCCTGTGATATCTCACTCGGTTAGAGATATCTTGATAGCCTCTCATAAATCTTCCACTCGGAAGATTTTTCATAACAAGTGGAAATGTTTTTCCTATTGGGCGCAGTCAAAGAATATAGATCCTTTCACTGCTTCCATTCAATCAGTTCTAGACTTTCTAGCCGAACTTTTCCACTCAGGTTCGTCCCCATCTACCGTTAGAGTTCAATTGGCAGCAATATCGAACTTTCATGTTGGAGTCTCAGAGTTCTCCATTATGTCTCACAAACTCTGCAAAGCCTTTTTAAAGGGAGTTTTTCTCCTCAAACCACCCATCAGAGATCCTCCTCCCCAATGGGATCTCAACTTGGTTCTGACGTCCTTAATTCTTTCCCCCTTTGAACCTGCGGCTTCATGTTCAATAAAGTTACTTTCTTGGAAAACCCTCTTTTTAGTAGCTATCACTTCAGCTAGAAGAGTCTCTGAACTCCATGCTCTGTGTTGTCAACCCCCTTATCTTGTATTTCATAAGGATAGGGTGTCCTTACGTACTAACCCGTCCTTTTTGCCCAAGGTAGCTTCACTGGCAAATTTGAATCAAACCATTGAGCTTCCTGTTTTCTTCCCAAATTATTCTAATAGGTCAGAACAAAAGTTACACTGTTTAGATGTTCATCGCCAACTTAGGTACTATTTAGACAGGACCAAACAATTCAGGAAATCTGACCAACTGTTTGTTTCTTACGCAGAAGGTAGAATGGGCCTTCCAGTTTCTAAAGTGTCTCTCTCTAGATGGCTTACTTCGTTGATTACCCTAGTGTATGAGATAAGACATCAACAGTTGCCATCCAAACCCAGGGCTCATTCAACTAGAGCTTTAGCCACTTCTATAGCTTTCCAAGATAGGTTGCCTATTGATTCGATTTGTTCTGCAGCTACTTGGGCTTCTCCCCATACCTTCATTTCTCATTATAAGTTGGACTTGGCCTCTAGAGACCGAGCCAACTTTGGTTCCACTGTACTCAAGAGTCTGTTCCGATAGGCCACCCGGGACAAGGTGCTAGGGACGCGGTCCCATCCAGCCAGAATGAAAGCGAGATTGACAACTTAACATTTAGAAGTTATGTACCTACCATAACGTTCCATGTTAGTTGTCTTCTTCTCGCCTTCTTTCTTGCATCCCACCCTCCTTCCCCCTAGCCAGGACAGACCTAGAGGAGTTTTTCTTTGTTCCTTATGGAATTTTCTTGCTGGCCTTAGCTTTCAAACTTGATCTGAGGAGTTACCGCCTAGCATTGTGGGATATAGGGGAGCCTCGAGCCGGTGGAACTAGCTCTCGAGCTTTTAGAGTGGCCGAGTTGGAGCCGAGGATCGGCTCCGAACCCATCCAGCAAGAAAGAAGGCGAGAAGAAGACAACTAACATGGAACGTTATGGTAGGTACATAACTTCTAATTTTAGTACGTCAAAAGGTGCATATTAGCTCGTGGAAGTGAATAGATGAGGGGGTTTATTGGCCGTTTGGTCAGTTTTTTCCATATCTTTCAACTTTCTGGATTAAAAGCCTGCATTTGCACTTGTTTCCTGCCTTTCCTGTATCTAGTCTAGTCCAGATACAGATTTGCTGTATCCAGGACTGTTTGCAAGCTTCTGAGTGGTGCCAAAGTCTGCTCTTCAATTTTTTCCCCTTAGATCTGCTAGTTCACTCCTCTCCTGCACTGTTACTAGCTTATTAGTCTAGAACTTTACCAGACTTCTTGTAGCAATTATTGTAGCACATAAAGTGCTACAAGACTAAATGTTCTACAAGGAAACAGCTCCAGTACTTATTATTAATGCCCATCCTTCCAAGCATGTCTAAAGGTTAGTTCCCTGTGTTTTCTCCTATTAACCTAGTAAACTTGGGCATCCTGAGGCAATGTAGCAACTGCCTCATGTACACTGACAACCCTCTCCCTTTACCTTCCAACACTCAGACTTGTGAGAGATGCACTTACATATCCAAATTGGAAGTCACGCACTCTCCAGCCAAGACCGGAATAGCTAGTCAAGAGGAGAAGGTCAGCACTTGCACCACACCACATGGAACACATAGCCCTCCAGAACACACACCGACACTGTCTTCACATAAAAACACAAACCAGACACTCACCTTCATGGAGGTTTTCAGTAAAAATCTTTCCAAACAGCAGAGACCGTCAAGGCAGAAACGCACTCGACCACCACAACACAACACTAATCACAAGACACATAACTCTCCTAAACAGTGTGCCACCCAAACAAAGCCCATAAGGCAAAACAGCATGCCCAACACACTAGTTATAGGTGACTCAATAGTCAGGCACACTGATGTCTGACTCACTAGGCTGAATAAGGAGAAGGTAACAGTTAGCTGCTTGTCAGGTGCCAGGATCTGCCACATAACGCACGCACTCAGGTCCATCAACAACAGGTACAAATAAGACTCTGTCATTGTACACGTGGGTGTGAATGACCTGAGATGTACCTCCCTGGACTACATGAAAAAAGACATGGAGAAACTCTCGAATTATGTAGCCCAAGCAGGTATGATCATAGCCCTGAGCACCATCCTACCATCACCCAGAATGATACCACAGTGCAAGCAGAAAATGATTGATTTCAACAATTGGCTAAGTTTCTGGTGTCATTCTAAGGAGATCCAGTATCTGTCTGCTTGGGATGACATGACTGACAGACCTCGATGCTTTGCCAGAGATGGCCTGAATTTGTCACCCCTGGGTGTCCAGATACTTGACAAGGCTCTTGCCACCCCTATAGTGCCTTTTTAGGTGGTGTTCCAAAGAACAAATTACCACTGTAACAGCTACAAACAAATGCAATCTGAGGGTCATGCAGCTCAGTGCTAGAAGCCTAAATCTCAAAATTCACTCGCTTGAAGCACTCCTCAAAATGGAGACAATTGACATTTTTGCTGTAACAGAGACCTGGTTTAAAGCAGCAGAAAGCACCCATGCACTATAACTCATTGCACACCTTTCGGCCCCAGAACTTGGACCAAAGCTCCAAAGGCGGTGGTGTTTCCATATTCATAAAGGATGCACACACCTCCAGACTGGTAGCCCAACATAATGCATCAGAGATACTTCAGGTGCAGCTAACATTGGGTAAGACAGCGATTCAGGTCGTAGCCTGCTATAGGTCCCCAACCATGCCCCAAGATTCACACTCCACATTCCTAAGCACCCTGGAGAATATTAGAGTCCATCCTAACACTCTCATACTGGGTGACTTCAACTACCCCTCCGTTAACTGGGGAAACTACTCATGTACCAATACACGTGCCCAACATTTCCTGGAATTCATTAAGTCCAATCTCCTTGACCAGCTTGTTCTTACCTCCACTAGATGTAACAACATCCTTGACCTGGTCATTACTAACATTGTCGACCGTTGCTTTACACCAATAGTCAACTCCTCCTTGGTTAGATCCGACGACAAACTAATCATCTTGGAAATACACATCCCTCCCACCCCCCACCCCCCAGCAAAGGTAACAACCATGAAAAACTTCTCCAAAGCTAACTTTGGGCTCCTAAAAACAGAGGTGGCTAACTTCATGGCACCCATGCAAATGGAGAAGAGGTGCATGACCGCCAAATCATACACCAATATACTGTACGAACACGTACACAAATGCATGGATCTCTCCATACCCAATAGAACCAAGATGCTTTCCTCCAAAAAAAGGAAGCCAGTCTGGTGGTCCCCCACCATGAACAAACTCTATAATAGAAGGAGGAAGCTGATGCAGAATAAGGTGAAGTCCCAAGACTGGAAAAACTCTCTTATCAGTCTCAACAAAAAGTTGAGATCCCTCATCAAATCCTCTAAAGCTACTATGAAAACAGGATTGCAGCAGATAGTAAAGACAACCACAAGGCCTTCTATAGTTATGTAAAGAATGTCCATGGTAATACCCAGATTTGCTCTGAGCTACTGCACAATGGTACCTCCTATACCGAGCTAAAAGATATTGCCAATATACTGGCTGACAGATTCAGTGCCAACTTTACCCCTCCTTCCCAAAGGACCAATCACAGTACAAGTAGATAGCCAGGCACCCAATATTACTGCTGCACAGGTTAAAACAGCACTGTCCAAGGCCAAAAATACAGCTTCTAAGGGACCTGACAATATCCCTGGCTGTGTTCTACATGAGCTGCAGAGTGAACTGGCACCTCACCTGTGTGCTGTGTTCACGTGTGCCCTGTTCAACTGGGTCTATATTAAATTAGTGAATGCTTAGAAAAGCGAACGCTAATTCATCGACCCCTTTTAAGTGAAAGCTTAAAATCTCGAACACCTGGAACAGCGATTTTTTTCCCAGGGAAAAAAATCGCTGTTCCACCAAAAAAAAAAAAAACTTAAAACATTACATAATGTGGGGGGCTTTGCCCCACACACCCCTGATGTCGGGGGCTGTGCCCCCCACAATCCACCAACTTAAATATACCAACTCCGAGATCGCAACACAGTGGAGGAAATGGCGAACTCCCAAAAGCGGCCCAGTGATTTTTTGCCCTGTGAAAAAAATTACTGTTCCAGGTGTTCGAGATTGTAAGCTTTCACTTAAACGGGGTCGATGAATTAGCGTTCGCTTTTCTAAGCATTCGATAATTCAATATAGACCCGTTCAACAACAGCTTCATGTCAGGCTTTGCCCCTACCAAATGGTGCACTGCTACAGTCATCCCTCTCCACAAAGGAGGAGCGATTACAGACCCTGGGAATTATCGTCCCATTAGCCTGAAGAGTCTGATATGCAAAGCTATGGAGTGCATCATCATGGACCTGATAAACAAGGATACAGGGAAACTCCAAACTCTGGATCTCACACAGTTTGGTTTTGTGAAGGGTAGATCATGCCTGCTCAACCTGGTCGACTTCTTTGAGTCAATCACCAGAGCTGTGGATGAAGGCAAGCTGGGTCATACAGCCTACCTTGAACTGGCCAAGGCCTTTGATACCATTCCCCACTCAGGAATCATAGAAAAACTCACTAAGCTAGGCATCAGCCTGTATATCACTGGGTGGAATGCAAAGTGGCTCACAGATAGAACCCACAGTGTGAAAGTAGCTGACTCCAAGTCAGACTGCCAGCCAGTCACGAGTGGAGTCCCACAGTGATCGGTCCTGGGTCCTCTCCTATTTGGTATCTACTTCTCTGAAGTCCAGGCGAACACAAAGGGACTCTGGCTGACAAGGTTTGCAGACGATTGCAAGTTGGGATCTATTATTAACTCCCCAAGTGATGTTGACATCCTACAGAAAGGCCTCACTGAGACCAACGACTGGTGTCAGAACCATGGCCTTAAGCTCAATGCCAAAAAATGTGTCATCATCCCCTTTGGAAAAAACCTGGTTCACATGAATTACCACATTGATGGTAGTCCACTGAACACAGAAGACGTTATAAGAGATTTGGGCACACACTTGTTGACAACAACCTCTCTTTTGACCAACACATTGCCACTGTGGTCAGAAAGTCCTTCTATGTAGCACATCTCATTACTCAGGGTTTTGCAACCAGGAAGAAAGAGGTCATTGTCTCCCTCTACTCTTCCCTCATTAGGCCACTCATCGAGGACAATGCCCCATTTGGCATGTGCAATAATTTTCTTTGGTGGCGAAAGCCAGGGTACCTTTTTGGCTAGGCTTGTATAGGCCCTAGGGCCAATAGCCTAGTACCTACCTATAAACCTATGAACCTATGAACCTCACTAGACACCTGCAACAACTGGAGAGGCCCCAAAAGTACCTCACAAAGAGTATCCTTGGTCTTAAACACTTGTCTTATATGGACAGACTCAAAAAACTCCAACTATTCTCTGTCTCATATCACCTACTTAGAGGCAATCTCTGCTTGACTTACAAAGCCATGTCTGACACAGCTCTGTTAGAAATACTACAGCTAAAGAAATCCCTATCCCTCCACACCACACAGTCCAGAGACCTCTATCTCATTACCACAATCAACAGAACATGCTGGAAGGACAGATTCATAACCCAGAAACTGCCCATGCTATGTAATAGACTTCCCATGTATGTCAAGAAAATCTTGATTTATGGATGGAAAATAGAAAATTCACCCCGGGGATCACTCCAGTAGCTGTACTCGACAGAGGCACTGGGAACTAAGGTCGGGTGGCACAATGCCAGGGTAATCCTATGGGCTTAGCTTGTAAAGGCTCGAGGGCCATTAGCCTAGTACACACCTATGAACCTATGAACCAAAATGGCTGTTATATGCAGCAGGATTAATGGAGGTCAAATCCTGACCTTTGTGAAATGATATCAGATAGACAGACATTTCTGAAGTTAGTACAGGTAAATAAAATGTATTTTTCTCAGCAGGAAAGGGGAGAATGCATGAGATACAAATACTGCACAATCACTTCAGGTAATGAATGGGATTTACAGATCATTTGAGTACACCTTAATAGTTGTAAATGTTCTATATGCCAAAGGAGTTAATGGGTCACTATGGCATGGATAACCAATCTGTCTCACAGCTGGGGAATACATTTTTAAAAGGCTCTTAGCTGTCAATTTTATGATTCAAATCTTTCTATGCTTCATGTATAGGACATTAATAAAATAGTACAAACCAGTACTAGGGAATTAATAAAAATAATAAAGTATATATGGATATAAATGCTTTGAGTGAATGCTACCATTCAAGCACTCTAGCCAGTGGGTGTGTTTCTTGATTTAGCGTTCATTTTTCTTGCACCTCGTATCTATCATATTGAGTTATTTCTCTTTGCAAATCTGAAGATAAAACTGATAATCAGATGGTTATCTGAAGTAGATTAGACTCTGATTTCTTATACCCAGTTTCTTAAGTAGTTGAAAGCTTGATTCATTGATAAAGGATGAATCAAGGGGAAAACATGTGAGCGTAATATTGAAATATGAAAAGATATAAATGCCAGAATGGAATTTCTCTAGTAGAATTATTTCAGATGTTACAAATAATGAAATTAATTTCTATATTTCAGACCATAAACTTGCTTGTACTCTGAAAGGCATGGGTACGGCAACTATAGTCTGCCGCTTAGAATAAAGTTCATAATACTGCTTTGTTATGAAACAAAGTAATATTATAGAAGATTGCTTGCCTGAATGAAGCAGTTAGAAGCATAAATATATATCTCTATAGTTTGATCGTGTTTTGCTACAAGTTCTGTATTAAATACAGCATTTTTATTTGAAGAAAAGGTTACTGTATGGGTGAAATAATGGAACACAGTACTGTGATGAGAAACTGCAAAGATGTAGCAACATTGACAGATTCTGAATAATGACTGCATATTTCTATTGTCAATCTATTGTCAGTTAAGGATATGAATTATGATGGAAGGAGTTTTCCAGACTACTTTTTTCCATATACTATAGAATCTATAATTTTGCCATGTAAGTCTAGTTTAGATTACATGAAATCATATTAGGCTTCCGGTTATGCTGCCAATCTATTCTGAACAACAAATACCTTGCCTTAAACCGCTTTTGTGTCTCAGTAGATTTAGTGAAGATGGACAGTAATAAGGAACCTCTTAACAAGTTGCAACTGGGGTATCTCTCTAAGGCTAGAGAGGGCTAATTTTGGAAGAGCAAAGACATCTAATGTGTCAAAATTTTCTGAACATCAGTAGTGGAAAGAATGCATAGATTGTTGATGTTTCAAGAAAGAATTGTAAAGTACAAAAAAAGCATGAGAGCAATATGTATATATATAATATATGTTTCCCATATGTGTTCCTTGCCCTCTACTTTTGTGCTCCCATTATGTGGCAATTTGTCTATTTTTTTATTTGAAAAAAAATTAATAATGGATAAAACTTTGACGAATCCTGAATAGTTAATAGTCTCTTGAATTTCATTTGCTGCTTTAAATATGTTTTATAAATTATTTGTTCCAGATAGTTATAATGTTCCCTTTAATGTGAATTTTAGCTGAACAAAATGGTAATTTCAAAGAAGTAAATGCATTAAAATGTCACAGAAAAGCGGTATGTCTTTATGTCATCTCATTGTCACAAGAATCTGTGTGATGCATTTTATTTTTTATCTTCTTTTCTTAGATGATGGATACTTGGGAAGCTTTTCTTTATCAAGTAAAATACACTGAAGAATTCCTTAGCAGCAGATTGACAGTTGTTAACCAGAACCTTCATCAGTCCTTTGACTCTCTTTCTAGTGAGCTGAAGACTCTAGTTACTACTGCAACATCTGGAAGTTTCCTTGATCCTTCACAAAATATTTCAGGCATCTTGAAGGAGCTTAGAGAGTTCAATATGAAATTCCATTCTCTGGCAAGGAAACTGCATGAATTAAATCATTCACACCACACACTGATGGGTAAGTGTTATGTCATCTGTATTTGTTCAAGTGAGTACTAAAGATTTTGGTATCAAATTGTAGGTCTACATAGCACTTGGTCATGTGGTAAAGTGGGGTGAAGCCCTGACTGTTACTTAGCTGATCCATATTAAATTAGTGGCACAGGTGCTAGAGAAGCCAGGCTGAGAGGATGGGAGTGAGCAGCCAATGTCAGCTCACTCCTTCTAGGAGAAAAGGGTGGTTCTGGCTTACTACTTGGTTACATCCATGCAATAAGACCCTGCTGAGCATATGCTGCATAGTGCTAAGCTTCTTTGCCATTGACACCATTTGAGGTAGAAATCATGATGTTCAACATTAGATCATTGTTGAAGTAACTTAAGCTATTTGTGTTATATCCTGTGCATATGACCACTGGTTTGCTTTTAAGCCTTCAGGGCACCTTCCTTGCACAATAACTACCAGGGGCTTGAACAGAACCACATAACATGATAATTTGGGTGCAAAAAGCTTCAACAATCTCTTGCCACCAAATTGTACTCCCTCTGCAGGCTTTGTGGATCTGATGGTCAGCAATATTTTAAGGCTGGGCAGATAAGTATCCTTCTGGGGAAAACCTTCCACTTCTTCATCTTCTGAGGAAAAATAGTGCTTTTTCTGAAAAAAAAAAAGTAATATATATACGTTATGCTTAAAAAAGTGTTTTTGTTTGGACTATCATGAATTGTAGTGGAGTTTTTTTCTCAGTGTATGCTATGCTTTTGTGACAAAACATTTTTCTTAATTCTACATTTTCATGTACAGTTAGGGTGCTGGAGCCAGGAGATTGTGCTTTTGGATACTGTTATATATTAAAACCAAAGAAATAAAAGAGAATAATGCTTTAAACACAACCAATAAGCATCCAAAATAAAGCACCTAGGAACCAGCAGAACAAAGCCACCAACACAGCGCAGAAAGGAGCAAAAAAGTCTGTTTTATTTATTTCACTTTTTCACTTTCCACCGTGAATAGGAGATCTGAAACTATTTTGTTGTTAATGTCTCCTATTTGGTCATATAATACATCCATTTCTTTTCCATTGTTGGAAATAATGGCTTGTAAAATAGCCAAGCCACATTGATTAAAAATTTTTAACAATTCTTCATGAAAATCACTCCCTTCAACAACATTGTTAGGGTATGTAAAAACACGTAACCCCTTAGGTACTATCCCCCTTTCTATACATTCTCTCAAATAACAATTGTCCATATGCAGTATTTTGTATCTTAACATTATATCATGTAAAATGTTAACATTAGTATTGTAAGTATTATTGTCATGTCGCCCAGGCAAGGAACTCTTGTCTGAATGGCCTTCTGTAAAATTACATTTGGTGTTAAGCCATTTAGTAACAGAATGAACCCCATCCCAACCAACAGTCTCAGATACTTTTGCTGTATTGCCGAATAAGTTGTTACTAGAATTTGAACAGTCACCTTGCAAACCAACTTGCCGTCTTTCATCCTTTCTATTCAGAGTGTTAGTTCCATGAAAGTCCAAAGGAGAATGAGATTCTGAGTCTCCCTGGTCCAAACAAACTCGCTGTTGTTCACTATCTGCCATCCTCCCTTGAATCTGGCCGCCTGTGAGTTGACTTTTCAACAAACAGTCCTGTGGTAAAGGTTTACTTCCTGTGAGCAAAGCTAGCACTTCCTGGTTACCTGGTAGGTATTATTGTCATGTCGTCCAGGCAAGGAACTCTTGTCTGAATGGCCTTTTGTAAAATTACATATGGCCATTCAGACAAGAGTTCCTTGCCTGGGCAACATGACAATAATACTTACAATACTAATGTTAGCATTTTACATGATATAATGTTAAGATACAAAATACTGCATATGGACAATTGTTATTTGAAAGAATGTATAGAAAGGGGTATAGTACCTAAGGGGTTACGCGTTTTTAAATACCCTAACAATGTTGTTGAATGGAGTGATTTTCATGAAGAGTTGTTAAAATTTTTTAATCAATGTGGCTTGGCTATTTTACAAGCCATTATTTCCAACAGTGAAAAAGAAATGGATGTATTATATGACCAAATAGGAGACACTGACAACAAAATAGTTTCAGATCTCCTATTCACGGTGGAAAGTGAAAAAGTGAAATAAATAAAACAGACTTTTTTGCTCCTTTCTACGCTGTGTTGGTGGCTTTGTTCTACTGGTTCCCAGGTGCTTTATTTTGGATGTTTATTGGTTGTGTTTAAAGCACTATTCTCTTTTATTTCTTTGGCTTTGGTGTATTATGGAGGAACTGGATACCAGCATTAATTCCCCAATCAGGGGAGTAAGCGGCTTACAATGTGTAGGCAAGAGACTTGTACATGTAGAGGGGTGACTTACACAACATATTGAAATCGTATCCCAGCATTCAGCCGGATTACCTGCCCTGTTTGGATCTGACAACAGTGGTGCTAGATTGCTACCAGATAACCAGGAAGCGCTAGCTTTGCTCACAGGAAGTAAACCTTTACCACAGGACTGTTTGTTGAACAGTCAACTCACAGGTGGCCAGACTCAAGGGAGGATGGTGGATAGTGAACAACAGCGAGTTCGTTTGGACCAGGGAGACTCAGAATCTCGTTCTCCTTTGGACTTTCATGGAACTAACACTCTGAATAGAAAGGATGAAAGATGGCAAGTTGGTTTGCAAGGTGACTGTTCAAATTCTAGTAACAACTTATTCGGCAATACAGCAAAAGTATCTGAGACTGTTGGTTGGGATGGTGTTCATTCTGTTACTAAATGGCTTAACACCAAATGTAATTTTACAGAAGGCCATTCAGACAAGAGTTCCTTGCCTGGGCGACATGACAGTAATACTTACAATACTAATGTTAACATTTTACATTATATAATGTTAAGATACAAAATACTGCATATGGACAATTGTTATTTGAGAGAATGTATAGAAAGGGGGATAGTACCTAAGGGGTTACGTGTTTTTAAATACCCTAACAATGTTGTTGAAGGGAGTGATTTTCATGAAGAATTGTTAAAAAATTTTAATCAATGTGGCTTGGCTATTTTACAAGCCAGTATTTCCAACAATGAAAAAGAAATGGATGTATTATATGACCAAATAGGAGACATTAACAACAAAATAGTTTCAGATCTCCTATTCACGGTGGAAAGTGAAAAAGTGAAATAAATAAAACAGAATTTTTTGCTCCTTTCTATGCTGTGTTTGTGGCTTCATTCTGCTGGTTCCTCGGTGCTTTATTGTGCAGCGGTAGCATTGTTGCCTCACAGCAAGAGATTCTCCCATTCGATTCTCGGCTGGAGTGCTGGGAGCACCTTCTGTGTGGAGTCTGCATGTCCTCCCTGTGATTGGGTGGACGTTCAAAAGACATGCGTAAATGGGCGTGCTTTTGTTGAAGGTTGAACATCGAGCTGGCACCTCGGCGTTCATGAAAATCTACTGCCAATCATTAGCGGACCGGAGTTCCGCTGTAGCGACCCCTAACCGGGAAAAGCCGAAAGACAACAACAACCACTGTTATATATTGTTTTACCTCAAAAACTAAATTTTTTCTGTCAGAAGCTTTATTGACTCTAACATGTTTCACTACTTATCTATAAGGCATCTTTTTTGGTTAGACCATGGAACAGTTACTGACTGAACTCCTAGTTTCTTGTTTCACCTGACTGCAAGAAGAAGAAAATTGCTACAGATTCTTTGCGTGTCAGGCTAGTTCCCTAAAAGCCTTAGCTGCTGATAGTTGACTCTGCAGTGGCTGGACTTGGTTTCTTGGACTGTTCATTGATGTCTCTCAGTCTGTCTAGTATAACTCCTTAGGAAACCAATAAGGACCAGGAGTTAGATATGATCACTGCAGCTGCAGAGTTGTCTTTACTAGGAAAGAGAGAGAACCACCATTGATGGTCTTAGGGGGAAGGAGCGGGTTAGGCTCTACTTAGTCAGTCTCACATGCCAGATGCCCAGGACAGTGCCCCTGCCATGTGTCAGTCTTTTTCCTGAGAGTCTCCTAGGAAAGGAAATCAAAAAATTAAGAGTATTACTTCTGTTTTTATTACACTACCTAAGGAAGACTTAATGAGATTTGCTAAGGAATTAATTTCTGTTTTTGATGTTTCAAATCTGTTTCTTCACTTATTTCAAATAGAAAAACAATAAGAGAAAGAGATATTCATCATTATGATCACTGCTATAGTAGCCTTAGCTATACGGGTTGTATCATGCACAGGATGCAACAGCCAGGCATCTTCCAAAGCTTCAAGGGCACCTTCCATGTACTCAGACTGCTATTCATCTTGAGCTGAGCTGAAGAAAAAGAGTGGTTTGAATGCAAAGCCCTTCATAGTTTTCCAGCTGCTTAAGAGAGCTGTTCTTACAGGCTTTTTAGGATCAACAGTTGACTAACATTTCTACTGCTAGGCTGATAATATCCCTTCAGGGGAAAAACTTTCCACATTTTAATTTTATGAGAGAAAATGAACGCTTTTGTTAAATTATTAAATGTTCATCATATATATATCTCTGCTGCAGTAGCCATAGGTAGATGGGGTTATAATATATAATAGCTGGTCAGCTTCCAAAGTATCTTCCATGCTCCCAAACTGTCAGGTAGTTTATGCTGAGCTGACTAAAAGGCAAGTTTGGGTGCAAAACCTTCAGTTATACCACTGTCGAAGACTATACTCCTCTGAGGCTTTTGAGTATTAGTGGTAAACTTGTGCTTTCATTTGCTGGGCAGATGAGTTACATTTGGGGAAAAAAACTTCCATTTGCTTAACATTGTGATGTCTTATTATGTTTTTCTCCAGAAAAGTTATTTGAAAAACTAAGAGTGTTGTGTTTTAATGGATTGTCTCGATACTGTAACTTACTTTTAAACAGAGGACTTCTTTTTTTCTCAGTTTAAAAGTGGTGTAAAAGGAAAAAAAACATTTTTTTTCTGTGGAAAACTTGTTTACTTTACTTTTGTAGAGTTGGCATAATGTTTTTTAAAGTGCTTTTTACTGTGTTTATCTGTAAAAAAGTAACGTTTGTGAACTGATAGTGTTTACCATCAATTCCTGCTTGTCTTCACCATTTAAGAAGCACCATTTTCAGCTTGACTATGGAACAGACTACTGATTTCAAGGTTGGTCCTTTTTCCAGACACAAAAAGGAAAAAATTAAGCAAACAGCCTTTGCCACCACAGCAGGCTAGCAGTTTGCCTCAGCCACAGGTGGGTGATGCTGCTGTGGCCATTTGTAGTACCTCAGACAACTCATCTTCTACTCGAGATCTCTCTTTTGTAGCACATACAGCATCTGTGAGCCAGGAGTTAGCCATGTCCTATGCGGCAGTTGTGATCTCCTCATTGGACAAGGGAGAGAAACTCTTGGTCCTGGGAAAGGGAACAGACACAATTTCCGAGTTGTGTCAGAATGCTGTGCCCATCCATGGGGAAGCTTCTGCCATTAGTAACACAGATGGCCCCATTTTTTCTGTCAAAAAGAAACAGAAAACCAAGCATGTATCTACTCCTCCTCAACTTTATTTAGATAGGAGTAGTTTACTGGGTCTGGCTCAAGGTTTAATTCACACTATTGATCCTTCTTGTAAAGCAGTTTCTGGTAAAAAAAAAAGAGTGATTATTCTTTTCCTGAAGAGGTTAAAGATTCTGAATCTGAACAGGAAGATGCAGAGACGGGTTCAGAGTTTTTCCTCAGATTTCTAATTCAGACTCACAGAAGAACTCAGTTTCCGATTCTCCCTATGGGGTTTCTCTTTCTACAAGATTATTGTTAGAATGTGCAAGTGTTTTCAGTGGAAGAACACTGAGGTTTTTTAGTCCCTCAGAAAATACTATGAGTTGTTACAGAAGAATTTTTCAGAACTTACACCCATTCCTCCTATTCTGTCTGCTTTAAAGGATGTGTGTGTTACTGCCTGCAGTTTTCCTGATACTCAGCTAACTGCCCCTAAAAAGGCAGATAGGATGTATAAAGTTTGTCAGTCATTTAAATTTGCATACACTATTCCCAAAGCTGACGTAGCAGCTATAGCTTTAGTTGATCCCACTGCTCCTAAACACGTAGTTAATTTCAGTCCTACTCTGCTGATAAGGATGGGAAAATTATTGACGGGTATGGGGAAAAAGTATATAATACTGCAGCTTTGACTTTCAGAATTTTGAATGATTAAGCTTATATGTTACAGCTTGTTCTGACAAATTGTGAAAGCATGAGGAAGGTTTTTATCTGCAGTTTATTCTTATAAGAAACATCTGCTTTAAATAACTTTGCTTCTTCTACTGTAGTGGTCACTACTCATTGTTTACAGTATGTGTATGACTCTGTTCACACGTCTTCCAGAGCTATGTCCACTGGTACTGTTTTGAGGAGGTTTGCATGTCTGCATTATCAAAACCACATAGATGATTTCAAAAATGAGATTTTAAATTCTCCCTTTGATAGGGATTAAGTGTTTAGTCCCTCTGCTGCAGAGCATAGCCAGCCTTAGGCACAGGCCAACTAGGTGGCCGCTTAGGGTGCCGATGTAGCAGGGGAGCTTCTCCAGTAATTTGGATGGTGTAGGTAGAGCAGGATGGGGGCACAGGGTGGTGTTGGGGGTGCTATGGAGGCCTTTTGCTTAGGGCAACAGTTGATCAAAGGCCAGTCCTGCTGCAGAGGTAATGAAAAAGTATGTTAAAAAGGGCACACTAATCCAGGGAATCTGTAAGATTTTTCAGCCCATCTTTTCCAAAATTTTCAAGGGATTTTCTATCTCCTCACCCAGTTTTGTCAAAAATCAGAATAAACAGTCTCAACAAAATATATGTAAACAAACATTTAAGAAGAAATGAAAAGGGGGATTTCAAAAAAAAGTCTCAAACTTCCCAAAACCAAGGACAGTCCAACAAGTCTGAATGACTGTTCAAGAGACCTTGTGATACCCTCTAACAGTGGCCCCATTTTCTTCCAGAAGTTCTGAATCTCCATTTTTCTATTTGGCAACAGATAGCTTTAGACAGATGGGTTCTGAAAATCATTCATCAGAGTTACAGATGGTAGTGGGAGGAAATTCCTCCTTTCTAGGGGGGTCATTTGTCATTCTCCAGATGTTTCCACTGGTTATTCATCATATGCTGTCCCAAGCATTGATAAAACCAGTTACTCCTTCCCATTTGGGGAAGGATGTTCCTACTGCTAAAAAAGAAAATTCTTAGATACCATTTTTGGATCTTGTTTGTGATAGTACCCAAATTCAAAGTGATGTCACTACACAACCTCATCTTCCTTTTCCAAATTTCCTGGCAACACTAGACTTAAAAGATGCTTTTCACCTCCTTATTTATCCAGGCTTCAGATGTTTCTCTGGATCACATTGTCATTTTTCTGCCCTACCCTTTGGACTATCCACTGCACCAAGAGAGTTCACAAAAGTGTCTAGTTCCAGATGTAGTTCATTGCAGGCTACAGGGTATCCACATTTCTCTATATTTAGATAAATTGCTTATCTTTGCAAGGTCTTTTTCAAAGTGTCAGGCATCTCTCTGTCTTGGGTGAGAGATCTCTTACATAAGGTGGGATTCTAAGAGAACATTCCAATGTCTTTCTTGACTCCTTCACACAGGATTGTGTTACTGGGATGTCAACGATACACCTCGGTTCAAAGAGCATTTCTTCCCCCAGGAAAAAAATAGATTTTTAATTAGATGTATTTCTATGGTTTTCCACTCAGACTTCGGTCACTGCATGGGAATGCCGCAGGATTTTGGGTCTTGTGGCATCTGTGAGTCTCATGAAAACCATGGCAAGGCTCCATAGGAGAAAGGTAAAGTGGTTTGTGAAATCTCTTTGGTCCCAACATCAACACCCTTTTTCTCTTCAAATCCCAGTGCTGGTGTATTTCAAAAGAGTAATCTTTTGGTGGAGACAATGGATGTCCATCAGTCCAGGTTTCTTCTTCTGCCTCCCTGTTTCAAAGCAGTCAGTCACCACAGACTCTTCAGACTTTGCTTGGGGAGTAGCTTCAGGAGGGATAAAAGTGCAGTGGGTGTGAGACATCAAGGAAAGATGCAAACACATAAATATCAAGGAGATGCTTGCCCTGATCAAGGCATTCAACTATCTGAACCATCTTTGTTCTCAAGGACCTCTTCAAGCAGTTACAGACAATACTACAGTCATGTGGTACATCAACAAGCAAGGGGGAACCAGGTTATACCCCCTTTTGCAGACTAGCCATGTTAGATTGGGATATTGGGACAGGTATATCTTGCAAAGGATACAGTGACTCCCAGTCAACATAAAACAAAGTTCATCCCTGTCTATATTCAAACGTAACTTAGAATTATGCAAGGGGAAACAAAAAATTTACACCAGGGCTGCCCCCTGTAGTACTAATCTGCAAAGACAACTCCTAAATGCTTTATCCCATGCATGGGTCCTCTCAAATTGTTTGTAGTGTGATCTCAGTTATTCTCATTAGGGGTAATATGTAAATGTGAGAGTGTTCAATCTCGCCATTTGTTCTTACACATGGGTGTCGGAGCCGATCCTCGGCTCCGAGTCGGCCGCTTAGCAAAGCTCTGCATCCAGAAGAAGCTCGAGACCAACCTACCTCCCACAATTCCCTCTGTCTTTACCTCAGATCTAGTTTGCCGCTGCAACCGATCGCATCGTTCTGAAGAGCTCTGAGCCAACTGGAACAGATAAGCTAACTTTTCAAAGAAAATTTTCTTTAAAAATTTCTAGGATTGTAGACTTATATAGTGTGTGTGTGTATGGTCTGGTTTCCCCTTTAACTATATATATAGTGTTTTAATACATTTATATTTAGTTTAGGTTACCTAGGGCCTACCCCACCTATTAAAACCCGGATTTGACTGATACTTGATTTCATTATTGCTGTGACACTTTACTTTTGACATTGTTCTTGACTTTCAATTCTTATTATGTCAGAGAAGGTTAAGTCAGGTTTTAAAAGATGTCAGTGCGGACAGAAGATGTCTGTCACTGACAACCATAGCTCCTGTGTCTACCGTCTTGGCCCTCTCCACCTTCAGGAGGACTGTTCAATATGTCATTCCTTTAGTGGAAGGGTCATGACAGATAGGTGCAAGAAGCTTATGGACAGAGGTCTTCTGAAGCCTGCTTTCCAAGATGCTTTAGATAAATCAGACCAGACTTCTAAATCTTCAAAGGAGTCGAAGACTTCGGAGCCCACGTCATCGTCTCCAAGTTCTTCTTTTAAAGTTCGTTCACCGGTTCCACAGACTTCGGGGCCGAGTGTCGAGCTATTGTCTGTCACCGAGCCTCGGGTCTTGGAACCGGTGACGGAACTGCCACCTCCTGCTCTTTTGAGGTCGGCACCGTCCTCGATTCCTTCGACACAGTCTTCCAGGCCCCTCTCCAACACCGACGTAGATCGTGTGGTGCAGAAGCTGATGGAGAACACGGCCCTGTCCAAACTCATTGCAGTCTCCTCTCAGTTGGTGTCGAGACTCGAAGGCCTTCCCTTGTCTCCATCTGGTCCTCCTCCGAGGCCTACTCAGCCCTCGGAGCCGGGAGACGATGATCTGCTGATAGTGGAGCCCTTGGTGCCGGAAACGTTTCTTTCTCGGTCGGCACCATTGACCTCGACTCCGTCAGAACCACTACCGGACTCGCAGAGCCGACGATCTATCCTTGGGTCCAGGACCGAGAGCCAAACTGATGTTTCAGTGCCGACTCTCCCTCTCAGCGCCTCGGCACGGATCACCTTGGCTCCGTCCTCGGGGTCGGTGCCCTTGGCTTCCATGTCGGAGATACCTCAGCGTTCTTCGGAACCGGGGGATTCCTCGGCTCGGGGTCCGGGGGCCTTCGACCTTATGAGGAAGGTATTGTCTTCCCAGACAACTACTTCAGCAGAAGCAACGTCTCCCTCCCATAAAGGCCCATTGTCCTCTTCTGCACCTACGGCTACTCAAAAGCGTCGAGCACCAGTGTCTCAGCCGCTCCCAGAGGGAGCCCCCTCTTCCTCGGAGGCATCATCGGATGCCCCCCCGATGACGTCCCGAGGAAAAGATTGTGCAAGAGGAGGCACTTGGATTCTCCACAAGAGTCCTTAACATCAGACACTGACTTAGATGAGTCAGAAGGGTCCCCAAAATCACCCTCGGAGGATGTCTCCTTCTCAGACATCCTGGAGATCCTAAAACAGAGAGGTGATTGGCAAGCCCTACCCCCTTCTGAGGATGAGTCAGTTTTGCTGAAGGCATTCGGTGCTCGCCCTTCTTCCTCCTGGGTCACTCCGCCCTTTGACGAGTTAATGGAATTAATTGCTCGAAGGGCGTGGGAGACACCTGACACAGTGGAGCCAGTTCCCAGGAAGCCTAATAAATATATTATGGCCCCTCAGGATAAGGCATACCTCACAAAGGGAGTTCCAGTGGACTCTATGGTGGTGGCAGCTGCCACGAAAAAGGAGATGTCCGAATCTTCCTCGTCTGTCCATCCTTCTAACAGAGATTCTAGGACCATGGACAGATATGGGAAGCGCATTTTCAGTTCAGCGACTTTTTCTATGCGATCGCTGAACTATTTGACACATTTCACATGCTTACAGAGGGATCTAGTCAAAGAGTTGGGAGATACCCTCCAGGGTACTACAGATGCTGCTGTCTCGGATAAGGTTACAGCACAGCTCAATACCCTTACATCTATTGTAAACTCGTCCATGAGGCTCATCTCATATGCAGCCGAAGGATCGAGTAGGGCTGCGGCTTCAGCGATTGCTCTTCGTAGACAATCCTGGATGCGCCTATGCTCCTTTGTGGAAGCCTTCAAGTCTTCCTTTACTAACGCCCCCTTTGATGATGCCACTCTCTTTGGCCCCAAAGTAAAGGAGACCCTGACCCGGTGTGAGCAAGAGGGAAAGACTCTGTCTGCTGTCGGAGTCCATTTTTCCACCCCATCCAGACCGTACCCCAAAGGGCAATGAGGTGGGAAAATGTGGTTTTGTAAACCCCAGGGTTCTTTCCCAAGCACACAGGGTGATGCCCCCTCCAGAGGCAGAGGGGGGGGGCAGAAGTGGAAGACATCGCCCTGGCGGCAGAGGGGGTCCGCAGAACCAAGGCGACAGGGATACTATCCCTGGGAAGCCTTTCCAGCACTCCTGAGAGGAGGCCTGACTGTCCTGCTCTGGAGGCAGTCGGGGGTCGCTTAGCTTTATACCCTCAGGCCTGGCAAAGTCTTACTTCAGACAATTGGGTAAAAAGCATTATTACCAGAGGTTACAAAATTCCATTTCTACTTCCCCCGTTACCACAGAAAAGATTCCCAGATGTACCGCCCCATCTGCGAGAACCTGCAGCTATAGAAATTTCAAAGCTGCTAAAAAAAAGGGTCATCCAACCAGTCCCGGTGGACCAAAGAGGATCCGGAACTTACTCAAGGTTCTTTTTAGTTCCAAAAAAGACAGGGGACTGGAGGCCAATTCTGGACCTAAGCAATCTCAATACCTATGTGAAAAAAGAAAAGTTCCGGATGGTCACGCTTCAATCGATCCTTCCGTTCTTACAGAAGGATGACTGGATGTGCTCAATAGATCTCAAGGACGCATACTACCACATCAAAATGGCCAGAGCGTCCAGAGATCACCTGCGCTTCCGGCTGGGAGCCAGCCACTTTCAGTTTCGGGCCCTGCCCTTTGGACTAACCTCAGCCCCCAGGGTTTTCACCAAATGCATGGCAGTGGTAGCGTCTCACTTGAGACACCTATGATTCCGGGTGTTTCCATATCTGGACGACTGGCTCCTTACTGCCACCACCGAGCGTCGACTGATACAGGCCAGGGACTACACACTCAGCCTTTGTGTTCACCTAGGGATTTCGATAAATTTCAAAAAATCTGCCTTACAGCCATCACAGCATATTTCATTTATAGGGGCAGATTTGGATACCCATTCCTTGCTTCTAAGACTCCCCTCCTCAAGAATAGCTTCCCTACAAAAACACATATCTCTCCTTCTGTTGTCCAAGAAATCCCCAGCCAAACTAGTTCTGAAAGTCTTGGGACTCATGTCAGCTTCCCTCATTACAGTTCCCATGGGAAGACTACACATGAGAGTTCTCCAATGACTGCTGTTCGCACAATGGTCATTCCAACAGTTACTGCTGACACACGAAATTCACATTACAAACACCTGCAAAGCACACCTGTCTTGGTGGTTACAGAATCGCAATCTCATCGGCGGCCGACCGTTTGTGTTACCCACACCAACAGCCACAGTGACCACGGACGCTTCCCTGATAGGGTGGGGGGGCATCTTTCAGGGACAGACAGTCCAAGGCGAATGGACCAATCTAGAGTACAACCTGCACATCAATGTCCTGGAGATGAGGGCAGTGTTTCTAGCATTGCAACACTTCTCCTCCCTTCTACCTCTAGGGACTATTGCAGTTCAAACGGACAACATGTCCGTAGTTTGGTACATAAACAAACAAGGAGGAACCAAGTCTTACCAGTTGTGCAGAGAGGCCATGAGAATTTGGCAATGGGCAGAGTCCACGGGTCGCTTTCTGATAGCAACGCACATCCCGGGGTTATCCACCGTTATAGCGGACAGGTTGAGCAGAGCCATCCTGTTACCTCACGAGTGGTCCCTCAACCAGACAATAGCGGAAATGATATTCTGCAAGTGGGGCCAGCCTTGCTGCGATCTGTTTGCGTCTCCAATGAACGCCAAATGCAGAAGCTACTTTGCCCTGTTACCCCCTCCAGGGGATGTCCCCAGGGACGCTCTGATTCACGATTGGCCCCCGGGTCTCCTGTACACTTTTCCCCCTATACCTCAGATACCGAGATTTCTCCAGAAAGCCAAGGATCTAGAAAGGACTGTAATTCTCATTGCCCCATTCTGGCCTCGTCAGATTTGGTTTCCCTTTCTTCAAGCACACCAAATATGGGAGCCCTGGATTCTGGACCCGGTGCCAGACCTACTGACTCATTCGTCAGGAGCTCCCACCCATCGCCTCCTGTCCCTCAGATTAGCAGCTTGGCTGCTCCGCTTCCCTTCTTAGCCAGGTCTGATCTTCTCTCTCCGGCGGTTCAAGACATTCTAGTAGCCTCTCATAAGGCTTCCACTACAAAAATTTACACTAGTAAGTGGAAACGTTTTGTATACTGGGTGACTGCACAGCATTTAGATCCCTTAATAGCTCCACTAAACAAAGTTTTAGAGTTCCTATCCATGCTGTTTCACCAGGGAGCCTCTACTGCCACCTTAAGGGTTCAGTTGGCTGCTATTTCCAACTTTCATGTATGAGAGAATGGAGCACCTATTATGGCTCATAGGCTTTGTAAAGCCTTTTTGAAAGGATCCTTTCATCTTAGACCACCAGTCAGTTTTCCTACAGCTCCGTGGAATCTAAACCTCCTCTTATCCCAGCTAATGTCACCACCTTTTGAACCAGCTTCTTCCTGTTCCTTAAAGTTCTTGTCCTGGAAAACTCTCTTTCTGGTAGCTATCACCTCAGCCAGATGAGTGTCGGAACTTCAAGCTCTTTCCATTAAACAGCCATATTTAATATTTCATCCGGACAGGGTATCTTTACGCACCAACCCTTCTTTCCTCCCCAAGGTTTGTTCAGTGAACAACATTAATCAATCCATTGAGCTTCCCACATTTTTCAAAAATCATTCCAATAAGCTGGAGTATATGTTGCACAAGTTGGATGTTCATAGACAACTCAGATTCTATCTAGATAGAACGAAAGATCATAGGAAAGCAGACCAGCTCTTTATAGCCTTTGCGGACAACAAAAAGGGCATGGCAGTGACGGCGCACTCTCTCCAAATGGCTGACTGATTGTATTACCTTCGTTTATGCTGCTTCTAGTCAGAGTTTGCCCACCAAACCAAAAGGACATTCTACTAGATCAGTTTCTACATCTTTGTCTCATGTGGCCCGCCTACCTTTGGACACTATTTGTGCGGCCGCCACTTGGTCTAAACCACATACGTTCATCACTCATTATAAAGTGGATAGGATTTCCAGGGACAGAGCAACCTTTGGTTCCACTGTGCTCAGGAATGTTCTTCCGTGAGTCTCTCAGGGTCATGGAGCTAGAGACGCTACCCATGTGTAAGAACAAATGGCGAGATTGAACACTCTCACATAAAGAAGTTATGTTCTTACCATAACGTTCCATGTGGAGGGTTCATCTCGCCTTTGTTCTTACATTCCCACCCTCCCACCCTCAGGTCAGGAAGAACGTCCAGTTTAGAGGTCTGGTCTGTTATCTCCCGCTGCTGGTCTCTCTCTGTAGTGCTACTGGTTTCAGTTACGCTCCTTGTGTATATGTATGTATTGGATGTTTATATTATTGTTGCTGGATCTGGTGCTGTTTTGCAAACTAGATCTGAGGTAAAGACAGAGGGAATTGTGGGAGGTAGGTTGGTCTCGAGCTTCTTCTGCATGCAGAGCTTTGCTAAGCGGCCGACTCGGAGCCGAGGATCGGCTCCGACACCCATGTGTAAGAACAAAGGCAAGATGAACACTCCACATGGAACGTTATGGTAAGAACATAACTTCTTTTTACTGACCATGGGATGGAAAATACCAATCTATAAAAAAATGGGATAGGTTATTTTGAGCACAAAAATGGAAATTGGATAGGGTTAAAATGGCCAGCAAGGGCAGTTAGCCTAGTACTTACTAAGAATCTACATAGTTTCGTAGTATAGTCTCATTCTATAGGCATCCTTCCTTCAGACAAGCTAAGCAGGACCAGGGCAGATCCTCTGAAATACAAACTGGATCTTGGGGTCTTACAAGATTTGACACATCTCTGGGGTGATCCTCAAGTAGACAACTTTGTCTCCTCTCTGAGCAATTAAATGTCAAATTTCTGTTCCAGGACTCCATGCAAGAAAGCCTGGAAGACAGATGCCTTTTCTTTACCTTAGACAGAAATGTTCCTGTATGTTTTTCCACTCTTTCCATTAATTTAACAGGGTACTTTTGAAGATGTAGAAGGAATCCCCCAAGATCATTGTGCTGACCTTCTTCTGGCCAGGCAACTGTGGTTCTCCCTTTTTTTGGAAATGGCCAGGGAGAACCACAGTTGCCTGGCCATTTCCAAAAGAAGGGAGAACCACAGTTGCCTGGCCAGAAAAAGGTCAGGCAACTGTGGTTCTCCCTTCTTTTGGAAATGGCCAGGGACATTTACCACAAACGTCTTCACAGACACAAGAACAGAGGTGTTTAATACATCCCAACATTAACCAACTTCAAGTGACTGCCTGGATGATAGGGCCTTAATTCCTTTTAGACACCTGTTTACTGATGGCATTCAACAGGTACTAATTGAGATAAGAAAATTCATATTACCAAATGGAAAATGTTTTCTAGTTGGTGCCGACAACATAACCAGCACACTTTCAAGCCTAATTCTTTTCTGGTTCTACAATATTTATGTGACTACGGCCATAATGATTTCTATATCAGAGTTCATTTATTGGCTATTTCAACATCTGCCCATGGATCCTCCTCTTTCAGTGCAGTCTCATGCCAAAATTTTTTGAAAGGGGTTTTGCAAAAAAGGCGTCCATGAAAACTGGTGCCCCTTCCTTGGGATCTTACTTTTGTGTTAGAGAAGCTAACACTTGCTCCATTCGAAGCAGCTAATCTGGCTGACTTGAGGTTTTTAACACAGAAAACAGTTTTACTGATTTTTCTGACCTCTGTAAGAAGGGTATGTTGTATGCTCATATGAAAAGTCAACCCTAACTCATTTTCCATAGGAAGAGGATTTCTTTAAGAATAAATCCTTCTTTTATGCCTAAGGCTGTATCCGAGTTTACGTTAAGCCAAACTATCCATCTTGTGTTTTCTTTCCTGAACTTAAAAATGAGGGACAAATGGGTAGCTCATACCTTGGATGTCCACAGACAACTCACATACTGTATATTTGATATTTCTGAAACTACAAATAAAACACCGGTGCATACATCTGCTGTATCAAAAGCTTTAAACAAGTGGGTAGAATCATTTCATCTTGTAAATACTTTCAAATTTAAAGAAGATAAATCTTTGTTGTTTTCCCATCAAGATCACAGATTTGGTACCCAAACTAGAATAGATCAAATATTTGCTGCCCATGACTTAAACTCTGAAATCATTAATTTCTAAATTACTCCCTGCCCCTTTTCAGACCACAGTTCATTGATATTAAAACTTTAAAATGGGTACAAACCATTAATCTTTAACTCTAGAATTCCAGCATATGTAACTAAAATTAAAGAGTTCAAACCCTGGTTATTATCTGAATTACAGTTCTTCTAAGATATTAATTATACCACAGAGATAAAATAATGATATGGGACTCATTAAAAGCTTACATATATGGTAAAACCCTAGCTTGGTATATAAAAAAATCAAAGAATGGAATTCTGAAATATTAGATCTACAATCCAAACTTCTGTCAGTAAAAGCTGAAAAAAAATCAAAATCATTCGGAGGTGAAAAAGAAAGTAGAAGCATTAAACAATAAATACAATGAAATTCTAACACATAAAACTAGTTTAACTTTAGAAAAACTAAAAATTAATACATTGGCCACTTCTCCCAAATATCGACATAATTTATCCACAAGAATCAAAATACAATCAAAAGCTAATAACATTAAAAGTATCTTCCATGAAAAGAAAAGGAAAAAATGTCTCGGATATAGCTGATGCCTATAGAAATCATGGAACATTTCCAAAAAGAAAATATACATATGGATCAATTAAACCTAGATGAAAAATGTTCTAATATAAAAAAATACCAATAAAATTAAAACTACATCTGCAAGCACCCATATGCTACAAAGAAATTACAGATACAATAAGAGGGTAAAAATAATAAAACTCCAGGTATAGATGGCATAATTATGGAAATATATAAACTTTTTCCTTCAAAGATACTAGACCTCTTCCATAAAACTCTATTAGAAATTCAGTCACAAGCTTTAATACCACCCTCTTGGAGATATTCCTTAGTCACACCAATCCTAAAGGAAAACAAATCCCCAAACCTCTGTACCTCATATAGACCTATATCATTATTAAATAATGACTATAAGATATTTCTGACAATATTAACTAATAGAATGAAAATACCACTATCCAAAACAATAAATAATGATCAAACTGGATTTATATATCATAGACACACACATGACAATATTAAAAGGATAATTTCTCTTATAGATTATGTTAATAAAGAAAATAAAGAAACACTCATAATTAGCTTAGATATAGAGAAAGCCTTTCATTCACTAAATTGGGACTATTTATTCAAAATTCTAGTGTTATTTGAATTTCTTTCTTCCTTTGTTCATCTACTAAAGAATATATATACAAATAATTTAGCGTATGTTAAACTAGGTTCTTTCACCTCTGAATCTATACATGCAACAAAGGGTATTAAACAAGGATGTCCCATGTCACCGATTCTATTTGCTTTGGCTATTGAAATATTGGCAGATTCAATATGTAACAATCCAAAAATCAAAGGAGTAGATGTTTATGAACAATACAATTCTAAAGTAATGCTCTTTGCAGATGACTTATTATTAACATTATTCAATATAAAAGAGACATTAGAAGGATTAGATATTTTAATTGTCACATTTTACAGGACTTCAGGACTCCATTTCAGTAAATCAAAATCATTTTTTTTTTATTTTTAAATAAAAAAAAGAATTGCAGATGAAGGGGAATTGGGTCTATATTATATAGTCAAAGTTTCAAAACTTCGAAACTCAGGTGAGTGAACTCATATGAGCGAAGTTCAAAACATCAACTATATAATAAAATAAAAAATTACCTTACCACTCTGAGCAGGGGGGCAAGCCCCCCTGCACCCACCACATGGGAGGCTGTGCCCCCTACACCCCCCTACTTAAATATACCAAGTTCGAGAACGCACTTCAGTGCAGAAAGGGAAAATTTCCCATTCTGCATGTGAAAAACCATTGACTTTCACCTTCGACCTTTCCGACGTTCGATCATATAATGTCGACCATCTATGATTCGAGCATCGGAATGGTCGCTCATCTAATATAGTACCAGGGGAATCACATTATAGGGAAACAAGAATCTACCATAAAATATCTAGGAATTGAGTTATGCAAGGATAATAATGAATTAGTTTCAAAAAAACTACAATAATATCATCAATACAATTAAAATCTCTGTGGAAAAGTGGAACAAAATAATATTAACATTTGGAGATAGACTACAGTTAATACAAATGGTTTTACTACCTAAGATTCTATATATAGCTTTGGCAATACAACTGTTACCAGAAAGGGATGTAGTCAAAGAAATAAACTCATGCCTAATAACATTTTTTATGGTTTCCCAAAGGAAACATAATAGCATTAATACATCATATTAGACCATGGAAACAGGGAGGATTAAACTTTCCTGATATAGAAACATATATAAAAGCATCAATATCTAAAACAACCTCAGATTGGATAAATCCAAATTATTCTGCAAATTAGAAAGAATTACTAACTGTAATATCAAAAAATGAATTTGATTTACAAAAAAAATTCAAATAACAAATAAAAACAATTTGCCATGGCACATATATATTAGTATGCGATATAACATAACTAAGCGCAGTAAAACTCATATGATTAATTATTACATTGACTCATTTAGGAAAATTATTAATACAAATATAGATTTAAAAATCTGGTTTGATCTTTTAACACCAGTCATAGTTACAAAGAGCTATCCACATAAAATATACAGAGAAATAATTAATTGCTGGGAACAGAAAGGATTTGTTTGTTGGTTTCAATGTATCAAAGAACTAAAAGTTTTGGATATGCAAACAAAAGAAACAACATACAAAATTCCACAACAAGATTGGCTAACTATGCAAAGCATTCTGACGTATTCGCAAGATATATGCAGAATAATTAATAATTCTTCATTTAAAGAAATACCTAAACTTACGAAATACCTATATGAAATTGGGTCTACTTCATTTGCTCGTACTTCCAATTGCCTGACACCCATTTGCCTGAGACCAAATGACTGAAATTTAATTTGCCCGACACGTCATTTGCCTGACACTTCATTTGACCGACAAGTATTATTGGCAAGAAAATGGAATATGCCCCCTTCCCCACTATAGTGCGACCCTGGAGTTAGAATATATAGTTAGGGGTGTGTGGGGGGCACAACCCCCCCACAATGGGGGGTGGGGGGCAAAGCCCCCCACTTACTTTTGTTTCACTAAGCAATATTAAATCAAAACCAAACAGTATAATATGAAATTAAGTGGGGGGCTTTGCCCCCACACCCCCTATTGTGGAGGGCTGTGCCCCCCACACACACCCTAACTATATATTCTAACTCCAGGGTCATACTACAGTGGGGTAGGGGGCATATTCCATTTTCTTGCCAATAACACTTGTCGGTCAAATGAAGTGTCGGGCAAATGAAATTTCAGTCAAATGGGGTCGGGCAAATGGATGTCAGGCAACTGGAAGTTAGGGCAAATGAAGTAGACCCATGAAATCATATATAATGATTAAGACATGGGAAATAGTATTTCAAAATTTTACAAGATATTGATAAATTATAAAACAATACCCAAATTCTCATATTGGAATTATATAACAAAAGGACACTCATTACAGCTAACTGAAACAATTAAATCAACTATTTTATTTTCAATAAAACATGCATCCTTTACACAATACTGGAGTTTTTAATTGGAAATGCTTGCACAGAGCATTCTTAACTCCAGACAGAATTACTAAAATTAATTCTTCTACAAAGGGAATATGTTGAGGGTGTGAGCAAATACACAATGCAGATTGGAATCACATTTTTTTCAATTGTGTTAAAATTAAGCCATTTTGGAATGGTATTAAAAACTTTTTACAAGCATTATTTAATGAATCATTTAACTTATCTAAAGCTCTAGTATTATTAAATGTGTATGAAGGTCTTCATTTAAATGAGGTGAGGCTATGGACCCCACACGGTTCGGGTTTGTAAAAGGCAGATCATGTCTCCTAAACCTGATAGACTTCTTTGAAGTAGTCACCAAAGCCATAGATGAGGGTAACATGGTTTACACAGCCTACCTAGATCTGGCCAAGGCATTCAACACCATCCCCCACTCTGGAATTATAGATAAACTCACTAAACTAAGTATAAATCCCTATGTCACAAGATGGGTTGCCAACTGGCTTACTGACAAAACCCACACTGTGAAAGTAGCAGACTCCAAATCAGACTTCAGACCAGTGACAAGTAGAGTACCACAGGGTTCAGTCCTGGGTCCTCTCCTGTTTGGTATCTACTTCTCTGAAGTACAGGCTAACACAGAAGTTCTTTGGCTAACTAAATTCACAGATGACTGCAAACTAGGAGCCATAATTGAAACTCCTAATGATGTGGACATCCTACAAAAGGGCTTCACTGAGACAGATGCCTGGTGTCAAAGCCATGGTCTCAAACTCAATTCCAAAAAATGCATTGACATCCCCTTTGGTAAAAACTCTGTACCCATGAACTACCACATAGGCACTAGTCTACTTAACACTGAAAGTGTGATAAGAGACCTTTGGACACAGGTGGACAGTAGTTTCTCCTTTGATAATCACATCGCCACAGTGGTCAGAAAATCCTTCTATGTGGCATACCTCATCACAAAAGGTTTCTCATCCAGAAAAAAAGAGTTCATTGTTCCCCTCTACTCATCCCTCATTAGACCCATTATAGAGTACAACGCCCCTTTTGGTATGTACCTCACAAGTCGTCTACAACAACTGGAAAGCCCGCAAAAATACCTCACAAAGAGGATTACTGGCCTCAAACAGATGCCTTACGCAGACCGACTCAAAAAACTCCAGCTTTACTCCGTCACATATTGCCTACTCAGAGGCGATCTCTGTCTAACATACAAAGCTATGTCAAATCCAGAGCTGTTGGATATGCTTCACTTAAAGAAATCCCAATCCCTCTGAGCTACACACTCTAGGGACATACCTCAGCTTTGGCCGGCTAAGAACTTGCTGTATTCAACTGGACGTATAAGAGAATTTAAGTACCTTTATCTGCACTTTTTTTTCCATAAAAATACAGTATTTAAATTGATTTTAACTGTGTTGCAGGAATATTAACTGAACTGGAAGTTAGTCAGTGTTTGCTGAATTTTGTTATTTGCTAGTAATTACAGGTGTGGGGGTAGCCACATTCTTTGATTTCCTGTCCTTGCCTATTTAAGTGGTACAGTGTGAAATATTTTCTGCTTAAAAACCTCAGCTTTGGCCGGCTAAGAACTTGCTGTACTCAACTGGACGTATAAGAGAATTTAAGTATCTTTATCTGCACTTTTATTTTCAAAAAAATACAGTATTTAAATTGATTTTAACTGTGTTGCAGGAATATTAACTGAACTGGAAGTTTTGACTCTGCTCTTCAGTTAGTTCCACCCACCCTCCCTGTTTTTGTTTTGGTGTTAATCTTAGTGGCCTTGAAACTGCCCGCCACTCTTGTAAATTTGTGTTTGGATACTCCTTCTGGGCCCATCTCATTTGCTCACTCAACTGAGTGCAGTGAGATTATATTCTGATTTCAGGCACTCCTTCTGTGTACAAAGAGAGCATCTGGGAAACAGAAAAAAAAATAAAATTTAAGCTTGTTTCCTGCCTTTCCTGTTAAGTGGTATAGGCTATTTGTAGGCTTCTGAGCCCCCAAGCCCTTCTGTGTTGGAGGGAAGCCTTCTAGCTTAGTTTTTTTTCTTATAACTAGCCAGTTTTCTAGTTTCAGCACTCAAATCTGTTTCTTTGATCTCAGCACTTGTTCAGAAAAAAAAAAATTCATCTGCTTTTACTGTATTTGTGTTTCTACCTACTTTATTTTACTTTTGCATCATCTTAAAAGTACTCAATTGTATTTATTACTGCTTGGTGTAACTCATTCTAAGCCATTTGGTTTAAACACTTGGGCTTCGGACCAGTTGTTTTGCACTGAGAGGGTTTGTAGTCTGCACTGTAGTGGCAGAACAGGTAGCTTACATCCTTCTAGGTTGGGAACTGCTGATTGAGGGCTCAGTGTCTGTTATTCTAAAAGTGTATTAATTCTGGTTTAAGCACTTGGGCTTTCAGGCCAGTTATTTTACATTAAGAGGGTTCGTGGTCTGCACTCTTGTGGGAGGAGAGGCTGGACTTTGCCCTTCTGAGCTGGGAATTTCTGGTTAAAGACTTATAGTGCATGCATATCTGAACTGCTTCTTACTGAAGTTCGTGCGCCTTGTTTGCTGTGGCATAGACTGGATTCGGGCCTGCTGGATCTAGCTTTGTTTGTGTAACTTGAGCACTAATCCAGGCATTCTCTAAAGTATTCAATTGTATTTATTACTGCTTGGTAGTAACTTGATTAAAGTGTAGCTATCATTCTAAGTCTTTGGATTAAGCACTTGGGCTTCAGACCAGTTGTTTTACATTAGGAAGGTTTGTGGCATGCACTGTGGTGGCAGGACAGGTAGCTTTCATCCTTCTAAGTTGGGAACTGCTGATTGAGAGCCCAGTGTCTGTTATTCTTAAAGTGTATTAGTTCTGGTTTAAGCACTTGGGCTTCAGGCCAGTTATTTTACATTAAGAAGGTTCGTGGTCTGCACTCTTGTGGGAGAAGAGGCTGGACTCTGCCCTTCTGAGCTGGGAATTTCTGGTTAAAGGTTTATAGTGCCTGAATATTTGAACTGTATCTTACTGAAATTGGTACACCTTGTTTGCTGTAGCATAGACTAGATCCAGGCCTGCTGAATCTAGCTTTGTTTATATGCTTGTTGTTTGCTTGCTTGTTATTTCCCTGGAACGCAAATTCCACCTAATACGCGGCTTCTCAGAGCTTCTGTGGATCACTAGTGATATCTGCATTGCTTACTGTACTTATTTCCTTGTTTCACTTGAAAGAAAGTTACTGTTTGTCGTTTTTGCATTTAAGTTACCTGTAGCACATTGCACTTAAGTTACCTGGCACTTGCTCACTAATGCAATTATATAAGTCAGCACTAAAAATTAAAAGCACTAAACCCTCACTCCCCACTGGCCCTTGTTTTCAATTATTAAGGAATTCCCAATATTATTCTAGCATGTCCAAAGGTCAGTTGTCAATCTCCTCTCCGGTCCAGCTGGTGAATCTGGGAATCTTGAGGCAATGTTACAACTGCCTCATGTACACAGACAACCCTCTCCTCCTCCCAACAAATTCCGACACATGTGAGAGATGCAACCATATAGCCAAACTGGAGGCTACGCTCTCTCAACTCAGTACTGGCATAACCAGTCAGGAGGTGAAGGAAACCACACTCACTACAATTCCAGTCTCACATAGACCTACCACGACAGCAAACCAAACACATAATCACACAAAAACATACTCGTAGGCTCTAAATAAAGATCTGCCGAAGCAGCAGACACCTCCAAAGCAGACACCCAAGCAACCGCTACCCCAAAACAAAACACGTGCAACACATATCTCACAAAGCCAGTGTGCCGAACAGTCACAGCCCTTAAGACTAAATAACACACCTGATACACTTGTAATAGGTGACTCTATCGTCAGGCACACTGACGTCCCGCTCACCAGGCTGAACAAGGAGAGAGTCACAGTGAGCAGCCTGTCGGGAGCTAGGATCCGCCACATAACACAAGCACTCAGGTCACTCCAAGGCAAGTACAAATATGACTCAGTCATTGTCCATGCTGGTGTGAATGGCCTGAGACGTACCTCCCTGGACTACATGAAAAGAGACATAAAGGAGCTCTCTGAGCATGTAGCCCAGGCCGGTATGACCCTGACCATGAGTAGCATCTTACCCTCACCAAGAATGATGCCACAATATGAAGACAAGGTGATCAATTTCAACAACTGGCTTAAGTACTGGTGTCATTCAAAGGGGATCCAGTGCCTGTCAGCTTGGGATGATATGCTCGACAAGCCACGATGCTTCGCTAGGGACGGCTTGCACCTGTCACCCTGGGCTTTGGATATTGGCAAAGGCTCTTGCTACCCCCATAGTGCCTTTTTAGGCAAGGCTCAAAGACAAACCCACCTCCATAGGTATCACAAGGGATAAGAAACTAAGAGTAATGCTACTCAACGCCAGAAGTCTAAACCTCAAGATGCACGCACTCGAAACTCTCCTTAGCATGGAGAACATCGATATCTGTGCAGTAACAGAAACCTGGTTCAGGGCTCCCGAGAGCACCCCAGCACTACCAGGTTATACCTCATACCATGCTTTTCGGCCCCAAAACTTGGACCGAACCACAAAAGGAGGGGGAGTATCGATATTCATCAAAGATACCCACACCTCCAGGTTGGTGGCAAAGCACGAAGCATCAGAGACTATCCATGTGCAACTAATAGTGGGTAAAACTGTCTTCCAGTTTATAGCCTGCTACAGACCACCCTCCCAAACCCAGGAACCCCACTCAGCCTTCCTGAGAACACTGGAAAATATGAAGGTCTCTCCAAACACCATTATATTGGGCGACTTCAACTACCCAAACATAGACTGGGAGCATTACTCTAGCTCCAACACCCTAGCCCAAAGGTTCCTAGAATTTATAAATTCAAATGATATGGAATAACTTGTTACCACACCCACAAGAGGGGAACCATACTGGACCTGATCATCACTAACATGGGGACTTTATGCACTAAACCAGAAGTGAATCCCTCACTGGTAAGATCAGACCATAAACTAATCTCACTGGATATTCACATCCTGACCCCACCCCCTGCCCAGAAAACACAGTGAAAACTTCTAAAGCAAATTTCACACTCCTCAAAACCGAGGTGGAATCCTTCAAAGCCCCCGGGCCTGTGGAAAATACGGCCCAGACCGCAGAATCCTTTATAAACGCATTCTATGAACACCTTCAGGAATGCATGGATCATGCGATCCCAAATAAAACCAAGACCAAATCCTCCAAAGGCAGATGTCCTGTCTGGTGGACCCCAGCCATAAACAAACTATACAATAGAAGTAGGAAGCTACTAAATGATAGAGCAAAATCCCAAAAAGGGAAGGCATCACTGATCAGTATTAGCAAAAAACTACAGGCACTCATAAAATTGTCTAAGGCCAGCTTCAAGAGAAAAATTGCACAGGACACTAAGGATAATCACAAGGCTTTCTTTAGTTATGTTAGGAACCTGGGTGGTAATTCCCAGATATGCTCAGAATTAGTCCAAAATGACAAAAAATACACTGAACTCACAGACATTGCCAACATCCTAGCTGACAGGTTCAGTGCAAACTCCCCCCCCCTCCCCACCAAAAGGGCAAATATCTATCCCAGCAGAGTGCTGCCCCCCCTGACATCTCAGATGCTCAGGTAAGAGCCGCCCTCTCCAAAGCAAAAAACACAGCATCAATGGGACCAGACAGTGTCCCAGGCTGCGTCCTACATGAACTCCAAGAAGAGCTAAACCCAAACATTAAACTACTGATCTGAAGTAGGATATTCATTTGTCTGCAACCTGTGGGGTTATGGATCCGATATCGGATCCGAACCGGCATGGTTTTCCAGCTATGGATCCAAGCTCTCAGCTCCTCCCCTCACCCATAATGCCCTGCTCTACCCTCATGACCTCAGATCTCGTTTGCCGCGCTGGTGACTGGATTTGGGTTCTTTGCTCTCAGCTAAGTGCTTGTATTTTTACCTGTTAAAACAGAAAGTTTTAAATTTTTTGTGTATTTTTGTGTGAAAGATTAGGTTTCCCTCATTAATAGTTGTAGTTTGAGTTAAATTAAGTAATTTTTTTTCCCTCCCCTCGCTGTTCCGTAGAGTGTGTGTGTAGGCCTGTGTGTCTTTTAAGTTACTTTTAAGTTACTTTAGTAGCTTGTAGATTATGGCTGATCAGCCAAAATCTATCTTTTCTAAATCGAGTGTGGCCATAAGCTCACCGGCTGATGGCCACACTCGGTGTGTTAGTGTCTCGGGTTGAACACCTCACATCTGGCTGTTCCATATGTGCAGGGTTCAACCCCAGGGCACTGAGGAGCGGAGGTCCAAGCTTGTCTTGGCGGGTCTTTACCGCCAGACTCGCCCGCCTCCGCCTCCTTCGGGACTACTGTGGCTACAGTTGTTCCCCTGTGGCACCCTCCTGCTCCTGGGACTCAACCTCCCGCTTCTGGAGAGGAGAGGGATGCTGCTAAAGGACCGGAGGGAGAAGCACAAGCGGCGGCCGAGACCTCTGTTTCGGCCCCGCCAGCCAAGCGGCTTCTCCCGGCTCCGTCGGTTCGGTCTCCTCCTTCTCGGCTCCGGTCCCCTGTGTGTTTTCACCGGGTCCTGAGGAGGAGGAGACCCGATCTGTCGAGGCTATCGAGGAGGCACTCCAGGCCTACCTCGGTAGCCTCGCCGAGATCTACCCATAGCCTTTCTGATGCTGATCTGGACCGGATGATGAGAAGGTTCATCCAGGCCCAGATGCAGATGGGAGTGTTTGCCTCCTCCGGGGAGCTCAACACCCTTTTTAAGCCTATTGCTCCTTCTCCGACCCGCTATCCGGGTTCGAGCAGCTGGAGCCGAGCAGCTTCGAGCCGGGGTGGGTCGGCGCCGATAGTACTTGGTACCGGATCCGACCCTGCCCTCGAGGCCGGACCGACCTCTCGGAGCCTGGATCCGAGCCGGATCCGGGGATCAGTGCTCCTTCGGCGCCGTCTGTGTCGGAGCGCACTGTCCCTCGGATCCGGAAGTGCCGCGCCGGCCCGGTCCACTCTTCGGATCCGAGGGGAGCCGATTGTCGGATCCTTTGGTCGAGGTCGGCCCCTTCGCTTTTGATGTAGTGGAGAGGGCTCTGTTGAGGGTCTCCGGACCCCGGCACTTGTTCCGCTTCGTCCCCGCTCCCTCTGCACTGGGCCAGGCTTCCACCATCCGCCCCTGGGACAGCCCGCTTGTGCCCCAAGTTGCTCCTATGGAGCAAATTGCTGCTGGCGAGGACTCCTCTGACAGCCCCCAGAGGAGGTCCTCGCAAGCATACGTGCAAAAGGAGGCACATTGACTCCCGAGTCTCTCACTGAAGACACGGACTTGGAGGAAGGGAAGGCTCCCCACGGTCACCCCGAGGATGTCTCCTTTGGAGACATCATGGAAATGCTCCGTATAAGGGGTGGTCTGCCCCAAGTCTTCCTCGGACGAGTCCGTGTTCTTGGAGGCATTTGAAACGGGCCCGTCTACCTCTTGGGTGTCCCCTGCCGACCCCTGGTGGACCTTATTACCACCAGGGCGTGGAAGGAACCGGACACCGTGGAGCCAATTCCCAAAAGACCGGATAGGATCCTTAGTCCGCCATCCGACCGACCCATTGGAGTAAGGGCCTCCGGTAGATGCCATGTTGACGGCGGCCACAAAGAGGGAACTGGCTCAGGAGAGTCCTCAGTCCACCCACCGAGCAAGGAGTCTCGGATGATGGACCGCTTGGGAAGCGGATGTTCAGTTCGCGACCTTCTCGGTAAGGGCGCTGAACTATTTGGCACATGTTATTCGGATGCAGCGAGATCTTATTAAGGAATACGCTGCATCCCCCCCTGAGTCCATTTCGGAGGAGGACAGAGTTCTGCACTCCACCCGTATGGCCACTCTTAGGTCAGTTACAAATACTTCTATGCGGCTACTCTCCCATGCAACGGAGGGCGCCGCTAGAGCTGCGGGGACAGGACTGGTCACTAGACGTCAGGCCTGGCTCCGTCACTGCGATTTTTCTGAGCCCTTCAAAGCGCCGCTTATGAACGCCTTTGATGGTTCTGCTCTGTTTGGCAAGACCATTCGCGAGACGTTGACCCAGAGCGAAAAGGACGGGAAGATGCTGTCTGCCGTCGGGATCCGCTTCTCTGCACCCCAGAGGCCCTATTCTAGGAACCAAAAGGGTCAGAAGAAGATGTGGTTCCGGAAGTCGCAGCAGTCCCAGCCTGCTCCGGACAACCAGTCCTTCCGTGGCAGAGGAGGACAGGGAGGACGCCGCCCTAGAGGCAGAGGGGCTCCCAGAAACTTCGGGTCCAGGGAACCTTTCTCTGAACGGCCCGCAGCAACCCTGAGGGTTGCCCGACTGCTCTACTCTGGAGGCAGTCGGGGACGTTCCTGGGCACCTAGCGGCATGGGAGTCCATAACATCGGACCGCTGGGTTCTCCAAATCATATCCAGGGATATCGCATTCCTTTCCTTCACCTTCCAAAGTTGAAGTCCCTCCCAGACGCCCCACCCGGTCAACGGAGGCCGCTTTGGCAGAAATTGGCCATCTGCTAAAGAAAAGAGCCATCCAGCCCGTTCCCCAGACCAGATCGGATCAGGGTTCTACTCCAGATTCTTTTAGTGCCAAAAAGACGGGGAACTAAGACCAATCCTAGACCTCTCTCTCTTGAATCTGGCAGTCCCCAAAGAAAAATTCAATGGTCACTCTGCAATCTATTCTCCCCTTCTGGGAGAAAATCACTGGATGTGCTCGATAGACCTCAAGGACGCGTACTACCACATCCTGATGGACAGGCGCCCAGGAGGTTTCTCCGCTTCGGCTGGGAGCCAGTCACTACCAGTTCCGGGTCCTTCCCTTTGGTCTCACCACAGCCCCCAGGGTGTTCACCAAAGTATTAGCAGTGGTAGCGGCCCACCTGAGGCTTCAGGGGTGCAGGTCTTTCCCTACCTGGACGACTGGCTTCTTACCGCCCAACAAGGCATCTACTTCTATTGGCGCGAGACTCCTTTCTCCATCTTGCTCCTTTCTGGGCATCACAATAAATACAAAAGTCCAACCTGGCCCACACAGCTCTTAGATTTTATAGGGGCCAGGCTAGACACAAGGAGTTTACGAGCCTTCCTCACTGCGGACAGAGTTCTAAATCTGCAGCTCCAGGTGCGGGCCATTCTCCATTCAAGTTCTGTTCCAGCGGAGTTGGTCCTGAGGGCTCTAGGGTCCATGGCATCGGCTATAGCACTTCTTCCTCTTGCCAGGCTCAATATGCGCATTCTACAGTGGACGCTCTTAGTACAGTGGTCATACCTTGCTCTCCCCATGCATCATCCCATAGCGATCAGCAAGGCTTGCAAGCGGTCCCTCTTGTGGTGGCTCCACTCCCGGATCTCCACAAAGGCCGCCCATTTTGTGCTTCTCCCCTCTCGCCACAGTGACCACGGACGCCTCCGCCTCGGGTGGGGGCACTGCGGCCGGACGCCCAAGGCACGTGGAACGATTCAGAGACCTTACTGCATATCAATGTTCTAGAGATGAGAGCAGTGCTCTTAGCGTTGCTAGCACTTCAGGACTTTCTTCCCTTGGGAACAATTGCGATTCAATCGACAACATGTCGGTTGTCTGGTACATCAACAAGCAAGGGGAACAAGGTCTTACCCTCTTTGTCGAGAGGCCATGAGAGTTTGGGAATGGGCAATCTCCACCAATCGCTTTCTAATAGCAACGCACATTCCGGTCGGTCCAACATCCTAGCGGACAAGCTCAGTCGCACCATTCTGACCCCTTACGAGTGGTCTCTCAATTGTCAAGTAGCGGAACGCATATTCGCACGGTGGGGAACCCTTCATGCGATCTTTTGCTTCTCCCTCAAACACCAAGTGCGACAGTTTTTCGCTCTAATACCTCCTCCCGGAGGTACCCCAAGAGACGCTCTGGTGCATGCTTGGCCACCCGGTCTTCTGTATGCCTATCCACCCTTGCCTCTGATGCTGCAAGTTCTTCAGAAAGCCTCTCGGGTGGGTTGCAGAATGATTCTCATTGCTCCATTCTGGCCTCGACAGATCTGGTTCCCCTTCCTAAGGTCTCACTCGGTGAATCCTCCTTGGATTCTAGATCCCATCCGGATCTGATATCCCATCCATCCTGCATTCCTCCTCCGAACCTGGACAACCTGAAGCTGACCGCTTGGCTGCTCCAGTTCCACTCTTGATAAGGACTCCCGGTATTTCTTCACCTGTAAAGGCTATTTTGGTGGCGGCTCATAAACCATCCACTAGAAAGGTTTACCAAAGCAAATGGAAACGTTTCTCTTTGTGGGCGGAGCGGCAAGGCCTGAATCCCTTCACGGTTCCTCTCCCTTTAGTGCTTGACTTTCTAACCACTCTCTTTAACGATGGTGCCAGCAGTTCCACAGTCAAAGTTCAACTGGCGGCAATTTCTCACTATCACATTGGCCATGACTCTAATCCTCTTATGTCAGCCAAATTGTGTAAAATATTTCTTAAAGGTACTTTTCTTCTCAGGCCCCTATAAAACAAGCAGTTCCTCCTTGGGACCTTTCTTTGGTCCTACAGGCCTTGACCGCTCCTCCTTCGAGCCAGCGTACGGTGGATCTCAAATTCTTGTCCTACAAGACAGCCTTTTGGTAGCCATTACATCAGCCAAGAGAGTTTCTGAACTTCAAGCTTTATCAGCTAAACCTCCTTACTTGGTATTTCATCCGGACCGTGTCTCCTCAGGACCAACCCGTCCTTTCTTCCTAAAATCGCTTCTGAAGCAAACATCAATCAATCCATTAACCTCCCTGTTTTCTTCCTAAATATGAAAACAAAGGTGAATATAAGCTACATTCACTAGATGTTCACAGGCAACTTAGATTTTATCTGAACAGGACAGCTGGTCATAGGCAATCCGACCAGCTGTTTATTTCCTTTGCAAAATTCAATTTGGGCAAGCCAATCTCTAAAGTTTCTCTGTCCCGCTGGATTTCACAGTGCATTTTATTGGCTTATCAATCTTCAGGAAGGCCGCACCGGAGGGTGTTCATGCCCATTCAACCCGGTCAGTATCTACCTCGGCAGCCTTCAAGGCTAGGATTCCTCTAGATGATATTTGTGCAGCAGCCACGTGGGCTTCATCTCATACGTTTATTTCCCACTATAAGTTGGATCTTGCATCTTAGTGTAGAGCATCCTTTGGCTCCGCGGTGCTCGGAATATCCTTCCATGATGGCCCAAGATTCAGGTAGCTGGGGACTCTGTCCCACAGGTTGCAGACAAATGAATATCCTACTTCAGATTTAGAAGTTATGTACTCACCATAACGTTCCATCTGAGTAGGTGTATTCATTTGTCTGCAACCATCCCGCCTCCTATCCCCTGGCCTTTCAGTTTCCTGCATATTCTTTGTTACCCTTTTTAGGGTATTGTTGCTTTGGCAAACTCGATCTGAGGTCATGAGGGTAGAGCAGGGCATTATGGGTGAGGGGAGGAGCTGAGAGCTTGGATCCAAAGCTGGAAAACCATGCCGGTTCGGATCCGATATCGGATCCATAACCCACAGGTTGCAGACAAATGAATACACCTACTCAGATGGAACGTTATGGTGAGTACATAACTTCTAATTCAATCTCAGCCTTACTACAGGATATGTGCCCAAAGAGTGGCGTACAGCAACAGTGGTCCCTCTCCATAAAGGTGGTGCCTCAGTGGATCCTGGAAACTATCGCCCCATAAGCCTGACTAGCTTGGTCTGCAAAGCTATGGAAAGGATCATCATGGACCTCATAAATAAAGATACTGGGGACCTACAGACACTGGATCCTAGCCAGTTCGGCTTTGTTAAGGGCAGATCCTGCCTCTTAAACCTGGTTAATTTCTTTGAAACAGTCACCAAGGTGATTGACGAGGGGTAGGTGGTCCACACAGCCTACCTGGACCTCGCAAAAGCCTTCGATACAATACCCCACTCGGGCATTATAGATAAGCTCACCAGCTTAAATATAAACCCCTATGTCACTAGATGGATTGCAAACTGGCTCAAGGACAGAACCCACATGGTTAGAATTGCTGGAGCCATGTCAGACTCCAAACCAGTTACAAGTGGTGTCCCACAAGGCTCAGTCTTGGGACCTCTCTTGTTCGGTATATATTTCTCGGAGGTACATGCCAACACGGAAGGACTATGGCTGACCAAGTTCGCAGATGACTGCAAACTGGGTGCCATAATCGACTCTCCAGCCGACACAAGCATCCTCCAAAAGGGCCTCATAGAAACAGACAACTAGTGCCAGAGCCATGGCCTCAAGCTAAATGCCAAAAAGTGTATAGTCATCCCTATGGCAAAACAAAGTGCCCACAAATTACCACATAGGTGGTAATCCATTAAGTACAGAAGAAGTAATTAGGGACCTGGGGACCCAAGTTGATAGCAATCTCTCATTTGACAACCACGTGGCCAAAGTGGTTAGAAAAACATTTTATATAGCCCACCTAATAATGAAGGGATTCACATCTAGATCAGGGGAGGTCATCATGCCTCTTTACTCATCCCTCATCAGGCCCATAATTGAGTACAATGCCCTTTGGGTGTACCTTACCAGACACCTGCAGCAACTGGAAAGACCCCAAAAGTACCTCACCAAGAGGATCAAAGGGCTCAAACAGATGCCATATGCTGCCCGGTTAAAGAAACTCCAGCTCTACTCAGTGGCATACCGCCTGTTAAGAGGTGATCTGTGCCTGACGTATAAAGCCATGTCCAACCCGGAATTAATGGACATGCTGCACCTCAGAAAATCCAAATCCCATCGAGCTACATGCTCGAGACTTGAACCTCAGCACTGAAATAAATAGGACATGCTGGAGGGACAGATTCATAACCCAGAGGCTCCCTTCACTCTGGAATAAAATCCCAGTCCAGATTAAGCAGAGTCCCTCATTGACTCTCTTCAAGAGGAATCTTGATGAGTGGATGGGAGATCGTAGGTTTACCCCGGGTATCACTTCTGTGTCACTGTTAGACAGAGGCACAGTATAGTAACCTCGAAAAAGGGCATAGCAAAATACATTTAAAATGGGTGGCGAAAGCCAAACACATTCTGGCTAGGCTTATAAATGCCCTAGGGCAGATAGCCTAGTATGAACCTATGAACCTAAACCTTGTCTCCACAATAAACAGAACATGCTGTAGGGATAGATTCCTGTCCCAGAGACTTCCCATACTCTGGAACAGACTACCTATCTATGTCAAAAAGAGCTCCTCATTAGCACTCTTCAAGAAAAATCTTGATGATTGGTTGGGTAATAGGAAATTCAGCCCGGGGATCACTTCTGTGGTTCTGCTTGACAGGGTCACAGGAAAATAATTTTCTTGGGTGGTGAAAGCCAGGGTACCTTTTTGGCTAGGCTTGTATTGGCCCTAGGGCCAATAGCCTAGTACCTACCTGTGAACCTATGAGTCAAATATGTATCTAGTATGGACAATACTTGCAATCTCAAGGAAGTGTATAACAAGAAGATGGAATACAAACACAATACCGACTTTGGAAGATTTCTGCAGCCTATTGAAAATCACAGCATTGTTGGAAATTAAAATTAAAGAGTTAAAGATTCATCCTAAACCATTTATTAACAATCCATGGAAAAAAGTCTTATCATTGATTGACACTTTACAATAACTGAACAGATACGCTCTTATAACTGGATTGTTATACCTAGTAAGTAATTGTATATATTGAGCTCTGTTATACTGTTAGGCTGAAGTAAATAGTGTACATAGTTATTTAAGATGTTATATACAAAAACTATGGAATTTATTCAACTGTGTTTGAAAAATAAAAATTTTTTAAGAAAAAAAATGTAGTTAGCTAAGGTAATCTGCCTATGTAGCTAAAGTTACTGCAGCAGTGATCAATATAATTAACAAAGTACAGTTGTGTAAGGAAAACTCCCCAAGACAGTAGATGTTCGACTGTTCACTGCTGTAGCCACTCCCTCCCTCGATTCCTCTTGTTTTTGGTGTGTTTCTGTATGCAGGGTGTGGACTTTTATTTATTTATTTTTGTTCCTAGCATTGTTATTTCCGGGTTCTGCCTCCCACTCTGCTGGTAGGAAAACTCTGAAGGGCTTTGTGCCCAAATTAGTTTTTTAGTCAGCTATGCTCAAGTTACCTGACAGTATGGGCACACAGAAGGTGCCCTGAAGCTTTGGAAGCTGACCAGCTGTTATATCCTTGGCAGTCTATAATCCATATAGCTAAGACTACTGCATTAATGATCATTCAATCATCTACTGTTCTGGTAAGTTTACTTACACAACTGTAATTTCTTTACCTCTTATGGTCTCCAGGTCCCCTCGTAGTGTTTCCAGACAGCACCACATCATGTGGTACCTGAGAAAACAAAGGAATACAAGGTCATACCCTCTTTGCTGGTTGGCAGTGATGACCTGGGAACTAGCCTTACAGCATTCTCTGATGCTTCAGGCTTTATATATACTGTTCCTGTCAGAGTAAAAGTTATAGTGGCAGACAGGCTAAATAGATTCTAGATGGACTGTCATGAGTGGAAGTTCAGGACAGAGGTCTTTCAGGATTTGGTCCAGATGTGGAGAATTTCTCAACTAGATCTGTTTGCCTTCTTTCAAAATAGACAGTTGGAAACATTCTGATCTGATGTTGTCAGTCTTCACATAATCCTTGACTGTGGAGCCCGGTTCTGATCATTGGAACCGACTCAGCTGTTTACTTCAGCTCACGCCTTCCAAACTCTCGAGCTAGGCTCTACCCATAATGCTCCTCTCTAAATTACATCCAATCTCATTTGCTCTTTGTGTGTCAGATGCGTACAACTCCTCTTGAGCTTTGGCTTCTGATTAAAGTAATTTTTTTTCTTTAAAAATCTCTTTTCAACCTTCATATATCTTCCTGTCTACCTACCAGTGACTTATTTCTCTACCCGCTCTTCTCGCTATACCTTTTCAGTGTGTGTGTGTTTGTGTGTGTGTGTGTGTGTGTGTGTGTGTGTGTGTGTGTGTGTGTGTGTGTGTGTGTGTGTGTGTGTGTGTGTCTTCCTCACTTCTTTTCTGTTACCTTTGGTAGTTTTCTACTTACCATCGTTGGTACTCCTTTATACTTACTTAGCTATTTCTTGAATACCATTGTTGGTATCTCCCTTTCTTCATCACTACTAAAAAATTTTTTTTTTCACTGTTCCCTTTTTTAATTTCTCCAAATCTTTTGGGTTTTTAATACCATGGCAGCAATGAACCTCATTCCTAAGTAAAAGTACGATTAAAGTTAATGAAATTAACTTTGTTTCACTCTGCGATGTTAGCCAAAGGTGCTCTTCACAGCACCCGCAATGTGCCCAGTAATAACTCCTTCTGTAATTCATATGGAGTTATGTGTATTGGTAGCTTATTTAATTATGATGGTAGACTCTTTTTTTATAAGACCCAGTGCTCCTACTACAATTGGAACTATCTGGGTATCCTTCTTCCACATTGCTCTTATTTCTGCTTGCAGATCCTGATATTTTATAACCTTGTGTCTCTCTGTATGCAGGACACTGTAATCACTGGGTGTGGTGATTTCAGTGATCAATACTGTTCTTGTCTTATTTTCCTGGACTACTATATCCATTTTTCTAACATCTGTCTTTTGAACTGTTGGTAATGGATGATCCTATGTGATGAAGACTTGATCATTTTCTATGATGCTTTGTGGCTTTTGTTTCCAGTGCATCTCAACCACTTCAAAACCATAATGTTTCCACAATCCCCAGTGCAATAGTCTCACCACACTATTGTGCCTTTCAGTGTACTGGCCACCTTTCATCTCTTGGTTTAAATTCACCTCTCCTTAAACATTCCTGCGTTCATTCCTGATCAACATGAGGTTCTTCCAGAAGTTTTCTATACTTGCCACTATATTTATGATTTTTCCACATTTCTTGCCTTTTCATCTGGTCCTTCACCTTATATTTTTTCTTTTGTTTTTTTGGCACATTCAGTTGCTGTGTGATTTTTACCTACTTCTGGTTTGATTTCCATTCCTACTTGACGGCGATATGCTTCCGCTAGGTTAAGCATAGAAGTCATCTTAGATTTGTTCTCCTCATGTTTCAAAACTTTCACTACGTTTGGGTCTCTTGAAGTCAGCAGATATGTGTGAAGTCCCATGATTACAGATCTGTACGTGTAATCAATTTCAAGGAGGCCCATCCCTCCTTCAGAATGGGGATATATAAACTTGGATTGCACTGATTTTTATAGATCACCTGGTGAGCATGAAGCATCCTTCTTGCTTTAATATCTAATTTATCCAACACATTTTGGGGACAATCAATCAATCCAAAACTGTAATTTAGGACAGGTAGAGTAAATTGATTTATAAGAATAAAACCAAACTAGTAAACCATCAAGTAAAAAGCGTGAACCAGGAATCCAGGACGCCAAGTTGCTTGTTTAAAACACACTCCACCTTTATTCACCAAATAGTTTCTGCCACTGGCTTTCTTTCTTTTTCAAAAGATTCTTCCAGTCCCCACAAGATAAGTGACAACATCAAGGTAAATGAGGGGAGTAGAAGATGTGGTATGTGTCACTATTGTTCCTTCATTAATACTGAACCTATAGTAATATTGAATAACATTATGAAGAGCAGGGTACATTTCAAGCAGGGCAATTGTAACACCAGGGGGGTCATTTATCTTGCAATATGTAATACCTGCAAACAGTTCTATGTGGGGAAAACAGAGCGTCTTTTAAAAAATAGAATTTATGAACATCTTTATGAGATAAGGACAAGTAAAAATACAAATGCATTGTATAAACACAGTTTAGTTTGTAATGGTTTTAATAAGTTTGTGTTTGGTATTTTGGATACAGTCAATACAAATTGATTTATAGCTTGAATTTTGTTCCTGGACGTCAACACTGTTTTCAGGGTTAATTTAAGTCTTTTAAAGTACTCCTTACTAAGTTTTATATGCATTTGTTCATGCTTTATTGCCGATCCTTCATCAGTTCCCAAGTATTTATACACTCCCTCTTGCTTAAATTTTTTTATATCGCATTGTTGTTCCAAATTGATGTTTTCCTGGTGCTGCAGTTTTCCTGCTTTAAAGGTTGCTTTTGCACATTTATCAAGACCATATGACATTCTAATATCATCTGAAAAGGTTTTAACAACCTGCAGGTGTGCTTTCAGTTCCTCATCTGATGAGCTATGCAGTTTTAAATCATCCACAAAGAGAAGATGAGAAGTTTTTAGCTTTTTTGTTTTTTAGGAGCCACATTACAGCCATGGCCTAAACTGTTAAGTAGACAGCTTAATGGGTTAAGGGCAAGGCAGAATAGTAACAGTGACAGCGAGTTACCCTGGAATATCCCCCTTTGAATTTTTAGCCCTGGGATAGTAATTTGTCCTTTATCATGATTTAATTGCAAAGTAGTCTGCCACTGTTTCATGGTCACTGTAATATAGTCTATCAGTGGAGGATGTATCTTATACATTTTAAGCACTTATTTATGTTGGATACTATCAAATTTTTTTTGTAGTCAATCCATGCCATACTTAGATTCTTCCCCTTTTATAGTTCTCCACTATGACTTTATTTAACATCAGATGATCCTTTGTTCCATATGACTTTCTTTTATTGCTCTTTTGTTCTACTGCCATAATTTAATTTTCTTCTAGATGACTATAAACTCTATCGGCATCAATTCCCATGTATAGTTTATACATCGTCAGTAGGCAAGTTATTGGTCTATAAATTTTGGGGTAGCTTGCAGGTTCATTCTTAAGTAGGAGCATTGTTTTACCTATTGTTAGCCTGGTTGGTGTCTGTTCGGGATGCGCATATAAATAGTTCTTACTCATGGCTAAGTCTTCGTGCAAAGATGTTAATACTTTTAACCAAAAGTTAGGTACTGCATCTGGACCTGGTGTTTTCCAATTAGAGGCTTTTCTTAACTTTATTTCAATCTATCTGGCTGTTACTACATCCCATTTCATCTCTTGTACCTTTAAACTTCTTATTCTTTCTTTTGCTTCTTTTATCCATTTAGCATCTTTATTGTGTTCCACAGGATCTTCATAGATAGTTCTTCAAAATGCATCTATTTCTTCTTTTTTTTGGCGGTCTTTCAATTCCTTTTACCTTGTTTCCCAGTTCTCTATAAAACTTTTTTGGGTCATCACTAAATTGCTTATTTTGTACTTTTCCTTTATATTTATCTGTATATCTTCCAAGTTTTTCCACCTGTGTTGAAATTTTTAGTTTGTTATTTATAACAGTGCATGACAGATCCTGGTCTGTTCCAATACTGCACACTTCTTTTATCACATCTATCTTTCTTAGTATTTTTGTTGATTTATTCCCTCTTCTATATTCTTCTAACAGTGACACTTCTTGTCTTAATTGCTTTATATTTTTCTCTGTTCGATACTTCCATGATGATTCGATTTCTCCTCTTCCTTTGCCTCACTACCCTGTGCTCTTGTGGTAGAACTTTATCAGTTATTAATTTAGCTGCACAGTAACATATCCTGTTTACTTCTGCTATATTGCATGGATCTCTATGGACAATCCTAATTACTGTGATCATTTGTTTTATCAGACTTCTGACTTTTGGGGTTTTATTGATCTTCTGCAATCTATTTCTTTCATTGATTTTAATATATCTATCTTTGTCCATTAAATCAAGCAACTCTTCCCTTAGTTCATTTTCTTCCAAACTAAGGGCACACCCTTTGTTTTCCATTTCCTGCGGGTATTCTGTACAAAGTTCTATAGCATCTTCCTGTGGCACCTTATCTTCAATTTCATCCTGTGCCATCCATTGCTTTGTCATATGGGAACTCACTGGCCTATCATTCCTCAGTGTTGACTGCATCAGAGTTTCTGCAGTCTCCTGTCCCTTCCCTTGCTGTCTAACTTTAATTGAACATTCATACTGGTTTCCTGTGGAAGGCTGCAAAATATCTTGATATGGCACCTGACCAATTGCTTCCTTTTCCACTGGTTTCCCCTTAATTTGGATATCTATTACTCTATCCTGTTGTGGTGCTTTCTGCATTAGATTTTCTACACTGAATCCTTCACTTTGCAGGTGCTCCACAACCTCAGTTTCTATTTCTTTAACTTCTCCATTACTGATCTCCATTTCTACTTTTCCTCTTTGCCTTCTTATTTTTTGTATTGTAAGATTTTCCATATCTCAAATCCTTTGCCTGTATTTCTCTTCAAATATCTTTGGTGCTGCTCTTTTTGTATTGGTTAGGTTTGCTTTCTCCTTGGCATAAATATACACCATATTAAATCTCTTTTTCTTTCCCATGTCCATATTCCTTCTTCAGATGTCTCCTGATCTTCCTGCTTCTCTTTACTTTGGGGACTCACTCCATCATCCTGTGATACAGTCTGTGTTAGACTTTCTATATTAAATCCTCCACTCCGCAGAGACTCCCTTTCTGTGTGAGTGTGTATGTTATCTCTTAGTATGGTTGAAAAATTTGACTCCTCAGCTAAGTCATCTAAGGACACCTTGGGCTTCAAGAGGCGCCAAAAATGTGACAAGAAAATGCCTAACTCAGAAATGCATGTTTGGTGTGTTTACTGTCTGGGTAAAGTTCACCTGCAGGAAAATTGCTTGCTATGTCATGATTTCTCCACCAGGACTCTCACTAAACAGAGAAACAAACTCATTCTCAAATGATTACTTAAAGGGGACTTTGAAAAGGCCATTTCTGGGTCCAGGACTGACGCCAGTTCATCTTCCTTTTCTTCTCCCAAGAAACAAACTTCCTCGGTTCCAAGCACTTATTTGGATCCACTTAAAAAAAATGTTGAAACAGCCTTCGGTGTCAACAGCTCCCTCTGCACTGAATGGCAAGAAAGATTTGTCACAAGCCAATCCTTCAGATTCAACTTCAACTGTATCGGCACCAAGAGAATCATCAGTACCAGAGCAGGCAGATATAATCTCTATTCCAAGGTCTAGATATTCTCCCTCAATCAATCTAATCAAGGATCGACCACCAAGCCCCTTCATCAAACTGAGACCCCCTAGGTCTCCTTCACCTTCATCTGTTTGATCCACTAAGAGCTTCTTGGAATCAGACATCATGATGCTGGTGGATCAGCTCCTGATGAAGAGGGGATTACCTTCCTCTTTGGTTCCTAGCCAAGTCAGCACCAGGACTGCTTCTATCTTGACACCATCTTTGATTACTCCTCCAACTCCAAGTGAGTCATTGGAGTCCCTGGCACTGACCTGCCCTGCTCCAGCTGTCTTGGTTCCAGTAAGAACATCTTCTCCTGAACCGAGAATTGCCTTGTGTTTCTCCAGGTTTTCAAAACAGAAGGTCTCCTGGGGTCAAGACAAGCCACAGTGACCACAGACGCTTCTCAGATGAGGTGGGGGGCATTATCTGGAAGGACAGTTCAAGGCACTTGGTCCCAACTGGAGGCTAATCTGCACATCAGTGTTCTAGAGATGAGGGCAGTGCTCTTAGCATAGCAAGCATTTCAAGATGCCCTTCCCCTAAGAACAGTGGGGATTCAGATGGACAACATGTTGGTAGTCTGGTACATCAACAAACAAGGCGGAAATAAATCTTACCCACTTTGTCGAGAAGCCCTCAGAGTTTGGCAATGGGTGATTTCTTAGAACCGCTTTCTCATGGCAACACATATTCCAGGGAGGTCCGACATGATAGCGGACAAACTAAGCAGAACTATTTTGATGCCTCACGAGGGGTCTCTCACTCCTGTAGTGACAGAAAAGATCTTCCATCACTGGGGCCAACCTTGATGTGATCTGTTTGCGTCCCCTCTTAACAACTAATGCAGGAGTTACTTTGCCTGCTCCCTCCTTGGGGGAGTCATCGAGGGGCGCTCTTCTCCACAATTGGCCCTTGGTCTCCTCTACGGATTTCCTCCAACTACCCTGATATCTCAATTTCTAAAGAAAGCCAGGAGGTCAAAGAATACAATAATCCTCATTGCCCCATTCTGGCCTCAACAGGTTTGGTTTCCCTTCCTTTGGCCTCATTTACTTCAGAAACCCTAGATTCGGAACCCGGCTCCAGATCTATTATCTCATCCAGAGGGAATGGCTCATCTGAGTCTCCAACACCTCAAGCTCACTGCATGGCTTTTCCAACTCCCATGATTGCCAGGCATTCTTACCTTTCCTCTCCCATCCATCAAGTCAATGTGGACCATCATAAACCTTCTACTAGGAAACTGTACCAGTCTAAATGGGAACAAAAATTGCTAGATGGGCTCTCATTAATGAGCTTGACCCTTATACAATCCCTGTACTTGGGTTCTTCAGCCTCAACAATTAAAGTCCATCTAGCTACAATATCTAATTTCCATATGGCTTTTGAAGGTTCATCTCTCATGTCACACAAACTTTGCAAAGCCTTTTTGAAGGTACTCCTAATGTTAAGACCCTCCTTTAAAGACCCCATTGCTCCATGGTATTTAACACTAGTTCTACAGTCCCTTACTCTTTCCTCTTTTGAACCATCAGCTACATGTGGCAAAGTTTCTGACTTGGAAAGCGTAGATGTGAAGTTGTGCTATCTTGCCTTCATTCTGTACTGGTTGGGTTTAGATCCGATCCTCGGTTCCGACTCGACCATTTACAAAAGCTTGAGGTCTTCAAGTACCTCATGGCTTACACCCTATCCCATGATGCACTAGGGAATTCCTCAGATCTCATTTGCCGCTAAACAGATCGGGTGCTTCAACTGGTTGTGGCTAAGTTTCTTTCACGAATATTTACTTCTTTATAGAAAGAACAGAATTGTTTCTCTATTGTGGTTTAAAATGTAATTTTTCTCCCTTTTCTTTACATAGCCAGTCCCCAGTATTGGAACCAGTTTTTCTGACCCTTAGATCTCCAGTCTTACAAGCTGCAAGATCTTCTGCTCCCTCCTCTTGATCCTCCAGGAGCCTATCTGATGATGATGTGGATTGTGTGGTACAGAGAATTTTGAGGACACCGGCACTAGCCAAATTGTTATCAGAGCCAAACCGTAGGGTTTTGAAACCGACTCAACCTGCCTTGTCACTGCCGATTCCTCCTCCAACCTGTCCCGGGCTTTCAGAGCCAGAATGCATGGAAACGATAGTAGTGGAACCATTGGAACCGAGACCTGTTTCAGGATCTTCAGCCCCAACTACTGCTCCGACTTCCTTGGTGCTGTCTGAGCTCGAGGAGTCTAGGAGCCGATGCTCTTCAGTTGGGTCAGGGGAGGACAGTAGGACTAGACGTTTCTCGATACTGAACTTGCCTCTCGCGGCTTTGGCATGGGTGAGTTTGCTCCTACATTGACTTTGGAGCCAATCCCTGTGGTGCCAGGGATGTCTTCTGGTTCTTTGGAGACAGGAGCTTTTTCAGATCATGGTCAGGGGGCCTTCGAGGCAATGAGGAGAGTGCTGTCCTCACGAGCACCACCACTCTTGGATCTATTCATTCTTCCCCTTAAGGCACCAGTGTCCATCTCAACACAACCGCATCCACACAGACGAGGAGAGCCACGGCCTCAGGACACTCCAGTGGGTGAGCCCCTGTCTTCTGAAACCTCCACCCAGAATACCCTTCTGAGGAGGTCCTTTGGAAGAGATTATGCAAGAGGAAGAATTTGGACTCCCCAGAGGAGTCAGTCACATCAGACACAGACCTCAATGACTCAGAAAGGTCCCCACTGTCACCCTCTGAGGATGTCATCTTTGCAGACATCCTAGAAATACTTAAGCAGAGAGGTGGCTGGAAACCAATCAATCCTTCTGAAGAGGAACACTAAAAAATATATAGACAGCCACAGGGTACGGCACAGTATCAAAAAGCAAGTGCAACTAAAAACAAATAAGGTACCGAGCCTGCATGGCTAGAAAGCAAAGTATAATTTATTAAACAAAACAAAAGTACAAGTAAGCACTTTTGCAATTTGATAATGACTTCATTATACAAACTTGTTAAAAGACAACCAACATTTATATAATGCAGCAACCAAACCAAGCTTGAAACCAGTTAAGCAGTTATTAAAGATACATTAGTTCATCATATATAAAACCTATGCAAAAGAAGTCTAAAATTGCCTAAAATATGTGTTAGATAAATAATATGTAGACTATATAAAATATGCATAAAAGTATGTAATTAAAGTTCCTGCTTATGTATGTATAAACAACATCCACATTTAGTGTTTCAAAGGGCATGACTTCAGAAAAGGCTTTAGTGTGAAAGCCCCATTTAACCCTGGTGTTTTTTCAGCATTAAAAAGTAAAATCCATTTCTGTTCTGCCCCTTCAGTCAAATTAACCAAATCACCACCTCTCATGCTAACATCTAGAACTTGTAGACCATAAACCTGAAATTATGTTCAGAACCATGATGCATAACATGTTGTGCTAGAGCATTTGTATCTTTCTTATTGTTAATGTCTCTATAATGCTCAAGTATTCTGTCTTTTAGACATCTGTTCATCATACCTACATAGAAATCATGACACATATGGCAGAAAGCAAAGTAAACTATGTTCGTTGATCTGCAATCTGCATAAAAGTCCAATTCTATTTTGAACTCTAGAATAGGATGGACATAAACCTGTGCAGAATGAATATACTTACAAGCAGAACATCTCCTGCATGAGAATGTGCCCAGTCTACTGGATTCAACCCCAGCCATATACTGTTGGGTATTATAACAAAGATGTTTCCTAAGAAATTTGTTATTTCTAAATGAGAAACGTGGTGCTTCACCAATAACTTCTTTTAACCCATCTGTGGTATGCAATATGCCCCAGTTCCATTTAATAATATCACAGTACCTGTTAATGTCACTGGAATATTGCAGGGAAACCCTGAAAGTATCAGTGTTCAGTGTAGAAGTGTTGATACTTGTGCTAACCACCCCCTCAGTAAAATAAGGCTTACATCTACCTGCCCTCTCGTTCCAAGCATCAGATATACAAAATCAATTTCAGCTTCTTTATAACCCCTACTAAGAAGGTCAACAGGGGGTGCCAGAGGATCTGCATTTGATTTTAACTCTACACCACTTTGTCTTGCTGCTGCCGCACAACTCAACTTGCAGGAACCTTCCAGTCCTGCAGCTGGAAATACACAGTCTGAGTTACTAGGGAAGTTGCCTGGACAAGGAATTGCTACTAATGGTGTTCATAGACAAGGAACTGCTTTTTCCAACAGGAGAGAAATTCCATTACTTAAAGACTGGTTGGGCATTGGTTTTTCCTTTATTCCAGGACCAGAAATGGACTGGCTCCACCTTAGAGGGTAAGCTAAATGATTTTGACAATAAGTTGTTGAAATGTAAAAAACTGCTCCTTGAAAATGCATACCTGAGAGAGTGTATTTGGTGCAATATTGTTCCCCAGGGTTTACACATTTGGAAATACCCTACTGGCTTGTCTAATACTTCAGCTTTACATGTTGATCTGATAAAAATGTTTGACAGGTTTGGTTTTGAATTACTCGAATTGCTTATTAAATATAATGATAAAGAGGTAGAAATCCTCAGTAAAGACTTGACTGTTTTGGACAAAAACGTAAGGGAAGATGCTTCATATGAACAACTAAAGTACGAGCAGCTGAGAATTTATAATAGTACAGAGCAATACATAGAAAAGTTAAAAGCTGGAAAAAAAAATTAACAGGGACCTAAATGAGTATGCAAATGGCTTAGCATACCCAAAACCACCCAGCTTTCAGAACAAACATAGACATTATAATAATAGGAAAAACTTTCTTGTAAATAATTAGGACAACAACCAGGATTTGGGGAATGTGGCTGACTTAGAAGAACATGGAGCAACCTCGGACTATGACAATGAATACCCAGGGCTAAGAAGGTTGGAGAGAATTAGAAATAAGAATGACTCTAATGGCAGACAAGAGCAGCAACTGGGGTTTCAAGGAGCAGGGTTTCAGGGAGCTAGACCAAGGAACAAAAACTGGAGGACATAAGATTTTTGGATCAGGTTGTTGACCACGATGGTGTGATTTTAAATGACAATGAAAGCCAATTTGGTGGATGTACCATCGTTTTGAATGTGCAAAATGACTTTAAACTTTATAATTTCTCTCATGTGCATGTTGATACTGATGTTGCAAGCTTGTTATCCAGAGGCATGACATTTGTTCCATCCCATTCATTTAAGTTTACTGACATCATGATAGACTTAAATTTGTATTTGAGAAAATTTAGCCTTTCCTTATTATATCAAAAAAATGTTGACAACACCCACACTAAGAACACATATAGGATTAGTTTGATTTTTAACCCACCCCTCCATCATAGACTAGTCATGTATGAAAAATTATGTGAACTAGATTTAATGAACATGCATACATATAGAAGCAGGCTCTTGGATGATAAGATGAATCTCAACAAAAATGAGTGGCAACTTGTAAAGAATTTACAAAAAGAAAAAATAACAATTATGAAACCTGATAAGGGGGGGAGGGGGTAGTCATTATGAGTCTGGACATGTACAATAACAAAATGAATGAATTGTTAGAGACTGACACATATGAGGAGACTGCACTCAACGAACTGAATGGAGCATACAGGAAGATCTATACTCAGTTAAGTGATATTTTCCTTGGAAGAAGGATAGATATACACTTATACAACTATCTCAACATTCTGACCCCTAGAATACCAGTGTTTTTTGGAATCCCCAAAATCCATAAAAGTCTACACCATCCCCCTATGAGACCTTTAGTGGATGGAAGGGATTTGATAACCTCAGCTTGTGCACAATATTTAGATTTTGAATTAAAGAAAATACGAAAAGAAGAACTTCAGATTTGTAAGGACTCATGGACCTTTTTGGCTTTTTAAACAAAATACAATACAGCCAAACAGATATACTGGTGACCATAGATGTATGTGACCTTTACACAGTTATCCCACAGAACATTGGACTGGAGTGGGTCCATGAAATACTTATAGAACGTAGGACCCCCCCCATGATACTATTACCCTAATATTGGAGCTTTTAGAGCTGGTACTTAGTAGTAACTATATAACATTCAATAACAAGTACTATTTACAGAAAAGGGGTATTGCCATGGGTTCACCTTGTGGTGGGGCATATGCCAATGCAGTCATGGCGTACTGGAAAAAACATTTAGTTTTTTTAGTCCTCCTATAACAAATGCATTAGGACATACCATAGGTTCCAGGATGATATTTGCCTTATATGAAAGGGATCACTGGTTACACTCGAGCTATTCCTGGAATACATAAATAACACCACTTCATTCTTTAAATTCACTTTGAATGTGAACTTCAACTTTATTAATTATTTGCATGTTCACTTATTTAAGGATGAATTGAAAGGGAGATAAGTCACCACAATTCTCAGGAAAGAGACTTATTCTGTTTCCTTCACTACAGTAGTTCACATCCAAAGCATCAAAAAAGGTCTGTAGTGAAGGGACAGTTAGTTAGGGCAACTCAAATGGTCACCAGGCATGAAGATTTTATTCAGGAGTGTAACACTTTACACTCGATGTTCCTTAAAAGAGCTTACCCTGTAGAATTAACCGATGATCATTTTTTATGCTCAACTCCTGAGAGACTTGCTTGGCTACAAACGTTTGCATTACAAGCTGAAGCTAAGTGAAACTTGCAGTAGTGAATTTTAGTCTTCTAAGTACAAACTTGCAGTTTTAAAAGTACTGTATTTTCATTTTTTCTGTTTCCTAATTGTGTGTTTCTGAACAGTGTGCTGTGTGTCTCTCTCTAGTCATTTTGCTATAAGAGGGGGTGGTGTTATCACTTCTTTGTTATCTGATATTTAATAGCCTAGAGGGATTCCTCTGTACTTTAAGTGCTAGCCACAAAGTTTGAGAAATCATTTTATGCTCAACTCCTGAGAAACTTGCTTGGCTACAAACATCTGCATTACAAGCTGAAGCTAAGTGAAACTTGTAGTAGTGAATATTAGTCTTCTGTTAAGTACAAATTGCAGTTTTAAAAGTACTGTATTTTCGTATTTTCTGTTTCCTAATTGTGTGTTTCTGAACAGTGTGCTGTGTGTCTCTCTGCAGTTAGTTCCCCACCCTCCCTGTTCCTGTGTTGGTATTAGTGTTGGTGCTCTGGAACTGCCTGCCCCTCCTGTAAGTCTGTATTAGAACACTCCTCCTGGGTCCATCTCATTTGCTCATTTAACCGAGTACAGTTAGATCATATTCTGAGTCTAGTGTTCACTCTACTTGACACAGAGAGAAGATTTGAGAAGGCCAGCCCCCTTAGGTTCTTCCTTCCTCTCTTCTTGCACTTAAAAAAAAAAAAATTGCACTTTATTCATTTGCTTTTACTGTATTTGTGTTTCCTCCTGCTTTATTTTGCTTTTCTTAAAAGTACTCAGTTTTATTTATTCTGCTGCATTTATTACTGCTTGGTCATAGCCTGATTAAATTGTAACTGTTAGGTGACTGGCAGTCCTTCCCTTCTGAGGATGAGTCAGTCCTGCTGAAGGCGGTGGGTGCTCTTCCTCCCTCCTTAGTCACCCGCCTAAGACTTAACCAATGACCAATGCTGCTCAAGGGCGTGAGGCGGGAGGCTCCTGACGCAGTGGAACCTGAAACCCAACAAACCATCACAGCACCTCAGGATAAGTCCTACCCTACAAAACAGCTCCAGACTTATGGCAGTGGCAGCAGCCACGTAAAAAGGAGATGTCAGATCAAAGAGTCTTCTGTCCATCCATTCGCCTAAGACCCCTAGACGATAAGACTCTATGGGAAGGCATTTAGCCATTTTAGTTTTTTTGCCGGGTCCATTTTTCCCCTTTACATTTTACACGCCTCCACAGAGGGATCTAGTCAAAGAGTTGGGATAGAGTCAGGGAGTTGCCTCTGATGCAGCTGTCTCAGAGAAAGCGACAGCGAACTTAATACCCTGGGCATCGATTGTTAACTCGCCCATGAGGCTGATTATGAGGCCAGCCTAGGGTTCCGTCCCACGCAGCGCTTCAGCGATTGCCTTCGTAGACAATCCTGGATGCGTCTATGTCTGCCCCTGCGCTCTATTTCTTCTCTGATACAAATGCCCCATTTGACGGGTGCCACTCTCTTTGGCCCCAAGGTAAAGGAGACCTCACCAAGGTGGGAAAGAATGCAGAGCTTGCAAGAGGTCGCACGGGAGCCGAGGATCGCCGCATGGGGTGTAAGAACAAAGAAGATGAACATCACATGGAACGCTATGGTATGAGGTAAAGGACTATTTCTAAGTCTTTTGGTTTAAGCACTTGGGCTTCATACAAGCTGTTTTACATTAAGAAGGTTTGTGGTCTGCACTGTTGTGGCAGGATATGTAGCTTACATCCTTCTAAGCTGGGAATTGCTGATTGAAGGCCCAGTGTCTGCTATTCTAATAGTGTATTAGTTCTGGATTAAGCACTTGGACTTCAGGCCAGTTATTCTACATTAAGAAGGTTTGTGGTCTGCACATTTGTGGAGGAGAGGCTGGATTCTGCCCTTCTGAGCTGGGAATTTCTGGTCACAGGCTTATTGTGACTGCTTATTTGAACTGTTTCTTTCTGAAATTGGTGCACCTTGTTGCTGTAGCATAGACCAGATTCAGGCCTGCTGAATCTAGCATTGTTTGTATAACTTGAGCACTGATCCAGGCCATCTCCTTTTGGAAAAGGTTCCCCTGCACCCTAGTAAGCAGGGGTGTGCAGTTAGAACTTGTCTGATTGAAGTCTGCTGGAACAGGGCTCAGTTTTGAGCTTTTTTCTGGTTAATTGGGTAACTTGGTTAAACTAGTTTGTTTGTTCTCTATTGTTAGATATATATATATATATATATATATATATATATATATATATATATATGTGTGTGTGTGTGTGTGTGTGTATAAAAGACAACCACTTTATTCATCTTCTTTTACTGTATTTGTGTTTCTTCCTACTTTTTTACTGGGGGCATTGACTACAACTCTGATCTGTGATATATAACAATAAGTATCCTTTTCTGTGCTTTTAAAGTGTTTTTTTTTGAGTGTATCTGCTTTATTTTCTGAAAAAAAATGTATATATATATCTATCTATATATATATATATATATATATATATATATATATATATATATATACTTGTTTCCCGCCTTTCTAAGCTAGTATATTCCAGTTTTCAAGTTAGTGCTGAATTCAGGGCTGTGTTACAAATCTCTGTGTTTGCCCATACTTTACTTGGATAGAAGGAAGTTTCTCTGTTCACCTGTGAGAGAGGGGAGCTTTGAACAGCCTATCTGTCCCTGGAGGAGTGGTTTCAGCCCAGAAATTAGTAGTTTATTGGCTATTTTGGGCTAATTTCTATCTCTTTCATTTTCCTGCTATAAATACTGTATTTACCCGGTTTTGCCCGCCAGGCAGCGCTGGTTTGCTAGGGTAAAAGTATTCCCGGCTCCACAAAGTCTCCTCTTCAATTTTTCCCTTGAAACTAGACAAACTTTCAATTTAAGCACTTAAGCCATTTATTTCTCAGACCGGCACTTGCTCAAAACTTATAGCAAGCACTTATAAACCCTAGCACTAGACCCTCATCTACTGTACAGAAGAACAAGGCTCTCTATTCGACCTTACCAGCCATCCAGTAAAACAGTTCACTGTACTTATCCAGGCATGTCCAAAGGGCAGTTTCAGGTGTACTCTCCAGTCCAACTGGTGAATCTGGGCATTTTGAGGCAATGTTACAACTGCCTCATGCACACAGACAACCCCCTCCTCCTACCACCAAACACTAATACATGTGAGAGATGCAGTCATACAGCCAAACTAGAGGCTAAGCTCTCTCAACCCAAGACTGGATCAGACAGTCAAGAGGAGAAGGGAAATACTTGTATCACATCACCAGTCTTACATGGACCCATTAAACCAGCACCGTCAAAAAACACACATAAATACATGAAAACGTACTTGGAGGCTCTAAATAAAAATCTGCAAAACCAACAGAGACCTCCAAAGCAAACATCCAAGCAACCTCCACCCCCCCAACACAAACCATGAAACACATACTTCACAAAACCAGTGTGCCATGCAATCATAGCCCTTAAGGTAAAATAACATACCCAACATACTAGTAATATGTGACTCTATAGTCAGGCACACTGACGTCCCACTCACTAGGCTGAATAAGGAGAAGGTTACTGTTAGCTGCCTGTCGGGTGCCAGGATCCGCCACATAACACAAGCACTCAGGTCACTCCAGAATAAGTACAAATATGACTCTGTCATTGTCCATGTTGGTGTGAATGACCTGAGCCATACCTCACTGGACTATATGAAAAGAGACATGGAAGAGCTCTCTGATCACGTAGCCCAGGCCAGTATGACCCTGATCCTGAGTAGCATCCTGCCCTCACCAAGAATGATATCACAGTATAAAGAAAAAATTATCAATTTCAACAATTGGCTAAGTTTCTGGTGTCATTCAGAGGGGATCCAGTGTCTGTCCACCTGGGATGACATGCTCGACAAGCCACACTGCTTAGCTAGAGACAGCTTACTCCTGTCACCCTTAGGCTTTTGAATACTGGCCAAGGTTCTTGCCACCCCCATAGTGCCTTTTTTAGGCAAGGCTCAAAAGACAAACCCACTGCTGTAAATAGCACAAGTAACAAAAAACTGAGGGTAATGCCAGAAGTCTAAACCTCAAAATGCACGCACTCGAGGCACTCCTCAGTATGGAGAAAATCGATATATGTGCAGTAACAGAAACCTAGTTTAAGGCTCCAGAGAGCACCCCAGCATTACCAGGATACAACTCATACCATACATTTCGGCCACAGAACCCAAACCGAAATACAAAAGGCGGGGGTGATCCATATTCATCAAGGATACCCACACCTCCAGGTTAGTGGCACAGCACGATGCTTCAGAGATCATCCACGTGCATCTAACAATGGGCAAAACTGCAATTCAAATTGTAGCTTGCTACAGATCACCCACCATGTCCTAGGACCCCCATTCCGTGTTTCTGGAAACACTGGGAAACATAAAGGTCCTACCAAACACCTTAATATTGGGTGATTTCAATTACCCAAACATTAACTGGGAGAACTACTCAAGTACTAACTCCCTTGCCCAACTTTTCCTAGAATTTATAAACTCAAATGCTTTGGTTCAACTGGTCAACACTCCCACCAGAGGTGACAACATATTGGACCTGGTCAACACCAACATGGGCAATGTTCCACACCAGAGGTCAACCCCTTGCTGGTTAGATCTGACCCTAAACAAATCACTTTGGATATCCATATTCTGCCCCCACCCCCGGACAAGAAAACCACTGTGAAAAACTTTTCAAAAGCAAACTTCACGTTACTAAAGACCGAGGTGGAAAGTTTCAAACCCCCCATGCTGAAGGATAACACTGTCCAAGCTGCAAAATCCTTTACTAATGCATTCTACTGGCAGCTACAAGAATGCATGGATTGTGCCATCCCAAGCAAAACCAAGACTCACTCCTCCAAGAAAAGGAAACCAGTCTGGTGGACTCCTGCCATAAACAAGCTATACAATAGAAGGAGGAAACTAGTATAGAAAAGAGTAAAATCCCAAGAAGGGAAGACATCCCTGATCAGTATTAGCAAAAAACTACGATCCCTCATAAAATCATCCAAGGCGAGCTTTGAAAGAAAAATTGCCAAGGACTCCAAAGATAACCACAAGGCATTCTTTAGCTATGTCAAGAATCTAAGTGGCAATGCTCAGATCTGCTCGCAGTTAGTGCAGAATTTCACAAATTACACTGAACCGACCAATATCGCCAACATCCTGTCTGACAGGTTTAGCGCAAACTTCACCCCCCTCTCACCCCCAAAAGGACCCATAACCATACCAGAAGAATGTAGAGTCCCTGAAATCACAGACACTCAGGTTAAAACAGCCCTCTCCAAAGCCAAAAATACAGCATCAATGGGACCGGACGGTGTCCCAGGCTGCGTTCTACACAAGCTCAAAGACAAACCAACCCCTCACCTAAACAGACTGTTCAAACTCAGCCTCTCCACAGGCTACATACCCATAGAGTGGTGCACGGCAACGGTTATTCCACTCCACAAAGGTGGAGCCACAACAGACCCCAGGAACTATCGCCCTATAAGCCTGACTAGCTTGGTCTGCAAGGCTATGGAGCGCATTGTCATGGAACTCATTAACAGAGACATTGGGAACCTCCAAACACTGGACCCTACACAGTTTGGCTTTGTTAAGGGCAGAGCATGCCTCCTAAACCTGGTGGACATTTTTGAGACAGTTACCAAGGCTATAGACGAGGGAAAGGTGGTACACACGGCCTACCTAAACCAGGCTAAGGCCTTCAACACCATTCCCCATTCTGGTATTATAGACAAGCTCACTAGCCTGAACATAAACCCCTATGTCACAAGATGGGTTGCCAACTGGCTCATGGACAGAACCCACATGGTGAGAGTTGTGGAAGCTAGGTCCGACTCTATACTGGTTACAAATGGCATTCCCCAGGGCTCAGTCCTAGGACCCCTCCTGTTTGGCATATACTTCTCAGAGGTACAGGCAAGCACAGGAGGACTATGGCTGACCAAGTTCACAGACGACTGCAAACTAGGGGCTATAATTGACTCTCCGGCTGACACAGACATCCTTCAAAAGGGTCTCACTGAGATGGATACCTGGTGTCAAAATCATGGCCTCAAGCTAAATGCCAAAAAGTGCATAGTCATCCCCTTTGGAAAAAGCAAAGTACCCACAAACTACCACATAGGTGGTAGTCCCCTAAATATGGAAGACGTACTAAGGGATCTGGGGACCCAAGTAGATAGTAATCTCACCTTTGATAATCACATTGCCAAAGTTGTTAGAAAATCCTTCTACGTGGCCCACCTAATCACAAAAGGGTTCGCATCCAGATCAAAAGAGGTCATTGTGCCCCCCTACTCATTACTGATCAGACCCATCATAGAGTACAATGCCCCATTTGGGCTGTACCTTACAAGACACCTGCGACAGCTGGAAAGACCACAGAAGTACCTCACCAAGAGGATCACTGGCCTCAAACAGATGCCCTATGCAGCTCAACTGAAGAAACTCCAGTTGTACTCGGTTGCATACCGCCTACTCAGAGGTGATCTCTGCCTGACATACAAGGCCATGTCCAACCCAGAATTGATGGACATGCTCCACCTAAAGAAAACCATATCCCCTCGAGCCACACGCTCTAGGGATCTAAACCTTACCACAGCAATAAATAGGACATGCTGGAGGGATAGATTCCTGTCCCAGAGACTTCCCATGCTTTTGAATAAGATCCCAATCTACATTAAGCAGAGCTCCTCGCTAACACTCTTCAAAAGAAACCTTGACGAGTGGATGGGAAACAGAAAGTTTACCTCAGGGATCACTTCAGTGGCTCTGCTGGACAGAGGCACAGGGAATTAATCTAAGGGGGTGGTGAAAGCCAACACATTTTGGCTAGGCTTATAAATGCCTTCGGGCAGATAGCCTAATACCCACCTATGAACCTATGACTTGATTCAGGAAGTCACAAGGAAAAGAAAGAATGGACATTTTCATCCCATTCTGGAAGATGATTGTCACTCTACAGATGCAATAGTAGAAGAGGTTGCTTATTCTATGGTAGAGCCTGGTATAACTACAGACATGCAAAAGTATGGTACTGAACAAGTCTTCAATTTTTCAAGATCTTTAACCATTACATTTAGTGAAGACTTTAGAAAGTTAAGGTCCATATTTGAAAAGAACTGGCCTATATTAACAGATGACTCTAATATTAGAAAACAAATAGGTGAAAGACCCATCATTACCTACAGAAAGGGAATGAATTTTAAAGACATATTTAAGGAGAAACAGTTTATGAATAGTCATAGTACACATGGTATGTTTAAGTGCGGGGCATGTGCATGGTGCCATAAAATACAAGTAACAATTTTATGATACGAAATTCTACATAACATATAAAGGGAAATATAACTGCAATTCAAAAGCAGTGATTTATTTAGCATCGTGTGACTCATGCCCAGCCTTTTATATAGGTAAAACGGAGAGGAAATTTAGTCAACGGATTTATGAACATGACTAAGCTATAAGAAAGCTTAACTTAAACAGTGCTTTAGCTAAACATGTTTGTGACAATTTATAGCATTAGTTTAGATTTTTAGTCATTGAAATTAATGACAAAAAAACCACGGGGAATACTTTTAGAATCTAAGGAACTTAGATGGCAAATTTGTTTGCAGGCTGACAGTTGGCCGGGGATAAATGAGCGTAGCTCCATTACCCCAGTGCTAAGGTTAAAAGCATTGGAGAGAAAAAAAAAAACTTTAGCACTTTATAGTCATTATATTTTATACATAAGTTTCCAGAAATGCTTATTCAATATTTCATTTTATTAAGTTTTTTTCATTAGAAAGTACACATATACAATTCTTTGGGTTTTATTGTGTATTTGGTACCTTTTAGGCAGACTATGGTGGTGGGTTCATTGATTGAGTTGCATTTTTTTCCAGTGAATTTGAACTACTTGAGTATATAAGGAAGTGATAGCAAGAACATGGTGTCTGATGAAGTTTAATACTTTATTAAACGAAAGAGCTTACCAGTTATTTTATCAGTGTTTTTATCGCTTAATAAAAGGATTTTATTGTTCCATTGCTTCCTTCGATCATTCTGGGAATACCATTGGAGTGTGTCTGGGAGACTAGTTCACTACTTTGTTTTTTATTCAGTTTTTGTGTTTATTTTCACTTTTAGGTCAACCATTTGTTTTCCCACAACTTTTAAGCACAGTGACCAGAGATGCTTTCCAGATGGGGGTGGGCATTATTTGGGAAGAGCAGTCCAGGGCAGTTGGCGAGATCACGAGGCCCATTTGCAAATCGATGTCCTAGAGAAGAGAGCAGTGCTCTTAGCATTGCAAGCATTCCAGGACTCTCTTCTTCTGGGTACTATTGCAATTCAAACAGAAAACATGGCAGTTGTATGATACATAAACAAGCAAGGAGGAACCAGATCTTACCCTCTTTGTTGAGAGGCCCTGAGAGTATGGCAATGGGCGACCTCCTCCCAATGCCTTCGGATAGCAATGCACATCTCGGGGAAATCCAGTGTGATAGCAGACAAACTCAGCCGGGCTATTCTGATGCCTCACGAGTGGTCCCTAAAGCAACAGGTAGCGGAAATAATTTTCCAAAAATGGGGCCAGCCTTGCTGTGACCTTTTTGCCATGTCCATGAATGCCAAATGCAGCAGCTATTTTGCCCTAATCCTCCCTCCAGGGGAGTCACAAAGGGATGCACTTGTACACGATTGGCCCTTGGGTCTTCTCTATTCCTTCCTTCCCTTTCTGTTGATTCCCAAAGTTATTCAGAAAGCCAGTGTATTGGGAAGGACATTAATACTTATCACCTCATAGTGGCCTCATCAAATCTGGTTCCCTTTCTTGTGGCCTCCTGGACCCAGTTCTGGATCTCCTGACCCATCCGTCAGAACTGCTAAATCCTTCTCTTCAAACCCTCAAGTTGACAGCATGGCTGCTGCAACTCCAAATATTGCCAGACTACCTAACCTTTCACCTTCAGTGCAGCATATCCTGATTTCTTCTCATAAAGCTTCCACGAGGAAATTGTATGTCAGCAAATGGGAAAGATTTTCCTCTTGGGCCATAGAAAATCATATTGACCCTTTCTCTGCAGCTATATATTCTATATTGAAGTTCTTAGCAAAGCTTTTTCATGAAGGAGCAGCTGCAGCTACTATTCGAGTTCAATTAGCAGTAATTTCTAATTGCCATTTAGGGGAAATGGGGCCAAATGTTATGTCCCACAGGCTTTGCAAAGTCTTTTTGAGGGGTACCATTCTGATAAGGGTGCCCATTAAACCACCTTTACCCCCATGGGACCTCAATTTTGTATCATCCCTTAAGATACTTCCACCCTTTGAACCTGTATCTTCCTGTGACCTGAAGTTCTTAACCTGGAAGACAATTTTCATAGTATCTATAACATCAGCTAGAAGAGTTTCAGAGTTTCAAACACTGTCTATCAAACCCCCATATATGGTATTCCACAAGGACAGAGTTTCACTCCATACAAACCCATCCTTTTTACCGAAAGTATGCTCGGAATTAAATTTGAACCAGTCCATAGACTTAACAGTTTTCTTCCCGAACTATGGCAAAAAGGCAGAGTATATGTTACATTAACTAGATATTCATAGGCAATTACACTTCTATTTGCACAGAACAAAAGACTTTAGGAAGACTGACCAGTTATTTGTCTCCTTCTCAGACCAAAAGAAAGGTGCCCCAGCTGCTAAGACTACTCTTTCCAGATGTTTGTCAGACTGTATTACATTTACCTACAAATCCCAAAACAAACAACTTCCCATCAAACTAAAAGGTCATTCTACCAGAACTGTGTCTACTTCTTTGGTCTTACGGGCTAAACTACCAATTGATACCATTTGTGCTGCAGCAACATGGGTAAGACCTCATACCTTTATCACTCATTACAAACTTGATTTGGTCCCGAGGGACAGACTCGTTTGGATCCACTGTCCTGAAGAATATTCTTCCTTGAGCCACCCAAAAAAGATGGTGCTAGGGACGCTGTCCCAAGCAGTACAGAATGAAGGTGAGATAGGATAGCATCACATAAAGAAGTTATGTACTCGTGAGAACGTCCCATGTGTGTTGTCCCTCTCACCTTCATTCTTACATCCCACCCTCCTACCCCCAGCCTTTGGTTCCTGGAGGACCAAGAGGATTTATTTGGTGTCTAATTCTGGCTATGACCCTCTTCTAGGCTTGTAAACTTGTAAAATTGTATATGTATATACTAGTTTATCAGCAAACAAGATCTGGGGAATTCCCTAGTGCATCATGGGATAGGATGTAAGCCATGAGCTACTTGAAGACCTCAAGCTTTGGTAAACGGCCAACTGAACCTAACCAGAACAGAATGAAGGTGGGACAGTACACAAGGAATGTTATGGTGAGTCCATAACATCTTTTTTTTAATGGCTATAACTTCTGCCAGAAGAGTTTCTGAAATTCAGGCTTTGTAACCGGCCTACATAATATTTCGCAAAGACAGGGTCTCCATCAGAACTAATCCTTCATTCTTACTGAAGGTAGTCTCAGAATCTAGCATCAATTACACCCTGCAACTACCGGTCTTCTTTCCTAACTTTTCCAACCAAGGGGAATATTATGTACATTTATTAGCTGTTCACAGACAACTTTGATTTTACCTTCACAGAACTAAGGATTTCAGAAAATCTGACCAATTGTTTGTTGTCTTTTCTTCTCTTTCTTTGGGTAACCCAGTTACTAAGGTGACCTTATCTAAATGGCTAAGAGATTGTATCACTTTTATCTGTCATTCAAAAGGACTGCACCTTCCACATCCTGTTAAAGCCCGCTCAACTATAGTGGTGGAAACTTCTGCAGTTTTTCATGCCAGAGCTTTTTTAGATAACATTTGTGCAGCAGCCACATGGTCTTCTCCTCACTCATTACAAATTGGATCAGGTCTCTAGGGGTCGGGAATCATTGGGTTCAATGGTGCTTAGGAATATTCTTCAGTGAGACCTCCCAAGATTCAGGTAGTTGAGCTCTGTGTCCCACAGTCAAGGATTATGTGAAGACTGACAACAGAACAAAAGACTTTAGGAAGACTGACCAGTTATTTGTCTCCATCTCAGACAAAAAGAAAGGTGCCCCAGCTGCTAAGACTACTCTTTCCAGATGGTTGTCAGACTGTATTACATTTACCTACAAATCCCAAAACAAACAACTTCCCAACAAACTAAGAGGTCATTCTACCAGAACTGTGTTGACTTCTTTGGTCTTACAGGCTAAACTGCCAATTGATACCATTTGTGCTGCAGCAACATGGGCAAGACCTCATACCTTTATCACTCATTACAAACTTGATTTGGTCTCCAGGGACAGAGACTCCTTTGGATCCACTGTCCTGAAAAATATTCTCCCTTGAGCCACCCAAAAAAGATGGTGCTAGGGACGCTGTCCCAAGCAATACAGAATGAAGGTGAGATAGGATAACATCACATAAAGAAGTTATGTACTCATGATAACGTCCCATGTGTGTTGTCCCTCTCACCTTCATTCTTACATCCCACCCTCCTACCCCCAGCCTTTGGTTCCTGGAGGACCGAGAGGATTTATTTGGTGTCTAATTCTGGCTATGACCCTCTTCTAGGCTTGTAAACTTGTAAAATTGTATATGTATATACTAACTTATCAGCAAACAAGATATGGGGAATTCCCTAGTGCGTCATAGGATAGGGTGTAAGCCATGAGCTACTTGAAGACCTCAAGCTTTTGTAAACAGCCGACTGAACCTAACCAGTACAGAATGAAGGCGGGACAGCACACAAGGAATGTTATGGTGAGTCTATAACATCTTTTTTTAATGGCTATAACTTCTGCCAGAAGAGTTTCTGAAATTCAGGCCTTGTAACCACCCTACATAATATTTTGCAAAGACAGGATCTCCATCAGAACTAATCCTTCATTCTTACTGAAGGTAGTCTCAGAATCTAACATCAGTCACACCCTGCAACTACCGGACTTCTTTCCTAACTTTTCCAACCAAGGGGAATATTCTGCACATTTATTAGATGTTCACAGACAACTTTTATTTTACCTTCACAGAATTAAGGATTTCAGAAAATCTGACCAATTGTTTGTTGTCTTTTCTTCTCTTTCTTTGGGTAACCCAGTTACTAAGGTGACCTTATCTAAATGACTAAGAGATTGTATCACTTTTATCTGTCATTCAAAAGGACTACACCTTCCACATCCTGTTAAAGCCCGCTCAGCTAGAGTGGTGGAAACTTCTGCAGTTTTTCATGCCAGAGCTTCTTTAGATAACATTTGTGCTGCAGCCACATGGTCTTCTCCTCACTCATTACAAATTGGATCAGGTCTGTAGGGGTCGGGCATCATTGGGTTCATCTGTGTTGTCAATCTTCACTAATCTTTGACAACCCCTCCTTCCCCCAGCCTGAGACTATTAGTGGATCAAATTCTCCCAGGACTGGCTTCATAATAGGGACACATATCTGGTCTCTTCTTCTATTTACTATTTGTCTGCAACTAATTTAGGCAAACTTGATTTGAGGTAATTTAGAGAGGAACATTATGGGTAAAGCCTAGCTTGAGAGTTTGGAAGGAGCAAGCTGAAATAAATAGCCGAGTCCATTCTGTGGATCGGAACTGAGACCCAGAGTCAAGGATTAGCGAAGACTGACAACACAGATGGAACATTATGGTAAGACATAACTTCTTTTTCAAGACATCCTTGCAGCTACACTTGGAGAGCAAACACATTCTCATTCCTTGGATGGTAGTGTTCCTATACACATTTCCACCCTTTCCACAGATACCCAAGGCATTTCTGAAAATTCAGATAGAGTTACCAAAAATCATTGTGGTGACCGCCTTTTGGCCTAGGCAAAGCTGGTTCTCCCTTTTAATGGAATTGGAAGGGAAATTTCCACAAGCTTCCTCACACTTTGGATCTGCTCACACAGTGTCAGGAGCGGCTTGTTCACCCCTGGATGATTCTATCTTGAAACCTTTCAGACACTTGTTCCATGAAGATGTGCAGCACATATTGAAGGAAACAAAAACCTGCAACTAGAAAATCTATGTTTACAGGTTGAAGAAGTTTTCTAGATGATGCCTAACCAAAAACAGAGGGCTCAGTATCTTGTCTACCCCTCTGATTTTGAAATATTTGTGTGAGCTACTCAGTGATGGCTTATCTTATGTATATATCAAGGTGCACCTTCTTGCCATCTCAGCTTGTCCGCCCATATATCCTTCTATTTCATAAAATAAAAAAAAACACAGAAAAAGTGAAAAACACCAACTGCAAAAGCATAAAATCCAAAAATGTTTAATACTCCAGCACCTCGGCCAACAAGTTGTTCACAGAGTTAACATCACAGTAGCACAAGCTACATTTAAATAAATATCATATAATTAGTCAATTAAATAAAACAATTAAACATAAGCTAATAGTTAACACTTAATGCAAAAAAGCTTTCCACTCAAGTTCTTTGTTTAAAGCATGAGGCACCAAAGTGCCAAACTTTAAAATACAGACTGCTTCTTTATATAACAGTTTATTTTTAAGTGCAACATCATCCTTAATCAGAGCTTGTTCTAAAATACATGCTTTCAAACTGGTACAAGACCCCACATGTAATGTGCTGCCACAGAGCTATCCAAATTTTGATTCTTAATGTCTCTAACATGCTCTTGTACTCTGATTTTAAACATTTTTTTGGTTTCTCCTATATAGAAGAAACCACAAGGGCATGAGAGACAGTAAACCACTCCATTAGACACACAGAAGAAAATAGCCTTAGGCTGAAAATACAATTTATTTTATCAAACGTTCTGATCACATGAATACAAATAGAACATTTACCATACAGAAATGTACCAGAATTTTGTAGAGAAACAGTTAAAATTTCAGTAGGCATAGAAAACAAATTATGAGCAACCATGTCTTTTATATTTCTGGCTCTCTTATAGGAAACAGTAAACGACTCAGGAAATTCTTAACCCCAGACTTCCCCTTATGTAAGAATTTTCCTGTCTCCCACTATGGCATTTCACACCATATTCTTCAGTAACATGCAAGGATTTTTGTTATGAAAATATGAACAATAAGTGACAAATTAATTGATTAATTTCTCTACAGCAGGATATTCTAGATTAACAATTTTGGTGTCATTTTGTTAATAACTCTTTTGACTTTCTAAAACTGCCTGTTATCTTATACGTTATTTGGTTAAAGAAGTCAAGCCCAAAAAAAGGTCTGGTTGCCATAAGAAGCAATGAGTGTGAAGTGGAAGTGTACAAAAATGGCATTATAGGCTTGAGTTTGTTAAAGCACATTCCACCAGTGCCTTATCCTCTTTAGTGGCATACTGGAAAGGAGTGGACTCTAGAAGCATTCTAGAAGCAGCAGTCTGGTCCTCTCTTCATACACATTTATAAAGTTCTACAAACTGAATCTTTTCTCAAGTTCTTGAGCAGGCTTTGCAAGGCCCATCTCTCGTCCCTCTACATACATTTGACAAACAGGTGGGGTTGTTCATTTAGATGCTTTATTGTATAGAAGCACATCAGGATGGATAGCATCATCATCAAATATAAACAAACTGATTAACAGACACACCATATTTACAGACATGCTTACATCTCAACAGCTAACTACAAAATGGCAGTCAGGCTCACATGTGCTCAGTATTTATACACTTGTGCAAGCCCTTGGATAGCTTATTAAAGAGACATACACACACACATTGAAAAATGATTGCCCTTAATCAACGTGACATTGCAGTTAAACATGCATTTGTATAGACATTAGAAACAAACACAATGTCCATGTCCACGTTGCCATGTATCTAAAACATGGTCTGGAGATGCAACCAGATCTCGTAACATAACAATCTGGACTGGGTTTAGCAACAGGGACAGTCTTCAGTGAACAACTCGTATCTGGAACTTCAGGATTCATCACAGGAATGGGAATACTCTTTGGAGCTTCCTCTGGAACTGGAACATTGGACAACCCACTCTTGAGATAGAGTGTTTCTCACAGACTAGGTGCTGTGGTATAGACTCAGGCACCGATATCAAATGTTTCCAATACAGTCAACTCCTTGTGATTCCACAATGTATGATCTCGACTCTGGGCAAATACTCTTCATGACTCCAATCTGATCATAACCTTTGGATGTTTGCATCCTTACCACTTTGCTGGTTTTATCGTAGTAGGACTTCTGGGTTCAACACTTCTTCAACAGATTGGTTTTCAACAATTGACTACTGATTGGTAATGTGGTTCTGGTTTGTCTCGACAGAAGTCTCTGAGCAGGTGAACCAAGATGTTTATCATGAGGAATGTTTCTGAGATTTAAGAGGTTCAGGAAAACATCACTAATGTCTTGTTTTGACTTTTGTAGTAACTGCTTTGCACTTTGAACTGCATGTTCTGCCAAACCATTTGACTGCAGATAATGTGGGCTACTCATGACATGAGTAAAGTTCCACTCTTCAGCAAATCTTTTGAACTGCTGGCTTGTAAACTGTGTGCCATTGTCAGCAGTAACTTTCTGTGGACTACCATGGACTGCAAAATGATGCTTCATCTTAGTAAAGACAGTACTAGATGCAAGGTTAGGAAGTTAATCATGAACCAATTAGAATAAGAGTCTACTAACACCAAGTAATGCTGATCATTCCACCCTAAAATATTGATGGCCACTGTCAACAAAGGTAGTTCAGGAATCTGGTTTAGTTGAAGTGGCTCTTTCTGTTGATGCAGCTTTGTACTATTACACACAGAACAAGATGATAGTACTCTCTCAATATCTTGTTACATAGAAGGCCAAAATACTAATCCTCTCACCCTTCTTTTGGTAGAGTCTGCTCCTGGGTGACTTCAGTGTAAGATAATAATGTACTCTTGTTGCAAAGGCTTTGGAACAATAACTTTAGGACCTTTCATGATGATGCCACTGTCTGACAAAATCTCATCTCTGTATGGAAAATAAGGTTGCACTTCTGGAGGTAAACTAGTTTTGATGGTCATCCTTCTTTGATAAAGTGATTGAGCTTCTGTAAAACTGGATCTGTGGCTGTATAATCTTTAAACTCATCAAGATGTGGAAGAAAAATTTCTCACCTCCATGACTTCAAAATCAAGTTGCTCATTCTCGTGCTGTTCAGTGGTTGATATGGGTGATCTGGACAACGTATCAGCAAGATAAAGAAGTTTGCCTTTCTTGTAGACAAGATTGAAATTATACTTTTGCAATCTCAACATCATATGCTGCAATCTGACTGGAGCTGTATGCATAGGCTTTTTCAAAATAGTGACTAGAGGTTGGTGGTCTGTTTCGATCTGAATTGGTCTACCATAAACATAATCATGGAACTTGGAACATACAAACACAATTGCCAAGAGTTCTTTCTCTATCTGAGCATACTGCATTTCAGCTTGGGTAAAGTTTTGGACACATAAGCAACAGGCTGACTCTCTTGTAGAATGACTACACCAAGACCAAATTTCGAAGCATCACATGAAAGAGCAACTGACTTGTAGACGCCATAGTATCTGAGAGTTGGTGGACTGGTAATTCTCTGTTTCAGGACATCAAATGCTCAGTGATGTTGCTCTAACCATGAGCAAGATACATCTTTATGTGTCAGCTCTCTGACATAAGATCATTGTGGTGACTCCCTTCTGGCCCAGGGAACAGTGGTTCTCCCTTAATTTGGAATTGGCAAAGGGAATTACCACAAGTTTCCTCACAGACTGAATATACTCAATCAAGAACATGAGTGTTTGATACATCCCGACCCCAAACAACTTCAGCTGACTGCCTGGATGATAGGGTCTTAATAACATTTAGGAATCCTATTTATTGAGGATGTGCAGCAGATACTTTTGGAGACAAGAAAGCCTGCTATTTGAAAATTTTATATAAACAAATGGAAAAAAATTCTAGTTGGTGCCAGCAACCTAACCAGCACCCATTCATGGCTAATGTTTCTCTGGTTTTACAATGTTTGTATGAGTGACTTTCCTATGTCCAGTCATACTCCTCTGTCAAGGTTTATCTGTCAGCCATTTCAGAATATCTACTCATTGACCTCCCTTCTTTCAAGGCATTTTCATATCAAATTATTCTTGAAATGAGCATTGCATAAGAGACCTCCAAGAAAACCAGTGGATCCTCTTTAAGATCTTACGTTTGTGTTAGAGAAGCTACCACTTTCTCCATTTGAACCAGTTCCTCTAGCTGACGTGTGGTTCTTAACATGGAAAAGATTTACTGATTGCTCTGACCACTGCAAGAAGAGTATCTGTGTTGCAAGCTCTTATGGTGGGTCAAACTTATTTCATTTTCCACAAAGACAGAGTTTCTATGGGAACTATTCATTCTTATATGCCTAAAGTGGTAACTGAGTTTACTTTAAGCCAAACTATCCATCTCCCTCTGTTCTTCTCAAATCCAAAAATGAAGGGAAAGATACTTCATACCTTGGATGTCCACAAACAACTCTTGACAGAAAAAAATCTTTCAGAACTTCTGATTAGCTTTTCATTTCTGGTAAAGGTAAGGAAAAGGGGCAACCTATGTCAAAGCAGACAATTTTCATATGATTGTTTCAGACTATCACCTTTTCTTATTTCCACCACTACAAAACTATTCCAGGCACACTCAAAGTATACTCTAGTAGGGACTTGGCTTCAGCTATGGCTTTTTGGAAAGGGTTGGCCTCTGGAAGTATTCTATAAGCAGCAACATCTTCATCTGTACATACTTTTACAGAGCACTACAAGCAAGATTCCTTCTCCAGGGCTAGGTCAGGCTCCTAGACTCTTCCCTAAGCTATGGTAATCTACCCATGTAGCTTAGGCTTCTGCAACAGGGATTAATATGATGAACACAGTGCAGTTTTGTAAGTAAAGTTGCTATAACAGCAGATATTTCATTGATCACTGCTGCAGTAGCCATTTCCTTCTTCCATTTCTCCTTGTTTTTTGTGTGTGTTTTTTTTATTCCAGGGTGTGGATGTTTATTATTTTATTTGGTACTTTTCCATTAAAGCCCTACCACTTCTCACTGCTGTGAAATGAAGCCATACCACTTTGCGCTGTTCTTCTTCTTCTTTTGGCATTTGGGTTCGGTATTGAGCTCAGACTGAGGTGATGAAATTCGTGGGGAGTCTGTGATTATAACTCGTCTCTGGGGTTGAAAGTATACAGTCTACTCGGGAATAAAGTCACACTGCTCATGACCGAAGTCAGTCTGCATATTTGGTGTAAGCTGTTAAGCCTACTCACCCATTTGTATACATTTTTGGGTGGTACCGCTGTGGAGTTGGGCTCCATAACCCCCGGTATCCAACTCACATTCATCCGCAGGGTGTGGAAATGTAATTAAACAAACTTACTGTCACTACTGATATATTTAGAGGTTTTTTTTGTCCACAGTCATAACATATGAAATTGCTTTCCTGGTATAATGGCAGTCCTGTTTTGTATATGAAACAAAACATGTTAAAAGTAAACAGCATTTTCGTTTAACAAAGACTGTGGCTGTTGTCTTACTTATCTAATTAAGGGTATTCTGACAGCAGTGATGTGACTGTCGCTAGCCAGTCTTTTGAAGAAAGACAATATTTGGCCATGAGCTGTCAATAAAGTTATGTCATGTTGACTGTCCTGTTCAAATACTGATCAGTATTTGACGTTCTATCAGATTAGCAGTCTGACTGGTAGCAGCACACCATGAATACAGATAAGGGGTACTGTGTGCTTGTTTATGACAAAAACTTAAATCTAATTTACAGTTGGTAGTAGAAGGCACTGCACAGTGGAAATTCGCAATGACACATCGGCAAAACACAGCAGCGCCACGTGGTAGTTGTTTAACAGAAAAAACACAGCAGCGCAAAGTGGTAGGGCTTTAACAGAAAAGGACCTTTCATTTTATTTATTTATTTTTTTTTGTTCCTGGCAATGCCCTGTCATTGCTTAGCCTCCCTCTTTTTGCTGGCATGAAATCTCTGAAAGGCTTGTTACCTAAAACCTATCTTTTTCTCAGCTCAACCTGAGCTGACTAATGCTTTGGGCTTGTTGAATGTTCCCTGAAACTTTGGAAACTGGCCAGCTATGCAGCAGTGATCATTCAAACATTTACTGTTATGGTTAATTTACTTACAGAACTGTACTTTCTTCCTTCTTTTCTACCTGACCAAAGGCAGCCACCACAAGTTACCCCATACAATGCACTTGCTGACACAACAGAAGGGATCTCACATTCACCCAAACTTGCAAAGATTGTACCTGACAGTCTGAATGATACAGTTCTGATAGCATTCAGGTACTGATTCTCTGAGGGCAGGTTACAGGTATCACAGGAGGCTAGAAAACATGCGACAAGAAAATCTTATTGTATCTGAAAATACTGTTATGTCCTTAAACAGTGATTTGCAAATTTCCAATGGATGTTCACTACAAGAGGTTTAATGTACTACACAGTGAAGATGTTAGCTTGGCTTGGTCTTTTTTGCTATTTTTACTGAATGTTTCCAAATGACAGAGATTTTCTAGTAGGTGCCAAAAGAAAAAAAAGACATTTATCAAAGGGATATTTCTACTATTCTGTTCTATGTGTGAACTGCTCAATTCAGGGCTAGCATATTCTTCCATTAAAGCACATTTGTTTACCATCTCCATCTCCTGTTTACCTTTGGATCCACCTCCTTCTGCACATTTTGAGGTCAGGCAGGTTTTGAAAGGCATCCTCATCAGGCCACAAAGAAAATCTATTCTTCCTCTTTGGGACCTGAAATATATTTTGGGGCCATCTTTCTCTTTCTCTCTAAAATTTCTACCTGGGACAGTTTTACTAATAACCCTTACTTCAGCTAAACGAGTCACGGAAGTACAAGCCTTTATGGCTTTTTCTCCTTTTCTCATGTTTCATGAGTATTGGATATTCCTTAGCATCAATCCTTTTATGTCTAAAGTTGTCAATGAAATATTTGTAACCCATTTTATAAATCTGGCTACTTTGCCTACTTTCTTCCCAAATCCTCAAAATAAGGGAGAAAGAATTTAGAGTACAATAAACATTTGTAGACAGCTCAGATGTATCTTATTTCTTTAAAGAATAAAAAGCCAGGTTGTCCTGTCCCTAAACAAACAATGTACAAATAGATTTCCTTAACTATTTCCTTTTGCTATTCCTTCCATGGGAAATATCCTCCAGGCCAAATAAATCTCCATTCCACCAAAACTGCAGCTTCTGCTGCCATTTGAAGGGGTCTGGAATCAAAATCCATTTTGGAAGCAGACACTTGGTCTTCTATTTTTGCCTGTCCTAAGCACTATAAAATTATTGCCCTCTCCAGGACCAGAATTGGTTTGCTTGAGCTATACTCAGTCCTCACACACACACACACACACACACACACACACACACACACACACACACACACACACACACACACACACACACACACACACACACACACACACACACACACACACTCTGAAAAGCTTTTGGAATCTACACATATATAATCAATACTATATTAGTGATCATTGAAGAGCATAGTACAGTTGTGTAAGATCTTACCATAACAATAGATGTCTGAGCAAATTACTGTTGTAGTATTGGCAAGCTCCCTCCTTTCCCCATTTTTTTCTTATATATTTATATTTTTCTTCCCTTCTGGTCAAGGTGAGCTTGATATATATCCCCTGCTCATAGCTGTCATATATCAGTTTCTTCTCTTTTTTTTCACCTTGCTTCTGTTTTGGTCTAGGGCAAAAAAGTCCATATATCCCTTACATATTGCTTCACATTATTTCACTTGTGTCATACATTGCATTTATGACATGAGATGAAGGTGCCCAAACTTTGGAATGCTGGGTAGATGCACAGTATCCTTGGCAGGATACTTCCCATATGTAATCAGTACTGCAGTGGTGGTCTACTCTGACACCTACTGTTATAGCAAGTTTTCACACAGCTTTATTTTCCAAGTTTGGTAAAAGCACAACTTTATTATTTTTAATATGAGTCTTTGTAATGAAATGCTTAAAGTGTTTATAAGCAAAAATATTGCTTTATTTTGCATTACTCATCATGAAAAGCAGAGAGGTCTCACTGCAGCTGCAAGGAAGGAGGGACCTTTTAAGAAATTAGGAAAACAGAGAGTAGGATGTATGTGATCATAAAGCAGGTGACACACAGCATACTTATTAATTTATTTAGATACCTTTATTTTCCAGAAATAAGCCATTTACATTTTCACTGAACTATCACTTAAGTCTTCCCACAAATAAAGAATAATAATTTCTTTGCTTGAAATGGAGGAAGAGACTGGTTAACTATGAAACAGTGAGTGGTAATAGCTGCAGAAGTGGTAAGTAAATGCTTATTGAGATGGTTGACGCTACAGGTATGATACATTAAATAAGAGATCAATCTTGCAAACTCAAAGGGCATCATTTTAATTTAGATGGTATGGCAACAATGAAACCAGTTAGGACTCTTAGCTGAAATATAAACTGCACTTTTAAGGAAGTCCTTTGATTAGAAGATGGATAATAGCAAATATGATGAATTACTTGAAAAATATGTGTCTAAAAGAATGTTTCTGAAATCAAATCCTCATATTTGACAGCAAAACGTTTAATTGAGGTTAGCAGCATGCAGAACTCTGAGTTAGTATTATAAAATTGTAAATATAGAAATCCCTCTGATAATGCCTACAATTGTGGCTATTTTTGACTGCATTAAGAAAGACTGAAGGTAGAGGTAAACCAGCTCCTTGGGATTAGATATTAGTAGTATGGTTATAGTTTATGTTATGGATTATGGGAAATTGAAATAACACGTTTGGTAATAACACTGAGTGGGTTGTTTTAAAATGCTGTTTTGTAGGGTTGGAAATGAGGAGGGGTAAGATTTTTATCAGACAGTGTCAGTTATAGCTGTGAAGAAGGAACAAGCTATCCCTTGTCTCAGCACAATTTGCTGTAAAAAACTCTGTTAATTACTATGCTAATACAGATGCTTTGCCTTCTCCTTTGGATTCATTTTGTCTATAATTTAGAAAAGTTTTTTTTTTCTAGTTGGGTTAAAATTAAGTTTTAACTGTTTTTGCTGATCTAATTTAAACCAGAAAATGCATGTAACTGAGCAACAGGATTATATATTTTTGTAAGTTACTAACCGAGAGGATGCATCAGTAAGTACTATTTGGGAATGTTTGGTAAATTCAGTGCTAGGACTCTGAAGAAGCATTTGCAAAAAAAGAAAGGAATGCATTAGACAATGAGAGAAGAATTTAGCCAGAAAAGTTGTTTTTGAAGAAGTTATTATTTTGGAATGTTAACGAACACTTATGACCAGTTATGTAAGTGACTTCGAGTATTTACTTTCACTAAAAAGTAACCATATGTAAGAAACATCACTAAATAAGGAAGAACGTAAAATGTCTTAAAATTTAATTATAACAATTTATTCTCTTTGTATCCAGGGGTAATTGAAGAGGGGTGACGATGTTTTTTAAGCAAAACTTACTTTTTACTTTAGGAAATTGAAGGGCAGATAAGGAGGGAAGCAAAAGGATTCTCAATGGTTTTTATTTAACTTTAGTTACTTGTTCTTCCCCATCATGAACTAAATCATCGGTATCAGTGTTTATTTTGGACAATGACAATATTTTAGAAGAAGATAATCATTTATGAGGTGACTGAAATACAGTTCTTGGATTTTTATATGGTGCTGGAAAATCCTAGAAGTTACATTATACTTATGTTGGGCAGATTTTTAATAGCTATACAACTTTGATGAGGTAGTTGATATGCATGAACGATTGAACTAGTGTTTAAACATTTACAGTCATCATTTCTTTGGTTTTCACACAGACCATAGCATATATTTTATTTTCATGGGAATACTGTTGTTTAGTGGAGAACTTGGAGATCTTTCCTATGATATTATATGATCATTTCCATTAGTTCTTTATTTTAGTTTTGAACATAAAGTTACTCCAACCCATTCAAAGGTTAATGTGTATTATTGTTAGGATAAATAATATATTAGGGAGATTTTGTATTATTATCTCATGATTCTTAGAATATAGAGAAACTGCAGACTGTTTCTTCCAGGAGCAGTGGATTAACTTGTCTCTTAAATCATTTGTCAGACTTAAACCTTTCAACAATCTGATAGATTAATGAAGAAAACTGATAAGAAAGGATAATTTTGTTGTCAGTGTATCAAGGGGGAGAAGATAAATTATGGAAATTTAAATTGAAGCTTATTAATTTCAAGAGTTCAAAAAATTCAAAATATTTATTATGTAGCCTAAGGCAGCAAGGGTTGGAGGGGCATTTCGTAAAATAAGAACTACAAATACAGCAATGATAATGATGGTCTCAGCAATCATGTTACAAGTGTTCAGTAGTTACTACCGATGAGAAATAATGGAAACTGAGGAGGATTTGAATGAGATGGGTTACTATACCTTCTGCCAGAATAAACACAGATATTGTTGCAAGAATTTGCACAAAATAAGATATAGCAGATGGTTAAAAAGTGGCTAGAGGAACGGTACCACGGCTCAGCGGTATCCCCATAAAATCTACCTAAAGGCAAAAGACACATTTATTGTTATATTTAGAGCATTGCCAAATGAAACACTGGGGATGAGAATTTTAACCTCAACTTGGAAGCAAGTAGTTGTAGTGTTAGTGCCGATGCCTACATGGATGTTCCAAGGATGGAATTCTACAGGCTGATATCAAGCTTCAAAGCTGACTGTAAAGTTTTTATGTCTGTACTAACTAAAAGGTGTGCTTGTTTTGTATGAATTCTTACTCACCTTGATCAGCAGGGATTTTTGCAGGGATGGAAAAGGTGACACTTTAATAAAAACAGGTTGATATTAGATAATTTGACAGTTAAACGTCTTAGGTGATTGCTGATGAGTTTTGATGCTGAGAGAAAACTTTCAGTCGGGTGACATGGACTTTTTTATTTACCACGTTAAATACATTGAGCTTCCTGGAAGGTTTTGCCAAGTTGCTGGATTCCCTTTATAAACAAACCACAGCTAAAGTTAAACTCAGGGCAGACTTTCTCATCCCTTCCCCATTTCTTGGGGGGCAAGATATAATTTTTCACTATTCCCTCTTTTATTTGCTCTCTATATAACTATGCATATACTGTATAACTGAACAAACCCCTTTTTTGAACTACAGAATAAATGCACCTGAAGCTATTGCATTATGAACATGACCTTTGGGCTATAGGTTAAAAATATATGAAGTCATCACATTATGCAGATAGTCTTATGGTTTATTTAGTTGACCCAGAAAAGGATCTGGATCTCATTTTTGATGATGTAGAAAGCTTTACCAGACTTTCAGGGTATACATTTAATAAGTCCACTGATGCCATAAAGTTAACGATGATCGATTAGAAAACATGCCAAGTAAATATCCATTTCTAAAGGATGAAGATCTATGTCTTTATATAGGGATTAACTTAGGTATTTCATTAGAGAACAGTATCAATTCAGGTTATAATTTATTTGAATTTGAAGGTCAGTGTTTTTCTACAAAGATAGAAATATAGTTTACTAGACTGTCAAAGTGTTTAGGAATTTCTTGATTTCTGTTTTCTTAAAGCATTTATGCAATGACTGGAATGCTAGTCACCCCTCTATCACTTTTATTTGCTTAGCTGTATAAGGCACTGTTATATACTTTCTGTGGATGGAGACTAGGTGGCAGAATCTTGGAGCAAGGGATTAATTAATAAGTAAGGTACGCAAAAGTTCTGATAAATCTGAGTCTGACAAAAATGAGTAAATACAGATCGGTGTGGGAGAGGTAAATGCAAACACAGATTACAGTACACCAAGATGTTGTTAGCACAGATATATGTAATAAAATCAAGACATTCCAATTATTTTGGATGGGAATGCCTCTTCAAATATTTATATATTCTCTCCCAACTCATCTGCATATGTGTGGGAATTAATAGCAACTGAAGGAGATGTGGTAAAGGACATTTAAGAGATTAGAGCACATTTTGGAAATTTAGAAAATTAAATATATTTAAAATTGATCTTCAAAACATTTTCAAGATAGTGACTTAATTAACACCAGTCCTCTACTTTATTTCTCTAAAATCAGATGAAATGGCTAGGCATATGGGAGAGTTAGAAGTTATGTACCTACCATAACATTCCATGTTAGTTGTCTTCTTCTCGCCTTCTTTCTTGCTGGATGGGTTTGGAGCTGAACCTCGGCTCTGACTCGGCCACTCTAAAAGCTCGAGAGCTAGTTCCACCAGCTCGAGGCTTCCCTATATCCCACAATGCTAGGCGGTAACTCCTCAGATCTCGTTTGTAAGCTAGGCCCAGCTAGGAAAGTCCCACAATATGGAAGAAAAAGGGATAACCCACCTCTATAGGCTGACTAAAAGGTGTCCTAAACCTGACTGAGGAAACATATATATAAATGGTTCCCTATCAGAAGCCTGAAACACTATAAGCCTGAAAATCAAAATCCTGAAACCAAAAGCCTGAAAATTCAAAATCCCGAAAACCCAAAATCCTGAAACTCAAAATCCTGAAAACACAAAATGGACATACTGACGTCATTGTGGCTTTGCTATTGTTAGCCCTGTGGTGTTAGGTCATGCGTTGGGTTCAGGTAAGTGTGTGGTTGGTTTTATGTTAGGGTTAGGGGCGGTTTAAGTGAGTTAGGGTTAGGGTGCAGGTTAGGCATGTATGCACTAGTGATAAATATTGGGGTTAGGGGCGGTTTAAGTGAGTTAGGGTTAGGGCGCGGGTCAGGTGAGTGTGCGACAGTGACGGACCTTAGGGTTAGGGCTAGGGTCAGGGCCAGTTGGTAGATATTAGTGTATTGATAGTGACATATTAGCATTATTTGTGTTTTCAGGATTTTGAGTTTCAGGATTTTGGGTTTTCGGGATTTTGAATTTTCAGGCTTTTGGTTTCAGGATTTTGATTTTCAGACTTATAGTGTTTCAGGCTTCTGATAGGGAACCATATAAATATATATATATATATATATATATATATATATATAAATATATATATATATATATATATATATATATATATATATACTTATATAGAGGTGGTAGAAAGGATAAAGGTCACAAAACAAACTCCTCTACGTCTGTCCAGGCTAGGGGGAAGGAGGGTGGGACGCAAGAAAGAAGGCGAGAAGAAGACAACTAACATGGAACGTTATGGTAGGTACATAATTTCTAAATGTTAAGTTGTCCATCTCGCCTTCATTCTTGCTGGATGGGACCGCGTCCCTAGCACCTTGTCCTGGGTGGCCTATCGGAACAGACTCTTGAGTACAGTGGAACCAAAGTTGGCTCGGTCTCTAGAGACTAAATCCAACTTATAATGGGAAATGAAGGTATGGGGAGAAGCCCAAGTATCTGCTGCACAAATCGAATCAATAGGCAGTCTGTCTTGGAAAGCTATAGATGTAGCTAAAGCTCTAGTTGAATGAGCTCTAGGTTTGGTTGGCAACTGTTGATGTCTAATCTCATACACAAAGGTAATCAATGAAGTAAGCCATCTAGAAAGAGATACCTTAGAAACTGGAAGGCCCATTTTGCCTTCGGCATAGGAAACAAACAGTTGATCAGACTTCCTAAATTGTTTGGTCCTGTCTAAATCGTACCTAAGTTGGCGATGAACGTCTAACCAATGTAATTTTTGTTCCGATCTGTTCGAATAGTTAGGAAAGAACACAGGAAGATCAATGATTTGATTCATATTTGCCGGTGAAGCTACCTTAGGCAAAAAGGAGGAGTTGGTACGTAAGGACACCCTATCCTTATGAAACAAAATATAAGGGGATCGAGTACACAGAGCATGAATTTCAGAGACTCTTCTGGCTGAAGTAATAGCTACCAAAAAGAGTGTTTTCCAGGATAGCAATTTCATTGAGCATGAAGCCGCAGGTTCATGGGGGGGGAGAATCAAGGACGTCAAAACCAAGTTGAGATCCCATAGAGGAGGAGGATCCCTGATAGGTGGTTGGAGGAGAAAAACTCCCTTTAAAAAGGCTTTGCAGAGTTTGTGAGACATAATGGAGGACTCTGACACTCCAACATGAAAATTAGATATAGCTGCCAATTGAACCTTGATGGTAGAAGGAGACGAACCTGAGTGGAAAAGTTCGGCTAGAAAATCTAGAACTGATTGAATGGAAGCAGTGAAAGGATCTATATCCTTTGAATGCGCCCAAAAGGAAAAATGTTTCCACTTACTAAGATAAATCCTCCGAGTGGAAGATTTATGAGAGGCTATTAAAATATCTCGAACTGAGTGAGATATTAGAGGAAGCCTGGCTAGAGTTGGAATTGGAGAAACCATGCTGTGAGGTTCAGAGAAGGGAGGGAGCGGTGCAACTGACCCGACTGATGGGTCAAGAGGTCTGGAACTGGGTCCAGATGCCAGGGTTGCTCCAACAGATAACGGTGAAGAAATGGGAACCAAACCTGTCGAGGCCAGTAAGGGGCAATGAGGATCATGGAGGCTTTCTGAGCGATGGCTTTCTGTATTAGTTGAGATATCAGTGGAAAGGGAGGAAAGGCACACAGAAGTCCCCGGGGCCAATCGTGGACTAGACCGTCTCTGCTGGGATGGCCTGGTTGGGGAAAGAGGGTGAAATAATCGTCGCACTTGCTGTTTTGGGGAGTAGCGAAAGGTCGCAGCAAGGACGGCCCCACTTTCGAAAAACCTTGTCCAACACTGAATTCTTCAGAGACCACTCGTGAGGCATGAGAATAGCTCTACTCAATTTGTCCGCAATCACATTGGACTTCCCGGGAATGTGCGCTGCTAACAGAAACCGCTGAGAAGAAATCGCCCATTGCCACAGTCTGAGTGCCTCTCGACATAGGGGGTAGGATCTGGTTCTGCCTTGTTTGTTGATGTACCACACCACAGACATATTGTCTGTCTGAATTGCTATAGTTCCTTTGGGAAGAGAGTCTTGTAGGGCTTGCAATGCTAGAAGCACTGCTCTCATCTCTAGGACATTTATGTGCAAGTGGCGTTCGAAAGGTTGCCATATGCCCTGGACCGTCCTGCCCTGGTAATGCCCCCCCCACCCGATCAGGGAGGCATCCGTTGTCAGTGTAGCAACCGGGGAGGGGAGGAACAAAGGGTCTTCCTAGGAAGAGTTGGTGGGATGAGATCCACCAAGAAAGATGATTCCTGCACGATTGTGTTATCACAATGGAATGGGACATTGGAAGTTGTTGGTACGACCATTGTGTGAAGAGCATCCATTGTAAGATTCTCATGTGGAATCTGGCTAAAGGAAGAAGAGGGATAGCGGCTGCCATTATCCCTAAGACCTTCAGGACCAATCTGACTTTGATTTTGTTGCTTTGTAAAACCAGAGAGACTTGTCTGTGTATGTCTGCTATTCTCTGCTCTGTGAGTCTGGCTGACATGCTGACTGTGTCTAGATTTGCACCTATAAAGGTAATAACACGACAAGGCGACAAGACAGACTTTTCGTAATTTATTGAAATGCCTAATGTTTGACATGTGTGAAAGGTATAGTCTCTGGCAAGAAGCAGAAGATGCTTGGTTGGGGCTGTAAGGAGCCAGTCGTCTAAATATGGAAACACTTGGAATCCTTGACGTCTCAGATGAGAGGCGACCACTGCCATGCATTTGGTAAACACTCGGGGGGCTGTAGTGAGTCCAAAGGGCAGGGCCCTGAATTGAAAATGACTGGTTCCCAGCCTGAAGCGGAGGAATCTCCTGGAGCGTCGGCTCATTTTGATGTGGTAGTACGCATCCTGGAGATCTATAGAGCACATCCAGTTGTCCCGCCCCAAAAGGGGTAGAATGGACTGCAGCGTGACCATCCAAAATTTTGTTTTCTTGACAGACTTGCTGAGATCCAAAATGGGTCTCCAGTCCCCTGTTTTCTTTGGAACCAAAAAGAATTTGGAGTAAATTCCGGACCCAAGTTGGTCTGCTGGAACTGGTTGAATGGCTCTTTTTGCAAGCAGCTTTGATATTTCTAGCGCTGCTTGCTCCCTTTGACTGGGTGGAACGTCTGGAAGGGATTTTTCTGATTGCTTTGGAATGCGAAAGAATGGGATTGTATAGCCTTCGGAAATGATAGACTGTACCCACTTGTCTTGAGTTAGGATTGCCAGGCTTCCGGGTACAGAGATAATCTTCCCCCGACTGCCTCCGAAGGTGGACAGTCGGGCAACACCTCAGGGATGCTGAATAGGCTTGTCGGAGAAGGTTTCTCGACTGCCCTGATTCTGTGGGCCCCCTCTGCCTCTAGGGCGGCATCTACCATTATTGTTCCCCCCTCTGCCTCTAGAGGGGAACCGACTCTGTGCGTCAGGCAAGGCTCCTTGAGATTGTTTGCGGAACCACATCTTTCCCCCCTTCTGGCCTTTGGGGTAAGGTCTAGAAGGAGTAGAAAAATGGACTCCCACGGCAGAGAGAGTCTTGCCTTCAGTCTTGCACCTAGTCAGGGTTTCCTTCACTTGAGGACCAAAGAGGGATGATCCATCAAACGGGGAGTTAGTGAAGGATGCCTTGAAAGGGTCCGCAAAATTACATAGCCGCATCCAGGCATGCCGACGTAAGGCCACACCTGTACCTGCCGCTCTACTCGCTCCATCCGCCGCATACGAAAGGAGACGCATGGAGGAGTTAACTATTGAGTTGAGGATAGCTAGCTGAGAGTTCATCCTATCCTAAAAACCCGCAGCTGTTGGATCCTTTAACATTTCACTCGCTTCCTTGATCAAATCTCTCTGGAGACGAGTGAAATGACACAGGTAGTTCAGCGAGCGCATAGAAAAGGTCGCTGACGAGAACATCTGCTTCCCGTACCTGTCCATAGTCCTAGACTCCTTGTTAGGAGGATGGACAGGCACTGAAGGATCTGCTAGCTCCTTCTTGGTGGCTGCAGCCATCACCATAGCATCCACAGAGACGCCTTTGGTCAAAAATTCTTTGTCCTTGGGGGCAGTAATAAACTTCGAAGGTCTCCTGGGAGTGGGGTCCACAGAGTCAGGAGCAGTCCAGGCCTTCTTTGCCACCACCTGCATAAGTGGGTCAAAGGGAGGGGACACCCAGGAGGTGGAAGGGCGAGAGCCAAATGCCTCAAGATACACCGATTCATCCTCTGAAGGGTTGAGGGCTGGCCAATTCCCCTTCTGTTTTAAGATCTCGAGGATGTCTGCAAAAGAGACATCTTCAGAGGGGGAACAAGGAGAACCTTCAGAATCCTCTAAATCAGTGTCGGAGGTGACAGACTCAGGGGAGTCGATGTGCTTCCTCTTGCACTGCCTCTTCCTAGGAGGCTCTCCTGCCGGGTCAGGAGAGGCCTCGGAAGAGGAGGAGATCCCCACTGGGGATACTTGAGGAGCTGGCTCTCTACGATCCGGGATGAGGGAGTGAGCAGAAATCCCCGGAGGCACCGTGGAGGGAGGGGCAGATGGAGCCGACTGTGGGGTTGAACAAGGTTCTAACACACTCCTCATGACCTTGAAGGCACCCCTGTCCGGCAGAGCCGGAGGTCTCCGCTCCAAAAAGCTGAAAACCTCCCCCGGCACCGACAGTGATGGCTCCGAGGCCGATGTCGGAGTCGAACTCACCAGCGCCGAAGCACCGAGAGGGAGAGCGGGGTCGGACAAGGGTCTGATGCCACTCACCCCCTCGGAGCCGACGAGGGAAATCCAGCACCGAGATTCCTCCAAGATAGAAATCGGAGCAGACGACGGTACTGAAGACAACAATATCGGTTCCGACGCAGCCACAGTCTCGGGTCCAAGCCGGCCCAGCTCCAAACTCAAAGGAGTCGGAGGAGGAATATTCTGAGTGATAGGATTAGCCATCGACTTTTGAGTCAGGCTTTGAAGCATCTGGGCCAGTGCCTCGGACTTAAGAAGTCGAATCACTACCCTCTGAAGGTCATGATCAGAAAGCCTCGATGACCTAGAGGAGTGAGATCTATGGCTCCGTTCAGACAGCAATGGAGATGCTGGAGCCGAATGAACGGAGCCGATAGATGGTCCTTTTTCTGGAGGTCGGTTCCGACAATCTGATCGGAGCCGACTCACCAGTGTCTGCCTCGGCTCCGGCTGGAGCCGAGGAAATAGCAGGTGCAAGAGTTCGAGAATCATCGGCTCCGGCCGGAGCCGATGTTCGAACAGCCTTCGAAGCCCCAGAAGACGACTCAGATACCGGAGCCGATGGTCTGGTAGGCTTCGAGGGTTTCCCCGAAGACTGAGTCGGGGGACCCTCAGGCTTCAATAAGCCCCTTAGAATGAGCTTATTTTTACGCTCCTGCAGGACTCTAGGGCTGAAGCCATGGCAAACAGCACATGAGTCCTGCAGGTGCAAAGGTCCCAGACAGTACACACAAGAAGTGTGACCGTCTGTCAGAGACATCTTCTGACAGCACGAGTCACACTTCTTAAAGCCTGAGACCTTTGGTTCCTTAGACATGTCTAAGAAGAAAAAGTGTAACACACAATCACACACACACCGATTACACTTATTAGAAATTAACTTAAATTAAATTAAATTAAAAGTAGTTTAGAAAATTAAATCCCTATAAACACAGTCACTCCAACTACTAGGAAGGGAGGGACTGGGCCTAAGGCCCAAGGGAAGAACTCTAGTGAGTTTTAGGAAAAAAAAGTGGATTTTTGACTGGGAATGAAGGAAACTACTCACTGTATAAAACTATGAAGAAAACTAACCTAAAAGGGGGAATTATCTAACAATTAACTAGTTTTTTTAAAACTAACCTGACGAGCCAGTTGAAACGCACCTCGATCGCTATAGCGGCAAACGAGATCTGAGGAGTTACCGCCTAGCATTGTGGGATATAGGGGAGCCTCGAGCCGGTGGAACTAGCTCTCGAGCTTTTAGAGTGGCCGAGTCGGAGCCGAGGTTCAGCTCCGAACCCATCCAGCAAGAATGAAGGTGAGATAGACAACTTAACATTCCTTGTTAGGCCTGTTGATGCTGTTAGCAAAAAAGTCTGTAACATGTAAGTGGAAAAAGGTAGAACCTTCCAACATCGATGACATGGACGATGCAGTGGAGCAGCGGTAGTGTTGTCGCATCACAGCAAGAAGTTGTCCAGTTCCATTCTCAGCTGAAGTGCCTTCTATGCGGAGTCTGCATGTCCTCTCTGCATTCGTGTGGGTTTTCTCCGGGTACTCCGGTTTCCTCCCATGTTAGAAAGACATACATCTGCAGCATTGCTCCCCGGGCTTCAGCTGAAAATTGGCTTCTTTCCAAGTCGGACTTTCCCAGTTAACAGATAATAAATAAAATAAATAAATAAATTACATTATTGAGTTAGTGAAAGAAATAATATAATTTTGACATGCAGTGTAATAACTGTAGGGTGAAGAAAAAGATGTTGGGTAAATAATCTCACTGGACACTTTAGATGATGATCAGGTGACAGCTCAAAACATGGTCTTTACAGGGTTTTCTCTCATGATTCACTGATTTGTTAAATTAAACCAAAGTGGTTATAAATTATAAGTTAACTTGGGGGTCTTGATGTTTTTTTTTTTGGTTCCCTGATTTTTCCCAGGAGTAGTAAGTTAATTTTATGTATCTGGTTAATCCCTAAATGTATATCATTGCTATCTGATACTTAAATGTTAAGTGCTAACATGCTGTGGAGTATTTGCTCTAATATTGAGGCTCACTTAATGCACATAGCTAACATTTGATGTAGTATTTTTTTCTTTTGACTGTTAAACAAAGTAGTATCTGTATAATACAAAACGCATGGAAAGAAGAAAAAAAGGTTTATGACAGTTTAAAAACTATATTCTTAATGCATTGGTGAAAAGGCTGTCTGAAATATTGCCTTTGTCTTTCTTCTTATGTTTGTGTTATCTTTGCTGAATTATACACAGTATGCCACGAGTGACAGTGCCTCTTGCTTACAAAGAGTAATAAAATCTTAAGGTTTGCAAGGAATCTCAAAAGTTGGGAAATGGAGACATCAAATCTATACTTTCAGAATTGTTTTTTTTGTTTCTTTCTTTTTATCTTCTTAACAATGTTATCCTTTCACAGGGCAACAACTGGATATTTCATTCATCTTACCTGCAGGCAAGCAGCTTGAGTCCAGACAAGAGGTGTGGAAGCTTTTCTGCCTGGTAACTGATAACCTTCGGGAGTGGAAGCACATGCTGTACTCAAAGGTATATGCCACAGTTTTAATGAGTATATTAAATTTGGTGGGAATGAACAAGGACAAATTAACAACTTCTCACTGACACTTTGACTTTGAAGACAGAGAAGGAGTACATGTCCCACTTAGTCTGCCATTTTCTCCATCCAGTTAGGTAGTTGTTTATTTTTCTCTCACTAGTCCGATCTCAGTGTTGGGTATGCAGTGATGTCAGTGTAAAATGGTTGTGCCTGCATCTAATTATTTCCTGTACTGCAGATATCTGTATGTATCCCTCACTCATTGTTGCTTACCTGTTACAAGCCTACTGGCATACCTCTCAACTGTACAATTTTTCGAAGAATGTCCAAATTTTTGCCTCATATTTTTAGTCCGCTTTTCATAAAATTGTGTTTTTCTGGCAAATCATTAAAGACTAAAGTTAGAAAATAAGGACAGGCATTTGAGTTTCAGACTTCATACCCTTCAGAAAATTCATGCTAATGCAAAACCTGTTATTCTATCAACTTTCTAAGCTTGTAAGAGCAATATTTAAAAATTGTCCCTATTTTTGGGCCTTTGTCCCACTTTTATTCATGGCTTTGTCCAGATTTCTTGCTTTAAGAAGTTGAGAGGTATGCCCACTGGTCTGTACCCGAAGGGTACTACATGGTGAAATAATTCAAGGATGCTCTCTTACCATAAAACACTAGACATTGTTCACTCAGATCATATTGCTGCTTGGCACATGTACCACTAATCGTACTTGTCACTTGTCTAGTCAGGATGAAGTCAACGAACATTGTGGGTTCTGTTCAAGCAGCTTTATTATATACAAACATAAACAAATATACAAACTAGTTGTCTCATGCATAGACACATTCTGACTGTACTCACAAAATGGCACTGAAGCTAGCACGTGTCTGCTATTTATATATGCACGCTCAGTTCTTAGAAATGCTTCTTAAAGGGACAACACATATGTTATTGTACATACTCCCTCTTTGAGAAATGACAATGACAACATTATTAGGAAAACCGATCCAAGCGGGGTTAATGCCCCTAGTAGAAAGCACAACGAAATAATACTAGAAACAAACACCAGGAGCAAAACAATGAAGGGCATGAAAACGATAACTCCAAGTCTCTTAAGTATCTCTCGTTCCAAAGAAATCCACAGAAATCGAGGTCAATAAAACGTAAAAATAGTTTAATTGAGTGCACATAAAATCACGGTTAGCGCTTCACAGCTTCATCAGACCAACAGTTAACAATTAATACATCATTTAAATAGAAATAAAAGCGGGAAATGCTGAACTAGACAAAAGCATTTAAAGGTAAATGCCTCAATTAACACAACGCTCCATTAAAACCTTTCTGTAATACACATTTACCAAATGAAGCGTTGTAAACAGTCACTCAAAACACACACACTTTACATTCATTGCTGACATATTAAAACCTATACATACTGACATAACATAACATTATCGCTGCAAAGCTTAAATTATTTAAAACTGCAATCAGTTGTGGGACATTCTCTGAGCACCATCAGATCAATACAATCCATTGCCCCTCAACAAATTTGTAGACACATAAAATCAAACATTGAGGCTTGATACATGTATACACATAACAAAGTGTGTATAGGGAATCCATCATACACCTCATCAAATCTAAGCATATAACTAAAATCAAAACATACTGAACTAAAACGCATAGGACTACTTAATACCAAAGTATATCTAAGCACAGTGTGCAATATATATATAAGAAGTGGGGACATAAACCATATGTGCAATTACACTTTAAGTCTCCTCATCCTAATAAACGGTTTAATGGGTACTTTCCCGTTCAAACCCGGTGGCACATCCGATCTTAATTTGATAATCCAATTACTCTCTTTCGATTCTGTTAAATTGGAGATATCACCCCCTCGATGTGTGCCATACAACCTCTCTACAATTCTGAACTTAAATGAATGATCAACACCGGTCTCATGTACATGTTTGGCCAAAGCATTATTCAGTGTTCCCACCCTGATATGATATACGTGTTCACGCATTCTATCCCTAAGACTCCTGTTGGTCTTGCCTATATAGAATGCGGAACACATGGTACACATGGCCAAATAAACCACATTCACGGACATGCAGTCCCCACCAGCTCGTACTCTAAAATTCCCAAAACCACTTGGATGTGTAAATACAGGGCTGGACTCAATATATGAACAAAAATTGCAATGATGACAAGGAGACGTATAAGTAGAATCCTCCAAACCACTGCCCATGGGGACCTTGGGGTAACATAATAACTTCTTCAGGTTCTGTTTGTTCTTATACACAAACTTCGGTTTGTCCCCTAACACCCCTCTAACAACAGGGTCCACTGATAGAATGTGCCAATGGGCGCTGATAACATCTTTAACATGCCCTACATCTTTGGTATAAAACACTGGGCAAGCAGCACCACTGTAACTGTCCTTTACATCAACATCACTATTGTCTGGTTGTCCAGGCCTATTAGAAAAGTATGGAGCAGCTCTCTCACTTCTTATATCATCAAAGTCAACTATACTCATAGTCAAATCATCCTCAGTATACCCACGTTCTCTCAATCTCTCGGATAACTTCTCTAACTCATCCCTGAAACATGTATCACTAGGATTGTACCTTGAAGCACGCATCACCTGACCCCGAACAATGTTCTTATAAACATAGCCTGGGTGCATGCTACTCCGATGGAGAAGAGTGTTCCTATGACATGGTTTCCTATGCAACCCTGTATTGATAAGGCCACCTTCCAACTTCTCTACATAAACATCCAGGAACGGAATCCTGATCTCAGAGGATTCCATTACAAATTTCAAAAAGCCAGTGGTACCATTGATCTCATTGACAAAAATATTTAACTCATCCACAGATCCATCCCATAGAAAAAATAAATCGTCAACAAAACGCCTATAGAAGGAAGCATGCCCTCTATATAAATCATTCTGGAACATTTCATTTACCTCCCATTCAGCTATCACCAGATTGGCGTAGCTATTAGCACAGGAAGTGCCCATAGCTACGCCATCTTTTTGGAGGTACAGCCTATCTGTAAAACAGAACACATTGGATTCCAATATCACTTCCAGGAAAGCCATGAGCAGATCTATCTCCGTGGCACTGTAACCCGAGACCCTTCTCAAATACCTATCTACCATCTCAATCCCGACGGAGTTAGGTATCACTGTGAACAGTGACTGAATGTCCATTGTAACAAAAACATAATCAACCTCTGTTCGACTGGAGCCCAAAAACCCATATAGGTCTAACAAGAACTGTTTAGTGTCACGTAAAATATATCGATTTTCGTTGACAACAGGTCTCAACTTACTTTCAACATATATGGAGAAAGGTTCAGTGGACCAACCTCTTCCTGCTACTATAGGCCTCAAGGGCGGGTGCACTAGGTCTTTATGAATTTTAGGAAGGCCCTGTATGACCGGTGTTAAGGGATGTAAGACCTGTAAAAACTCAAACAGTTTCTTGTCTATGATTTCACTTCTTAAGAGATCCACTAACATACTCTGAACACTGTCACTAATACCCTTTACCTTATCCAAGGAAATGGGAGTATAAAACTTCTGATCACTTAACATATGATACATGTCTCGGTTGTATCTATCCATGTCCAGTACAACCACACCACCTCCTTTGTCCGCTGGTCTGACAATAATATCTGGATTGTTACATAAATTATGTAAAGCCGTCCTCTTCTATAGGCGTTTTGTTGACGATTTATTTTTTCTATGGGATGGATCTGTGGATGAGTTAAATACTTTTGTCAATGAGATCAATGGTACCACTGGTTTTTTGAAATTTGTAATGGAATCCTCTGAGATCAGGATTCCGTTCTTGGATGTTTATGTAGAGAAGTTGGAAGGTGGCCTTATCAATACAGGGTTGCATAGGAAACCATGTCATAGGAACACTCTTCTTCATCGGAGTAGCATGCACCCAGGCTATATTTATAAGAACATTGTTCGGGGTCAGGTGATGCGTGCTTCAAGGTATAATCCCAGTGATACATGTTTCAGGGATGAGTTAGAGAAGTTATCCGAGAGATTGAGAGAACGTGGGTATACTGAGGATGACTTGACTACGAGTACAGTTGATTTTGACGATATAAGAAGTGAGAGAGCTGCTCCATACTTTTCTAATAGGCCTGGACAACCAGACAATAGTGATGTTGATTTAAAGGACAGTTACAGTGGTGCTGTTTGCCCAGTGTTTTATACTAAAGATGTAGGGCGTGTTAAAGATGTTATCAGCGCCCATTGGCACATTCTATCAGTGGACCCTGTTGTTAGAGGGGTGTTAGGGGACAAACCGAAGTTTGTGTATAAGAACAAACAGAACCTGAAGAAGTTATTATGTTACCCCAAGGTCCCCATGGGCAGTGGTTTGGAGGATTCTACTTATACGTCTCCTTGTCATCATTGCAATTTTTGTTCATATATTGAGTCCAGCCCTGTATTTACACATCCAAGTGGTTTTGGGAATTTTAGAGTACGAGCTGGTGGGGACTGCATGTCCGTGAATGTGGTTTATTTGGCCACGTGTACCATGTGTTCCGCATTCTATATAGGCAAGACCAACAGGAGTCTTAGGGATAGAATGCGTGAACACGTATATCAAATCAGGGTGGGAACACTGAATAATGCTTTGGCCAAACATGTACATGAGACCGGTGTTGATCATTCATTTAAGTTCAGAATTGTAGAGAGGTTGTATGGCACACATCGAGGGGGTGATATCTCCAATTTAACAGAATCGAAAGAGAGTAATTGGATTATCAAATTAAGATCGGATGTGCCACCGGGTTTGAACGGGAAAGTACCCATTAAACCGTTTATTAGGATGAGGAGACTTAAAGTGTAATTGCACATATGGTTTATGTCCCCACTTCTTATATATATACTGCACACTGTGCTTAGATATATTTTAGTATTAAGCAGTTCCATGCTTTTTAGTTTAATATGTATTGGTTTTAGTTATATGCTTAGATTTGATGATGTGTATGATGGGTTCCCTATACACACTTTGCTGTGTGTATATGTATCAAGCTTCAATGTTTGTTTTTATGTTTTATGTGTTTACGAATTTGTTGAGGGGCAATGGATTATATTGATCTAATGGTGCTCAGAGAATGTCCCACAACTGATTGCAGTTTTGAATAATTTAAGCTTTGCAGCGATGATGTTATGTTATGTCAGTATGTATAGGTTTTAATATGTCAGCAATGACTGTAAAGTGTGTGTGTTTTGAGTGACTGTTTACAACGCTTCATTTGGTAAATGTGTATTACAGAAAGGTTTTAATGGAGCGTTGTGTTAATTGAGGCATTTACCTTTAAATGCTTTTGTCTAGTTCAGCATTTCCCGCTTTTATTTCTATTTAAATGATGTATTAATTGTTAACTGTTGGTCTGATGAAGCTGTGAAGCGAAAGCGCTAACCGTGATTTTATGTGCACTCAATTAAACTATTTTTACGTTTTATTGACCTCGATTTCTGTGGATTTCTTTGGAACGAGAGATACTTAAGAGACTTGGAGTTATCGTTTTCATGTCCTTCATTGTTTTGCTCCTGGTGTTTGTTTCTAGTATTATTACAATGACAACATTGACTTCCTTCATGCAGTTATATAAAACTATATATATATATATATATATATATATATATATATATATATATATATATATATATATATATATGTCCTTCAGTAGAGTGAACCTTTAAAAGTTTGAACCACATATGGTCGAGACCATATGATCAAACTTTTAAAAGTTTGAACTGACTGAATGGAGATCTGCGTACAGTACAGAATGGGAAGATTTCCCTTTTCCGCAATGTAGTGCGATCTCGGAGTTGATATATTTAAGTAGCGGGGGGTGTGGAGAGTGCAGTCCCCCACATAGAGGGTGCATTGGGGCTTGCCCCCCTGCTACACAGATTTAGTTTTGTTCTTTTTTTTCTTTTTTTTTTTTCTGCTTCAGTTTTCGAACTTTTAAATGTTCAATGTTATGGACTCTGCCATATCATCTTTGAACATTTAAAAGTTCAATCTACTGAAGTAGATCCATATGTGTATGTATATATATATATATATATATATATATATATATATATATATATATATATATATATATATATATATCTGTATACACACTTGCATCCAGGTTGCTGTGTATCTCACACTGGGTTTGGAAATGCGACCAAATCATGTCACATATAAATTGGAATTGTATTTAGCAACTGGGATTGTCTCTGCTGAATGTTCAACCTTAGGGACGTTATGAACATTATCAGAAAGGTAGTGGGAATCAACACATGTTCTGGAGCAGGAACATTGTCTGAATCACTCAGATTTAGAGTCTATATCCTAGGAACATTGCTGCGATAACGGTTCTGATACTGGAAGTAGAAGTCTACGATTTCTCCTGTACTCCGCACCCTTGGATTTCACAAGATAGGATCTCGGCTCTTCACATGTATTTGTTACTTGACCAATCTATTCTAAATCTTTCACTGTTTGTATCCTCCCTGTCTCTTCTTCTTTCAATGGATGAAAAAATCTGCTCGATTTGTTGTAGCTGGATGTTTGGAAATAATGTTTTCTAAATAATTGGGCTTTGATTTCTTTGTCGTTTTTAGCTTTAGGTCTCAATAAACTAGAACTAATAGGAAATGTTGTTCTGGTTTGCCTAGACAGAAGTCTCTAAGCAGGTGAGACAAGTATATTGTCACAGGGTATGTTTCTGAGATTGAGTAGATTCAAAAACACATTGGTATTGTCACGCTTTGACTTCTCAAGTAATTGCTTTGCACTCTGTAATGCACATTCAGCTAGTCCATTTCACTGCAGGTATTCTGGACTACTAGTAACATGTACAAAGTCCCATTATTTTGCAAATTTCTGAACAACTGACTGGTAAATCTGGTATCATTGTCAGAGATAAGCTTTTGTGGACTTCCGTGGACTGAAAAATAACATTTCAGCTTGGTAATAACAGTAGTGGACTTTAGGTTAGGTAGTAGATTGATCTCAAACCAGTTCAAATAACAGTCTACCAGTACGAAGTAATATTGATTGTTCCACTGGAAATATGTCAGTGGCTACTGTTGACCAAGGTAGTTCACGAACTTGACTTAGCTGAAGTGGTTCCTTTTGCAAATGTGGTTTAGTATTATTGCATACTGAACAAGAAGAAAGTACTCATCAATGTCTTTTGCTAGAGAAGTCCACAGTACTAGTCCTCTTGCCTTTCTTTTGGTAGCTTTGGAACCTAGGTGACCACAATATAAAATCTGGATATATTCATGTTGTTAGGAAGCAGGAACAACAATTTTAGGACCTTTGAAAATAATGCCATATTCCATCAACAGGTTGCACTTCAGATGGTATACTGGATTGCTTTGACAGCCATTCAGCATTGATGTAGTGGTTGAGCTTTTGCAAAATTGGATCAGTCTTTGTATGATCTCTTAGCTTAAGTCTTGTGGTAGAAAAAGTACGCACTTCCGTGACATCAGAATCAGAATTTTCTGCATCAAGCTGTTCTGTTGTATTTTTGAGCAATCTGGATAAGGTATCAGCCAGATAAAGAAGTTGGCCTTTTGTATAGACCATTTTGAAATTGTACTTTTGCAATTTAAGCATCATTCTTTGCAATCTTACTGGAGTTAAATGCTTAGGCTTCTTTAAAATAGTAACCAGAGGTTGATGATCAGTTTCAATCTGAATATCTCAACCATATATATAATTATGAACCTTGCAACATGCAAATACAATTGCCAAAAGTTATTTCTCAAACTGAGCATATTGCATTTCAGTTTGGGTAAGTTTTCTAGATGCACAGGCTACTGGTCTACCCTCTTGAATAATAACTATCCCAAGACCAAATTTTGAAGCATATCAGGAAAGAGTTACTGGCTTGTTGACATCATAATATCTTAATGTAGGTGGAGTAGCAATTTTCTGCTTAAGGACTTCAAATGCTTTCTGATGATGTTCTAACCATGACCATGTACCATTCCTATGTGTTACCTCTCTCAATGGTGCTGTCAACTCACTGAAGTCTGGTATAAACTTGCCTAAATACTTGACCATATCAAGAAAACATTGTAGAAGCTTATACATTATCTGGTGCTGGCATCTCAAGAATGGCTGCTTGCTCGGATGGGTCTGGTCTCAAGCCAATGCTAGTAAATAAATGACCTACATATGTAACTTCTGTTAGTCTGAATTTGCACTTTAGAGGGTTAAGCTTTAAGTTCACTTCATGTGCTCTGTCTAGAACTCTGTTAAGATTTCTGTCATGCACTGCTTCACTATTGCCTCCGACTAATAAATCATCTGCTATCATGGCACAAGGATAACCTGAAAAAATTTGCTTCATTGCACGCTGAAAGACTTCACTTGTAGAGTTTATTCCAAATGGCATCCTAAGAAATCTGTATCTTCCAAATGGGGTGCTGAATGCAGTCAGTAATGAAGATTTGCAATCAAGAATCACTTGCCAAAATGAACTTTTTGCATCTAAGACAGAAAAAACAGTGGCATTTGGTATTAGAGCTGCAAATTCTTTGACTATACGCATGGGATGATGCAATCTTTTCAATGCTTTATTCAAATCTTTTGGATCAATGCATATTCTGATTTCGTCTGAGCCTTTTTTTGTGAGCTGCTACCATGGAATACACCCATTTGATAGGTTCTGTAACTGTACAAATTACACCTTGCTACACCATTTTTACAACTGTGCTTTAACTTTATGCTGCATAGCTATCGGAACCTTTCTTGCTGGTCTGACTACTGGACTTATCTCTGGGTCTAACTTCATAGAATACACAACTGGAAGTTTCATATCAGGAAAACAGACATAAACAAACTAGAGTCATGTTACAATAAAATTGCAAAATTAGTTAACAACTCCACTTTTAGAAGTCATCACTGTCTTAACCTGAAGCAACTACAGTGGTTAAAACTCCCTCAGCTAATTAGCTATCACCAGTTAGTCCTCACCTTCAACATAATAAAGAACCCTCAGAAAACCCCAGCCCTAAACCAACTTGTAAACCAAGATTCTGCAAATCGCCATCTATGCTCATCCAGCAAAATCCTGCTCTGCATAGCCAAAGCCAATAACACTGCAGGGAAAAGTCTATTCTCCCACACCATTGCTAGGGAATGGAATAACCTTCCCCAAAGTATCTCCTCTGCACCATCCATCTCACTTTTCAAGACCTCAGTAAATTCACACCTCTTGCAATCATGGCTCTGTCCCTGTATCACATAAACTCTTTTCTGCTCTCCTCCTAACTTGCCATACCTCATTTCCTCACTGCTTACCTCAGCTATTCTCTACTACTCAAATACTCCCTATCAGGAACTACTATCCTACAAACTATTTCTCATGCTATGACATATCTCCTGAATAGCATTATTTTCCAGATTCCATTCCTTCATTTTTATGCTTGAATTACTACCAATACGGAATTCAAAGTTTTGCTATCTATATACCAAGCTTGCTCAAATCAAACTAAGATATGAAAAATCTCCTTGATTGTATATATGCCACTGTATAGAAATTTTCTGTCATTCATAGATTATGTGTTGTCATATTAAGACATGGAGCTCTGATTGTATATATGCCTGTGTACAGAAATTGTTTTGTCATTTGTTGTATTTGTACTTTTATGTTATGGAGCTTTTCTCCCTGGCCTCCGCTGTAAATGGACCTTGTCCAGTTGAACTTTCCCAGTAAACAAATGTAAAATAAAATAAAATAAAAAATAAAGTAAGTTTGCCCAACTTGTCTTTGAAAATGTCAGCATACTCTGAAAAAATAGTGTTAGTGAAGCTGGAACTGGGACATGTGCTTATTTGATGAACTTCTTCAGTACAAGAAAGCAGATTCATTCTCAAACTGTCTCTGAGACCCAGTAATCACTGCACAGGTCTTCATACTAGATAGAATAATAAGCTATAGCAGTTCTTGGCCATATAACATGAAAGCACTACAGAGCCTTCGGTTTGAATTTCTTCACTTCCATAAGCAACAAGTTTCATACAACTGGTCACGTTTAGTTGTTCACCAGCTCTCGCCTTAACAAATGTATCTGCTTACATAACATTGTACTTCGAACCAGTATCTACTTTGAGCTTGTTAGATTTACCATTGATCTGGACAGTACAAAACACTTCATTCTTTGCCAATAAATCTGCTGCATCAGTCTTTTCACCAATCACTGATACAACATCTACATAGAAAGCAGACTCTTGCAGTTCAGCTTCATTAATTTGCTCTTTTGAATGACCCTTCTTTATAACAGTATGAGGTTTACTTGATTTACAAAATTTTTGAAAATGGTTCCATTTCTTACATTTTGATCAAATGCTAAGCACTTTTCTCTTTTAGACTCATGGTTGGCACCACACTTGTGAAAGTTAACAATAAAGCTTGACTTGGGTTTTGCTGATTCACCCTTGTAGAGCACTGCGCATCCTCCTTTAACTTGAACTAGTCTTAGAACTTGCTGGAAGATTGCAGGTTTTCCTTGCCACACCTGCAGGGGCTACAGCTGCCACATGCTTAGGCCTGTTCCTGCCTGCCACATATTGCATGCTGTCTATATTTGATCTGGAGCCTGCCAAAACCATGCAAGCATATTTGTGTGTCTTTCTGTAACTTCATGAATTTGACAAATCTCAATAGCTTTGCTCAGCATTAAATCACTGTCATGAAGCAAAATCTTTCTCACAGCAGCACTATTAATAACACACAAGCCTGTCCTTTATTAACTCATCTTTCAAGTCACCAAACTTACACGTTTTAGCTTTGTTTCTCAAGTCAGTAATATAAGATGCAAAAGTTTCTCCTTGCTTTTGATCTCTTGTGTAAAACAAATGCCTCTCTAATGTAACATTGGTCTGGGGGTTGCACATTTCTCTAAATTTGCGCTTAAAACACTGAGGGTCTTCCCTTGATTCAGCCTGTACAATAATATGGCGATTTTCCCCTTCTCCTTCATATACTGCTGGTGCATGTACAGATGAATGCTCTCTTTCTTTCTATGGCCTCTACCCTGCTAGATTTAGCAAAATGAATGCCCTGATGCATGCATGTTTATCAGAATAAGCTGTTTGTATGAATATATCTTACTCTTTCTCAAATATTCTCCAATTTTCTGCAATATTCTTATCAAATACAAGTGGTAGCAGTTTTTGAAAACATTCTGGCATATTATACATCTCAGTGAAAACTTTTGCCAGTATGCACAAACACACACACATATGTACATATGCCTGAAATTTATGCCAGTACTTGTAACTACGCCCAATAGCATAACAAGCCTCTGTATAACTGAACTTTGCAAAATATGTTTCCCGGGCACTGTAATACTCTTGAAATCACCTTACTTTAAAAGTCACTTATCATCATTTTAAGAAACATTTCAAAATAACTGCACTGTGTGAATAAACTGGGCAGAAGAAGCTCAGAGTAAGAACATTTCAAAGTAACTGCACTTTCCGAATAAACGGTACACAGCACACTGAAATTTCTCCAAAATGGCTGTACTTTGCTAAACAACTCTGCATAGTGCAAGAAACACTCTGTAATGGTGACACTCTGCAAATAGACACACAAAGCACAAGAAACTTTTTGAAACGGCTGTATTTGACTGCACTTTATGAAATAGTGGCACTTTGTACACAACAAACTCTTTGGAATAAATGCACAGTAATAAACACACACTGTATGCACTTTTGCATACTTTGAGATATTTTGAATAACTCTAGATCTGAAGTAGGAACTTCATTTGTCCGCAACCTTTGGGATACGGATCCGATCTCGGATCCGAGCCGACAACTTCTACCACAGCATAGATCCGAGCTCCTAGCTCCTCCGTTTACCCATAACCCCCTGCCAACCCTGACTGACCTCAGATCTAATTTGCCGCACTTCAAGCTACAAGCTGGTTTTTCGAGCTCCTGCTATTTAGCTAAGTTTTGTGAAAAAAACTTTCTATGTTTACTTCCCTTTTCTTGTGTGAGTGAGAACGAGTGTTTAGGTATCCTATATATCTCTCTATTTAACTTAATTTGTGTTTATTTTTCCTCCCTGCCCTCACTGGTCGTAGTGTGTGTTTGTGGTGTGTGTAGGGGCCTAGTGAGTGTGTTTCTGTACTACTATGTCGGAGGCCCCTAAAGCCATCTTTTCAAAGTGCACCGAGTGTGGCCATAAGCTTTCACCGGTGGATGACAACACCCGGTGCGTTAGGTCCCTTGGGGTTGAACACCTCTCCTCAGGATGCGCGATTTGCACAGCGTTCAACCCCAGGGCACTTAAGGACCGGAGGTCGAAGCTGATTCTGGTGGGCCTTTTGCCCCCGGATTCGGCTCCGGCCTCCGGTGCTTCTGTGGCCACTACCCAGCCCTCGGTGGTAGCCACCCCTGTCTCCCTCCCACCGGTCAGGACTCAACCTCCTGCTTTGGCTCCGGAGGAGAGGGAGGCCGGGAAAGCCAAACGGAAGGAGAAGCACCATAAGTGGCGGGCCGAGGACTCCTCCTCGGCCCCGCCCGCCAAACGGGCTTCTCCATCCAGAGTTTCTGGATCGCCTCCTTCTCGGCTGTGGTCTCCTTGTTTCTCACCGGGACCCGGTCCCCGTCGAGGTCATCGAGGCGGCACTCTAGGTCTGCCTCGGTGGCCTCTTCGAGGTCCACCTTTAGCATGTCAGATGCAGACATGGACCGGATGATGAGGAGGTTCATCCAGTCCTAGCTGCAGGTGGGAGTGCTCTTGCCTCCCCCCCTCCGGGGGGGAGCTCGACTCCATTTTTTGCTCTAATCGCTCCTTCTCCAACCCGCTTTCTGGGTTTGGAACATTTGGAGCCGAGCCGCGTTGGATCCTGCAGTGGGTCGGAGCCGATAGTACTGATTACTTCGGCTCCGACTGGTCCCTTGAGCTTGTCAGATCCGACCTCTCAGAGCCGTGGACTGAGCTTCAGATCCGAGGAATTCGGTGTGACTTCAGCTACGTCCCAGTCAGAGCACATGGGTCCTTCGGATCCGCGGGTCTCAGCCCCGGATCCGGTCCCCGCTTCGGATCCGAGTGGGAGTCGACTCTCGGATCCTATTGAGAGTGGCTCCCCCTCGGCTTTCACGGTGGTGGAGAAGGCACTATTGAGTGCATCCGGGCCTCCGGTCCTGGCTTCGGCTCCCCCCTACACTCCCTCTCAGCTGGTTCAGGCTCCCATCACCCGACCTTCGGGGCAGCCTGCTTCAGTGCCTCTGGGTGTTCCTTTGGAACGTGACATTGCTGGTGAGACTTCCTTGGACAGCCCCCCCCCCCCCCCCGAGGAGGTTCCTCACAAAGCTAAGTGTAAGAGGAGATACGTGGACTCCCCCGAGTCCCTTACGGAAGATATGGACTTAGGTGAAGGGGAAGGCTCCCCAAGGTCACCCCCCAAGGATGTCTCCTTTGGAGACATCATGGAAATGCTCAGGATTAGGGGAGGGTGGTCTGCCCCCAAGGCTTCCTCCGATGAGTCCATATTCCTAGAGGCGTTCGAAGCAGAGCCATCTACCTCTTGGGTGTCCTCTCTCCCCGACCCCCTGGTGGACCTTATTTCCACCAGGGCTTGGAAGGAGCCGGACACTGTAGCGCCAGTCCCCAAGCACCCAGATACTATCCTGAGTCCCCCTGCAGAAAGAACCCACTGGAGCAGAGGTCCCCCTGTGGATGCCATGTTGGTGGCGGCAGCCACCAAGAGGGAGTTGGCTCAGGAGAGCTCCGCAGCCCACCCGCCGAGCAAGGAGTCTCGGGCGATGGACCACCTTGGGAAGCAGGTCTTCAGTTCAGCAACCTTCTCCATGAGGGCGCTGAACTATATGGCACATGTCATCCGGATGCAGCGAGATCTAATAAAAGAATACGCTGCCTCCCCCCCAGAGTCCATGTCGGAAGGGGACAAGCAGCTGTACTCCTCCCGAATGACCACTCTATGTTCAGTTTCCAACACCTCTATGCAGCTCTTGTCTCATGCCATGGAAGGAGCCGCTAGAGCTGGCGGAGCCGGCCTGGTAATGAGGTGCCAAGCCTGGCTCCAACATTGTGACTTCTCGGAACCCTTTAAGACATCATTCGCGAATGCCCCCTTTGATGGTTCTGCATTGTTTGGCAAAACCGTTCGCGACACTTTAGTCCAGAGTGAGAAAGACGGGAAAATGTTGTCTGCTGTCGGAGTCCACTTCTCTGCTCCCCAGAGGTCCTTTTCTAAGAACCAAAAGGGTCAGAAGAAGATGTGGTTCCGGAAATCGCGTCAGTCCCAGTCTACTCCAGACAACCAGTCCTCTCGTGGCAGAGGAGGACAGGGAGGACGCCGCCCTAGAGTCAGAGGGGTTCCCAGAAATTTTGGGTCCAGAGAACCCTTCTCTGAGAGGCCCACGCAGAACCCCTGAGGGGTTGCCTGGCTGCTCCACTCTGGAGGCAACCGGGGGGCATCTTTCGAGGCACCTAGCAATGTGGGAGTCCATAACAACAGATCACTGGGTGCTTCGCATCATATCCAGAGGCTACCAAATTCCCTTTATTGTAACCCCCAAAACCAGAAGCCTCCCCGATGTACCACCCAATCAGAGGGAGGTGGCTGCTACAGAAATTCAGCAGCTTTTACAAAAAAGAGCCATCCAACCCGTCCCCCCAGATCAGCTCAGATCAGGGTTTTACTCCAGGTTTTTTCTGGTGCCAAAAAAGACGGGGGACTTGAGGTCCATCCTCGACCTCTCTCTCTTGAACCTGGCAGTACCCAAAGAAAAGTTCTGGATGGTCACGCTACAATCTATTCTCCCCCTGTTATGGGAGAATGACTGGATGTGCTCGATAGACCTCAAGGATGCGTACTACCACATTCTTGTGGACAGACCTTCCAGGAGGTTCCTCCACTTCCGGCTGGGAGCCAGTCACTTTCAGTTCAGGGCCCTCCCCTTCGGCCTCACCTCAGCCCCCAGTGTGTTTACCAAAGTCTTGGCGGTTATAGCGGCCCACCTGAGGCTTCAGGGAATTCAGGTCTTTCCGTACCTGGACGACTGGCTCCTCATCGCCCCAACAAGGCATCTGCTCTGTTCAGGCAGGGATTATTTCCTCAATCTTGCTCCACACCTACGGTTGACTGTCAACATGGCCAAATCCTCTCTGGCTCCTACACAGGTAATATATTTCATAGGGGCGAGATTGGATTCCAGACTAATGCTTGCCTTCCTGACTCCCGATCGGCTTCAGAACCTGAGGTTGCATGTTCAGGCCATTCTCCAACTTCCTGCTCCACCGGCGGAATTGATCCTGAGGGCTCTAGGGTCCATGGCGGCAGCAATTCCTCTGCTGCCCCTAGCCCATCTAAATATGAGGGTCCTACAGTGGACCCTCCAGGTACAATGGTCCCTGTCTCGCAACCCCCTGTCCCATCCTATTCCCCTAAGCAGGGCTTGCAGAGGGTTGCTGGTGTGGTGGCTCCAGTCCCCGAGCCTTCACATGGGATGTCCAGTCTCGATGCCTTCCCCCGTCGCCACAGTGACCATGGACGCCTCTTGCCTGGGGTAGGGGGGGCACTATTCAGGCAGAACGGTCCATGGCACATGGAACGACACAGAGACCTCCTTGCATATCAATGTCCTAGAGATGAGGGCGGTGCTTTTGATGTTGCAGGCACTTCACAGCCTTCTTCCGATTGGGATGATTGTGGTACAAATGGACAACATGTCAGTTGTCTGGTACATCAACAAACAGGGGGGAACCAGGTCTTATCCTCTTTGTCGCGAGGCCATGAGAGTGTGGGAATGGGCGATATCCACCAACCGCTTTCTCATTGCAATGCACATTCCGGGTCGGTCCAACATCCTAGAAGACAGGCTCAGTCGTTCAATTCTGACCCCATACGAATGGTCTCTCAATCCTCTAGTAGCAAAGCAAATATTTGCCCAATGGGGGCAACCCTGTTGCGATCTTTTTGCCTCTCCTTCAAATACCAAATGCAACAGTTACTTTGCTCTAATCCCCCCTCAGGGGGAGTCCCCGAGAGACTCTCTAGTACATGCTTGGCCTCCCGGTCTCCTTTACACTTACCCTCCATTGCCCATGATGCTAAAACTCTTACAGAAAGCCAGTCGGCTGGGGCACAAAATGATCCTCATTGCCCCATTCTAGCCTCGTCAAACGTGGTTCCTGTACTTGTGGTCTCATTTGATTCATCCACCCTGGATTCTGGATCCCCTCCCGGATCTCATTACTCACCCTCTGGGTCTTCCGACCCCCAACCTGGTCAACCTCAAGCTGACGGCTTGGTTGCTCCAGTTCCACTCCTGGTAAGGACTGCCAGAATCTCCTCACCAGTCAAAGCCATCCTAGTAGCAGCACATAAACCTTCCACCAGAAGGGTCTATCGGAGTAAGTGGAAACATTTCTCCATTTGGGCGGAGCACCATCACTTAGATCCTTTCACGGCACCTCTTAAGTCGGTTTTGGATTTTCTAACTACCCATTTTCATCAAGGGGCTAGCTGCTCTACAGTCAAGGTACAACTAGCAGCGATTTCGCATTATCATGTAGGGCATGAATCGGGCCCTCTAATTACTTCCAAGCTTTGTAAAGCTTTCCTCAAGGGTACCTTCCTTCGCAGACCTCCGGTCAGGGAGGTAGTACCCCCATGGGATTTATCTTTGGTTCTACAGGCCTTGACAAGCCCCCCTTTCGAGCCGGTGGCTATGGTTGATCTTAAATACCTCTCTTGGAAGACGGCCTTCTTGGTGGCCATTACTTCAGCTAAAAGGGTCTCTGAGCTTCAGGCTCTCTGTGTTAAACCGCCGTATTTAGCCTTCCATCAGGATAGAGTTTACCACAGGATCAATCTGTCCTTTCTGCCTAAGGTATCTTCGGAAGCTAATATTAATCAATCTATTAATCTTCCCGTGTTCTTTCCCAACTACCAGAACAAAGGAGAGTACAAACTGCATTCCTTGGATGTGCACAGACAATTACGCTTTTATATTCATCGAACTGCTGGTCATAGGCAATCTGGCCAGTTGTTTGTCTCCTTTGCCAAAACAAATTTAGGCAAGTCAATTTCTAAAGTTACCCTGTCATGGTGGATAGCTAGTTGTATCCTCTTGACATATCAGAGTTCGGGAAGGCCTGCACCTCAGGGAGTCTGAGCTCATTCTACTAGGGCTGTCGCTACTTCAGTGGCTTTTAAATCTAGGGTTCCCTTGGATGATATTTGTTCCACAGCCACTTGGGCTTCATCTCATACCTTTATCAGCCATTACAAACTGGATGTTGTCTCCAGAGGTAGGGTGTCCTTTGGCTCTGCATTGCTCCGGAATATTCTTCCATAAAGGCCACCCAGGATTCAGGTAGCTGGGGACTCTGTCCCAAAGGTTGCTGACAAATGAAGTTCCTACTTCAGATTAAGAAGTTATGTACTCACCATAACGTTCCATCTGAGCAGGTATCTTCATTTGTCTGCAACCATCCCCCCCCTCCTTCCCCCTGACCTATAGGATTCTGTTTAGGATCTGTCTTAGATAAGCCCCTTCCGGGGCACAGTAACAATGGTTATAACGGGCAAACTTGATCTGAGGTCAGTCAGGGTTGGCAGGGGATTGTGGGTAAAGGGAGGAGCTAGGAGCTTGGATCTATGCTGTGGTAGAAGTTGCCGGCTCGGATCCGAGATCGGATCCGTATCCCAAAGGTTGCAGACAAATGAAGATACCTACTCAGATGGAACGTTATGGTGATTACATAACTTCTTATTATACTATTCAGAGCTCCAATCAATGTGAAGTAGTAGTTTATGCCAAAACACAGTAATTTGCCAAAAAGCATACAGTCGCCTTGCTTTATTTATACTTAGTGTGCCCTTTTTACCCTTTTTTATATTTGTTTTGCTCATTTAATCTCTTTTCATGCCCATTATATTTTCTTGTGCTTGTTTTAACTCTAAACATGCTAGTTTTACTTTAAACATGCTCATTTTGCAATCCTGAGGTAATTCTGAACCCCTCATGTGCTTTTTTGATGCTTTTTTTATCAAATATCTTAATTTCAAACATTTTGCTTAATTAATAAACTTTTTTATGCTTCTTGTTTGTTTAATAAACATTTTCGTACTATTCGTTTGCTTACTAATATGTTTTGGGCCCTTGAAATGCTCCATCTTACCTTTTTTATAAAATAAATTGTTTGTGCAAGTTTTCATTACCTTTAGTTTGTTTCTGGCCCTTCTTTGCATTTGGTTCACTTAGTTTGCCTTCATTGTTATCTCTGCACCTCGTGGCTCTGAAAAGCAGTCTCTGTTCTGACACCATGACGCTCATCTAGTTAGGATGAAGTAGACGAACATTGTGGGTTCTGTTCAAACAACTTTATTATATACAAACATAAACATATATACCAACTAGTTGATTCATGCATAGTTGTTCACACTCTGACTTTTCTCACAAAATGACACTGAAGCTAGCACGTGCCTGCTATTTATATATGCATGTTCAGGTCTTAGAAATGCTTCTTAAAGGTACAACACATATGTTATTCTACAGTACTTGTGTTTAACTCATAGAAAAAAAAAAATCACTTTCTGTGCCACTGGGTTGGTAGAATGCATTTGATTTTTAGTTTAGTGCTGTCTCTGGTCTTCAAAAGCATATTTGATTTTTATATTATACCCTAGGTTGTGCGTCAGAGCTGGTAACTCAGCACGTAAAAATCAACTACCAATCATTAGCGGACCGGAGTTCTGCTGTGGCGATCCCTAACCAGGAAAAGCCAAAAGACACAAACAAAACCCTATTATGACAGAAGTGCCGTAGTTAAGCCATGTAATATTTCCCATCACTTACCTGTGCCATAAATCATAAGGCTAACAACACTGTTTTACAAAGAGGCTGATTAATATTTGGGAAGTTTCCCTGGAGGGGCAATAGGTCCAAAACTTGTGGCAGAATAAGATAATACACTAAGCAGATTATGGCAATTATAAAAAGGAAGGCAAAAAAATAAGCTTTTGATTAATTGGGATCTGAAACTTATTCTCTTTAACCCCATAGGTTTTCAGTAGGGGTATTTGTTTCTTTCCACATTCCAAAGAAATGCTGGCAGGTGAAACTATGATACTACAAAATGTCCCTGAGTGTGCTTGTGCATCTGTGTGTGTTTTTTGTGTGTGTGTGTGTGCAATGTGAGTAAAACTGTGTGTACATCTTGTGGTGGACTGGAGTCCCATCCAGTATTATTTTCAAGCATTATACTTATAGTTTGCTGGGATAGGCTTTGGCCATTTTATAACTCAGGATAGGAAAGGCAGGTACAGAAAATGAATGACTAAAGTTAAGTCAGTGAGCACAGGAATGGTGGAATAAATGCACTGAGTAGTCCTTATTTAATATCAGCATCAATGTTTTTTAAGTTTCTGTTTTGCAGACTGCATATACTCTATTTGTCTCTATAAAGTCTGTTAGATCTGGCAGGAAGGCATGTATCTTTGATCCTATACTTTGTGAAATATAAAATCTTCAAAAAAACTGTTTTCATGGAAGTAAGCATTAAATCTATTCATTGTGTAAATATAAAAGAGGTAAACCTCTTTGCAAATTACAGCATTGTCTGATGATTCTTTTTTAAACACCTTTATGAAATTATCACTTAAGGCATAGGCAACCAGACATTAATAGAAAAGAAATCAAGCCATATTAACATTTTTTCCATTTGCATATATTGTACATCACATCTTTTCTTTCTTTATAAGCATTATCATCAAGTGATGGATCCAGTACTAGGCGACCTAGGCAGTCCCCTAGGGCCCTATGGCTGGGGGTGCATTCCAGCCAGGAGGCTTCAGTATAAA